>NC_056682.1:167678683-167983183 GCF_018350215.1 Panthera leo
TTCATTGTTATCTTCTGTGTTCTTCTTCCCCTATCAAAGAAGAAACCTGGCTTTAAGTAAATCTCAGCCTAGCGAAGATATATTTTATTTGTTTTAAAAAACAAATTAATTTGTTATAATCTGGCCTCAATATATATTTTTTCGTTAGTGTGCTGTGCTTTTAGAGACACAATTTTGGACATGTTATTTAAATGTTTTAAAAAGTGTTGATTTATTTTTGAGAGAGAAAGAGAGACAGAGCATGAGCAGGGGAGGGACAGAGAAAGAGGGAGACACAGAATCTGAAGCAGGCTCCAGGCTCTGAGCTGTCTGCACAGAGCCAGACATGGGGACACAGGGCTCGAACGCATGGACTACAAGATCATGACTTGAGCCAAAGTCAGACTCTTTTCCAACTGAGCCACCCAGGCACTCCTTGACCATGTTATTTTAAAATGTGCTATATATGTGAAGTGATCTAGTGTAGTTTCTAGTCAGAGAAGTTTGCTGTCTTATTTTTGCACAGCAACAGAAGACCTTAAGGACCCATCTTTGGGTCCTTATGTCCAGTTGGCATAGGGAGCATTACTGGTGTCTGTGATATTGAGCAAGATGGTTTTGATTACAGGCATACCTCAGTGTTCATTGCTTCAGTGCATGTAAAGGTTGTGTTTATACTACACTGTAGTCTGTTAAGTGTATAATAACATCTTGTCTAAAAAAACTCCACAATGTAGGGCACCTTTTGGGATGAGCACTGGGTGTTGTATGGAAACCAATTTGACAATAAATTTCATATATTAAAAAAAAAAACAAAAAAAACTCCACAATGTATATGCTTTAATTAAAAATACCTTATTGCTAAAAAAAAAAAGTTAACCATCACCTAAGCTTTCAACAAGTCATAATCTCTATGGTGATTCTTGATAACTGATGAGGGTGGCGGTTGCTGATGGCTAGGGTGGCTGTGGCAATTTCTTAAAATAAGACAACAATGAAGCTTGCATTTTGATTGACTTCCTCCTATGAACGATTTCTCTGTAGCATGCAATGACTGTTCTTTGATAGTATTTTACCTACAGTAGGGCTTTCAGAATTGGGAGTCAAACCTCCTCAAACCCTGCTGCTGCTTTATCAATAAGTTTATGTAATACAGTAAGTTCTTTGTTACCATTTCAACAATCTTCACAGCATCTTTGCCAGGAGTAGATTCCATCTCAAGAAACCACTTTTTTTTTTTTTTGCTCGCTCATAAGAAGCAACACCTCATCTGTTGAAATTGTACGATGAGATTGTAAGAATTCAGTCCTATCTTCAGGCTCCACTTCTTTTTATCCTCTTATCACCTTTTTTCCCCCTAAATATAATTTACTGTCAAGTGACCTAACATAACAGTATATACAGTATGCTCTTGGTTTGGGGAGTAGATTCCCATGATTCATCACTTACATATAACACCCAGTTCTCATCCCATCAAGTACCCCCCTCAAAGCCTATCACCCATTTTCCCCTTCCCCCTGCCCGCTTAAACCCTCAGTTTGGTCTCTGTATTTGAGAGTCTATTATGTTTGAAACTATTTTTCTGTCTGAAACTATTTTTCCCCTTTCCTTCCCCCATGGTATTCCCTTAAGTTTCTCAAATTCCACAGCATATATCTGTCTTTCTCTGGTTGAATTATTTCACTTAGCATAATACCCTCCAGCTCCATCCACATTGTTGCAAATGGCAGGATTTCATCCTTTCTCATTCAGGCTCCACTTCTCATTCTAGTTCTCTTACTATTTCCACTACATCTGCATTTACTCCCTTCACCGAAGTCTTGAACCCCTCACGGTCATTCATGAGGCTCAGAGTCAAATTCTTCCAAACTCCTGTTAATGTTGATATTTTGATCTCTTCCCATGAATCATGAATGTTCTTAATGGCATCTAGAATCCTGAATCTTCTCCAGAAGGTTTCCAATTTTACTTTGCTAAGATCCATCAGAGGAATTATTATCTGTGGCAGCTAAAGCCTTAACAAAAGGTATTTCTTCAATAATAAGACCTGGAAGTCAAAATGATTTAGCAGGCATGAAAACAACATTAATGTCATTGTACATCTTCATCAGAGTTCTTGGCTGACCAGGTGCATTGTCAATGAGCAATCATATTTCGAAAAGAATCTTTTCTTCTGAGCAGGTCTCAACAATGGGCTTAAAATATTCAGTAAACCATGTTGTAAATGGATGTGCTATCATCCAGGCTTTGTTGTTCCATTTATAGAGCACAGACAGAGTAGATTTAGCGTAATTCTTAAGGGCCCTAGGATTTTCGTAATGGCAAATGAGCATTGGCTTCAATTTAAAGTCACCGGCTGTATTGGCCCCTAACAAGAGAGCCATCCTGCCCTTTGAAGCTTTGAAGCCAGGCACTGACTTCTCTTTTCTAGCTATGGAAGTTTCAGATGGCAATTTCCAGTATAAGGCTGTTTTGTCTCCAATGAAAATCTGCTGTTTCCATTGAAAATAGCCGCTTCCTGAATTATCTTAGCTAATCTTCTGGATAACTTGCTACAGCATCTACATCAGCACTTGTGGCTTTACCTTACACTTTTATTTTATGGAGGCAGCCTTTTTCCTTAAATTGCATGAACCACCCTCTGCTGGCTTCCAACTTTTCTTCAGCAGCCTTCTCACTTCTTTCAGCCTTCACAGAATTGAAGAGAGGGAGGGCCTTGCTCTGGATTAGGCTTTGGCTTAAGGGAATGTTATGGCTGGTTGGATCTTTTATCCAGACCACTCAAACTTTCTCCATATTAGTAATAAGATTGTTCCACTTTCCTGTCATTCATGTGTTCACTGGTGTAGCATTTTTAATGTCCTTCAAGAACTTTTCCTTTGCATTCACAACTTGGCTAATTGTTTGGCACAAGAGTCCTAGTGGTTAGCCTATCTCCACTTTCAACATGCTTTCCTCACTAAGCTTCATTATTTGTAGCTTTTGATTTGAAGTGAAACACGTGGGACTCTTCCTCACATGAGCACTTAGAAGCCATTGTAGGATTATTAACTGGCCTAATTTCAATATTGTTGTGTCTTGGGAAATAGGGAGGCTTGAGGAAAGGAAGAGAGATGGGGGAGTGGCTGGTCTGTGGAGCATTCAGAACACATAGTGTTTATCAATTTTGCTTGGGTATGGTTTGTGAAACCCCCCAAACAACTATAATAGTACATAAATGATCACTGATCACAGATCACCATACCAAAAATAATAATAATGAAAAAGTTTGAAATTTTGTGAGAATTACCAAAATATGACACAGAGATACAGAGTGAATAAATGCAATTGGAAAAAAAATAGTGTTGATAGATTTGCTCAATGCAGGGTTGCCACAAACCTTCAATTTTAAAGAATCACAGTATCTTTGAAGTGCAATAAATGAGGTACACCTGTATAGTACTTGGTGTTGATTGCTGAGCTCATCAAAACAATTGTTCTAATATGTAGATCTCTTTCTTGTTTTCCTTTCACTTTAGATTGAGTTTGTTTTGATCAGATTCTGTTCTCACTCTTCCTAATTAGAATTTTGAAGGACCAAGTCTTACTCATCTCTGCAATCTCATTGTATAGCCCAGTGCCTAGCACAGACTTGATGCTTTGTCATCCACTGTTCCATATAAATACGTTCATCAAATATGAGTATATTTATGTGCAGTAAACACTCCACAAATAGAAATTTTCTATCTCTTATGGAGTAGGCACAATGTTGGGGACAGAATAGTGCATATGGTCGTATGCCATACTTACAATCTAATGAGAGACAATGACATATCAGTGTGATAAACCTTGCCCATGTGTAAGCACAGAGTGCTATGGGAGCACCTGTTTTGGTAAGAAGCTGAAGATTTCCAGGAAAAGTACTATTTAAGCTGAGACCTCAGGGAAGAGGTAAACAGGGGGAAAAGGTTGGGGAACTGGTAGAAAAGGAAAGGCGTTTCTAGAAAGAAAGAGAAAGAAAGAAAGAAAAGGAAAAAGAAAGAAAGAAAGAAAGAAAGAAAGAAAGAAAGAAGAAAGAAAGACATTCTGGACTTGAGGTTTGTTCAGTTTGGAGTTTGGTTGTAGGGTTTAGTTATGGGAAGGAGTGAGAGTCAAGAGGAGTATGGGGAGAGAAGGGATTAAAGAGAAATGTTCAATCAACATCGAAGGAATTATTTTAAGAAGCAATGTATCACACAATGCATTTCATTAAGAATTCTAAGGTGATTCATTTAGAGTATAAATTCTACACCATTTTATTTTAGAAGAATATTTTATGTAATTAAAAAATTTAAATGGATTATAACCGGATAATATTGGAGACCTCATATTCATAGATAAATATGCATATGTATCATATGTCCACCTCACTGAGATTCTATAGTCTGTACCATACTTATCATAAAGGACGTTTCCCTCATGATAAATGGGCTTCATTAGTAGTGGTTTGAGGCATTATTATTTATTCATCTATAAAGGTTATGAAGATTCTATTAATTCATTTTCCAGGAGCTATTATTTTAAATTCTAAATGCTTTGCACTGTTAGCTTTTAAATGAATAAGGTGAAAATCAATTCTACTTCTTAATTTGATCAGTTTATAAATTTTGGGGGAAATGGTCTTGAATAAGAAGTTTGCATGAAGATGCCTATCTTCAACCCAGGTTTTCAGTCTCAGTCTTTTGGAAGATATGTTGCATTCTTTCATTGGTCCACTAGGTTCTCTCAGTCTCAGGTAACCTAACTTCAAAACTGATACAACATTTTCTGCGGACAGGGCTTAGAAGGATCAATGAATTAAATATTGTTCATAACATTCTAAAGAATAATGTATTATTTATAAAAATTTGAAGTTGGTACTCTTATCTCATATCCAGTACTTTTTTTTTTTTTTTTTTTTGGTGGATTCAGAGAAGGAATCCTAAATAGGCATTTAGAATTTTTTTTAAAAAACATTAAAGTTTGTACATTATTTTATCTATTAATGGATAAAATTTATCTGTAATATTATTATAATAATAATGATTGAAGCAAACTACTTTGTGCCACAGTATACTCTTTTCACTTTTGTACTTCATAAATCAATGATTTTTTAATGTTTTCCTACACAAAAGGATGCCCCATGTGGATAGCCACAAGAAAGGAGAGTTCTCATTTGCATTTCTATCCTAACTCTTTATCACAAATAATGCTGACCTTGCAGACTGTCCCTGGGCTATATACAAGTGGAAATTAAAATAAACCTAAATTCATATAATTTTCATTTTGTGGCCTATTAGAAAACTAATAAAACAAGCCATTTTTCTTGCCCCGTGGAAAATGGAGAGATTAATGAAGGGACTGATCGAGATTAGAACAGAGTAACTTTTCTCTGTGTTTTCGTCTTTTCCTCCATAAACATTTATTAAGCATTTACTATGAATCAAATATCGAGAAGATGAAAGAAGAAAAGTCACATTACATACAATCCTTTATTAGTTTTGTGACCTGAAATCAGATATTAAAGATTCTTCAGTTATATGTAGCGCATGCAGTTAAATATGAAATCATGACAACTGATCGTAATAGAGGTTTGGACATTTCGCCCTTCACTTCAAAAACTATGGCAAGAGCCCCTCAAGAGATTCACAGCCACGCAGTCTTTGCACTCACTGCTTGCACGCCAACATTTGTAGTAATTTCAGATTAGAAGCCTCTCAATTTTGCTGTAATACAAACCTTCCCGCCCTGCCCCTGACGCCCACCGCTCCCCACTCCACTTTCCACCTAAACGGAGTAAAAACACAAACAAAACAAAACAACAACAAAAACCAAAAAGCACCCGCCCCCAACTAGTTTCACTGGGTGAACAGGGGCGAAGAAGGTAAGGAAGTAAGGTGGAAAAGGAAGAGAAGGAAGGAGGGAGGGACGGATCGGGCGGAACGAAACGAATGAAGGAGAGATGCTGTTCCTCCCGCCCCCCACCCCGCGTTGTGTTTTCTGTTCCCCGCGCGCTCTTCCCCGCTGGCTGCCAAGTAGCCTCTCCTCCAAGCTCGGCCCCCGCCCCCTAGCGTCGGAGCCCCGCAGCCAGCGGCTGGCGCCTATCTCTTTAAATGACAGCTGTGGCTCGGGTCCCAGTCCGGAGCTTGACGTCAGTGCCGCCTCCCCGGGCTGCGAGGAGTAGTTAGCGCCACCATCCGCGCCCGGGGCTTGCTGCGCGCTCGCAAGCTGCTAGGGCGGCGAGTTTTCTTTGCTCCGGCCCCTCCTCCAGCCCTCCCCGCGGGGAGCCGAGCGGCTGCCTAAGAGCCTCTCGCAAGTCTCCCTCACACTTCCCCGCCGTCACCCCAAAGGAGCAGCCGCTCCTCCTCGCGCCTCCACCGCCGCCGCGGCGCCCGCGGAGCTCCTCTCCCGCGCGCTTCGCTCCCCCGATGGATCCTGGGCGCCGCCGCCGCCGCCGCTGCCCCGAGCCCTGAACGGGGACGCCCCGGCCGAAGGAACGTGCCGCCCGGCCCGAGGGCGCACCAGGCGCACGCCCAGGCCGAGGGCTGCCAGGGGTGCAAGGAGCGGGCTTCGGGAAGGAGAAAGTGCTGCTCTCCCGTGTCACTTGGCCGGCGGCGGGGGGACCATGGCGTTGAAGGACACGGGCAGCGGCGGCAGCACCATCCTGCCCATTAGCGAGATGGTCTCCTCGTCCAGCTCGCCGGGCGCGTCTGCAGCCGCCGCCCCGGGGCCCTGCGTGCCCTCTCCCTTCCCCGAGGTGGTGGAGCTGAACGTGGGAGGTCAGGTCTATGTGACCAAGCACTCGACGCTGCTCAGCGTCCCGGACAGCACTCTGGCCAGTATGTTCTCGCCCTCCAGCCCCCGGGGCGGCGCCCGACGCCGGGGAGAGCTGCCCAGAGACAGCCGGGCGCGCTTCTTCATCGACCGGGACGGCTTCCTCTTCAGGTACGTGCTGGATTATCTGCGGGACAAGCAGCTCGCGCTGCCGGAGCACTTTCCCGAGAAGGAGCGGCTCCTGCGCGAGGCCGAGTACTTCCAGCTCACCGACCTGGTCAAGCTGCTGTCGCCCAAGGTCACCAAGCAGAACTCACTCAACGACGAGGGCTGCCAGAGCGACCTGGAGGACAACGTCTCCCAGGGCAGCAGCGACGCGCTGTTGCTGCGTGGGGCAGCGGCAGCCGCGCCCTCGGGCCCAGGAGCGCACGGCGGCGGCGGCGGCGGCGCGCCGGACAAGCGCTCGGGCTTCCTCACGCTCGGCTACCGCGGCTCCTACACCACGGTGCGCGACAACCAGGCGGACGCCAAGTTCCGGCGTGTGGCGCGCATCATGGTGTGCGGGCGCATCGCGCTGGCCAAGGAGGTCTTCGGGGACACGCTCAACGAGAGCCGCGACCCAGACCGGCCGCCCGAGAAGTACACGTCCCGCTTCTACCTCAAGTTCACCTACTTGGAGCAGGCGTTCGATCGCCTGTCCGAGGCTGGTTTCCACATGGTGGCGTGTAACTCCTCGGGCACCGCCGCCTTCGTCAACCAGTACCGCGACGACAAGATCTGGAGCAGCTACACCGAGTACATCTTCTTCCGTAAGTTCCCAGGGTCCGCGTTTCCTACTTCTCCCCGCCCCTTCGCCGACCCGCGGAGCGTTTGAGCCGGGCTGGAACCCGGACCGGGCAGGTGTCCCCGGCGGGGGCTGGTTAGCTAGTAAGTGCGAAGGGCTTTCCCTTGTAAGGCACAACTTACGGTTTCGTCTCTTTTGAGTCCCGTCTCCACCAACTCCGGAACACGCAGTTCCCAAGCATTCCTTTTTCTTAACTTTAGTGATGGCGCCCTCTCCCCTTGCCCTGCTCCCGGAGGCGCTGGGCGCCCTTCTGCGGAGGGCGGGAAGAAGACACGCAGCACAAAGCTGTGTGCCCGAGTCCTCACCCCTGTCTCTGCTTCCGCGGAATTCCTGGGGGTTAACTTATGTGGGTCTCAGCGGGGTCCCTCCAGAGGGCAGTTTAGCATCGAGGCATTACCGCGCACCGCCAGGATCACATACAGTTGGTGCCTTTCTGGAGCAGGAGCGTACAATTACGGTGTTTTTGGAAGGGGGCAACGCGAGCAGTGGCGACTGCGCCTACCGGGCTCCTCAGGGGTCCAGGGCAGCTCTTGGGAAAGAGGAGTCCATCCACTCATAGAAACCTCAGATTTCCCCCGCCAGTTGTCAGTAACTGCTGGTTTCCAACAGCGGCTGGTGGAAGGAACTAGAGTTTGGATGTCTGCTGCTGTCAGGGTTGGAGCTTAGGAAGGGACTTGGTGCGTGCGTGCGTTGTGTGTGGGTATGCGTGTATGTGTATGTGATTGTGTTTCCTTTCTGGGCACCTCACGTGCGAAAGGAGGATTGAGTCCACTTTCCCAGGGGGAATAAAATGCAGTGGTTTTCTGAAATGAGAGAATGGGGGCGAGGATTTGGAAAGGATTTCGCGTGGTGCTTTTTGCAGTGCGCTTCGGGAGGGGGCTCTGTGGATCAAGTTCAAGGACTGCACCAAGTATCACTGGGGCTGGGGGGGATGGGACCGGCACAGTAATCAGTGATGCTTATAAAGTGAGGGCCACAACTAGAGAGCTGTTTGGACACAGCAAAAGCCAGCTGGGATGGCAGCAGGAACATCATTTGGCAGACGTTTGTTTTTTTCTTTGGCAAGACACAAGAAGCTTTAAAACTTGCCTGTAGAGTTAAGGAAGAGTAGGAAGAGTATCATTGACAGCCTATGGTAGAACTAGACCAGCTTTAAAGCTTTAATTGTATCTTTTTTTTTTTTTTTTTGTAATTCACTCACTGGGAACTAGACAATTTATTGTACTTTATTTTGATTAGAGAAGTGGAAGGCATATTTATTCCACCGCCCTCCCTCCCCCACAGGTGCAAGCTTGAATGGAACATGCTCTTTGTGTATTCTAGTAACCTTGGAAATAGGGTGACAAAACACAGCACACTGGGCCTTAGTATTAGATTGTCTTTTTTAATGGTGCTGGATTTCGTGTGAAAATCATTTCGCAGAGAAGCAAAGAAAATTCCCTGAAGTAGTAGATACCAATCTAATTGTCTTAATTATATCAAAGTGTTACTTGTTACACAGCAAAAAGTTTTATAGAAAAGCTGCCCAAAGGAAGGTAATATTTTATTGCTTGTATAAAATTGGGATCTCTTCAACATAAAGTAATTAAAAGATTATTTAGCATCACTGTTTACATTTTATCCTTTATCAATGGGACCTTTATTACCATTTTAGCTCTTAAACATTTGTCATTCCAGTGTGGATATATTTATAAGCATTTTAGAAGATGAGATGAACTTTTGACTCTTTTGGGGTTAGTGGTTTTTATTAGAGAAGAAATGAGCATACATGTTCAGTAGTTCAGATTCTTGCATTTTGAAATCTTTCAGTGTTGGCCTTTTTCTCTGAGAGTTGTGGACTTCAACATGTCCATTACTTTATGAAGGGAATATAGGTTGTCTCTCAATTATGAAAACATTCCCTTAAAATAGTTTATTGCAATTGGAAACTCATACACTTTAACTAATAAGGTAATTTGTGAGATATTTGGAATTGAGGATATTTCATTTCTGGAGGCACAAGGAGCATTAAACAAAATAAAATATCCATATTACGAATAGCTCTTTGCAGAGTCCTCATACAACTAATGAGCTCTGAGATTCATTCATAAAAGTCCTAGAAATCTAAGCAACGCACAGCCTTCTTTATTGATTATTCTGGGGGGGAAAATACACAATCCCAGGTTAAATATTGTTCTTCTGAAGTGGTATTCTAGTCACTGACTAAGCAAATGTAATATAAAACAAGCCAATTTGCCATGTGAAATATTGTATATGCATTTACTTTATGTTTGTATAGATTGTAGCTAATTTTCACAAGTTCTTTTGCACAGGATTTCTTTTAATATTGGTCAATGAAAATACGCTGTACAATGTTTGTATCTCCACTTCCTTCAGTTTAGGTAATGATATAGATATACAGAGTATAATTATTTTGTCTAGCAGTCTCTGTTTACAAAGACTAACAGTGTTATTCATAAAAACAAAATCATTGGATGAACTTGTTTGTCCACCATGTTTTAGTGTCAGAAGAGGGTCTTTTAGCTTTTATTTCCCCCTTGACACAGGTTCTTCAACAAATATTTATTTTAGTGTGTCAGTCATTTTAACACCTCTAAAAATTCAGGCTATGTGTGAAATTAGCAATATGAAGATGATCTGAACCTGTAGAATTGTTGTTTACAGGCTGAAATATGGATTTCAGCTCCTCCCTCCCTCTCCCACTTGCCCCTAAGTTTCTATACAGACGGGAAGAGAGTGGCAAATGGTCTGGTAATCCCAGACACTGCCATTTGCCGAATGTGTGATCTTGGTTAAATTATTTACTTCTTCTAAGTCTCCATTCCCCTGCCTGTATAATGGGGATTGTAGTACCAATTTTATAGGATTTGAAAATACATGTAAAGTGCTCAGACCAGTGCTTGACACATAATAAAAGCCGAACAAATATCAGCAGTTACAATTATAAGCCGTATTATACAGACTTTATTATTCTTGTAAATATTACATTGCAATTTTGTTTTATGGTAAGTATGGTTGAATTAATTATAAAGTTAATTAGAAAATTATTTTGCAATTAAATGATAGTATAATAAACTTTTAAAAGTTTGGCATGGCCAATTTAATAGCAAGTTCTTTCCCGGAACTTGGATTTTTAGGCCAAGTTCAAGTCACCTATGTTTGCCAGTCATATTACGGTTAGTGTTTTTGGATCAACTCCAACAGAACCCTTTTCTGATTCAGAGCCAAGAAGTGTTTTAATGCTTTCTACTAGGACTTGAAAGTTTGGTAATATTTTCTGACAAACACTGAGCTGGATTCATTATCTCCTTAAGTGCTTGTATCCACGTCATTGGGTTCTAATGCTCAAGGTTATATACAGGCTATTAAACATTTAATACCAACTTCATTTGGCTACATGGACACTTTTATCTGTTTTCAGCATTAACTCATTATTTTACCAAGTCTTTTAG
The DNA here is from genome assembly GCF_018350215.1 of Panthera leo. NCBI lineage: Eukaryota > Metazoa > Chordata > Mammalia > Carnivora > Felidae > Panthera > Panthera leo. Next base: position 167,689,730 of record NC_056682.1, read on the forward strand.
ATTCTGGAACCTATACTAGTGATACTGTATTCCATATTACTCTTTTAATACTGAAGATTGTCTTTTTTAAAAAAAATAATATTTATTTCTGAAAGAGAGACAGACAGACAGACTGTGAGTGAGGGAGGGGCAGAGAGAGAGGGAGACACAGAATTCTGAAGCAGGCTCCAAGCTCTGAACTGTCAGCCCAGAGCCTGATGCAGGACTCGAACTCACGGACTGCGAGATCATGACTTGAGCCAAAGTCAGACGCTTAACCAACTGAGTCACCCAGGTGCCCCTGTCCATCCTTCCTTCCTTCCTTCCTTCCGTCCTTCCTTCCTTCCTTCCTTCCATTCTTTCTTTTTTTAATTTTATTTATTTATTTTGAGAGAGAGAAAGAGAGAGAGAACATGAGTGGGGCAGGGGTAGAGAGAGGGGGAGAGAGAGAATCCCAAGCAGGCTCCGCACTGACAGTACAGAGCCTGATGTGGGGCTCCATCTCACAATCACATCTCACAATCGTGAGATGATGACCTGAGCCAAAGTCAAGTGTTGGACACATCACCAACCAGCCACCCAGGTGCCCTAAAGATTGCCCTTTCTTGAAGGAAAGCAGAGTGATTTTTGTGCTTTCTGGGTTTTGGGGGGAGGGAGGGTGTCTGTTAAGTGTGCCTGTGGCTGCTTTTAGCTATGTCTGGAAGACAAGGCATTTTATGTTGACGTTGTATTATAGACAATAGATAGTTATAGGCATGGAATGTGATACATAGACTACCCATAGTTAGAATAAACATTGTATATATCCTTTATTTCTCATAATCAGTGTGTTTACAGAATGGTAATACTGCTTTTCTCTTAAAGTGCTTCCTGTTTTGTATTCCATGTGTTGGTTGAGTAATATTTGGTGTGAAAGTATACACTTCTCCAGGATGCACTTGATATTCTTTAAGTTTGGTATATTTTTGCTGTTGTTTTGACATATGAGAGTGCCAGATCTAGGGATTAATGCTATTACTGACTGACCTATGAATTCTGATTTGTCTGAATGGGCTTTTATATCTATTCTTTCATGTATACTGATTTATTTTACTGTGTTGGGTTGAAGTAGCTAGTTGAGTTGAAAATATTCAAACACCTCTTCAGTCCTATGTTGGTAGGCCTGTTGTATTAAAAGTTTTCTAGGAAATATCATTGAAAGGTTATTCTATTTCCTATATTCTATGTTCCTACTTTTATTACAAACACTGTTGTATGGAAAATAATTTTGTTCATGACTTTTTATAAAGTTGGTTCTTTTCCTTCTAAAGACTTACTAGTTATTTTCATAATTATATTGTGAAAATTTCTTTTGCATCTACATGACTGAATGACTTTTGAGTCAGTGGAGAATAAGCAAAAGGAACAGATAACTTTTTAAAACAGCAAGGTCCTGATTTCATATAAATAGGTGGAGTGCTAAAGCAGACAGAAAATGACAAAATTCTTGGGGTGCAAAAGGTTTGGAGGCTGTGCTATGGCATTGGCTCCTGTTTAAGGACATTGAACTTTTATGTCTGGCATGGTACTGTCTCTAAACTTCATCATTTCTTACAGAGTTATGACTTCAGTTTTTCCTGCTACCCTGTACAGTGTCTTGTTAACCAACTATTATTCACATTATGAAGCTGAAACACTGATTGATATTATGTTTTATTTGGTAAAGTCCTTTTTTGTAGCTTAGAATACCAGAATTCACAGTGTGTGTGTGTTCATGCGTGTGTGTGTGTGCCTTAGTTAAAAAAATCCCCTGTAAAAAGAGAAATAATCTGTATGAAAATAAGCATTAATTATCTATTCTACTGTTATGAGTTATTAACTGACAAGAGTTAAAACTGTGAAAATGATCAACTTTTCATTCAAAAGTAGCCCTTGTTTGATTATGAAAGTGATACATGCAGTTTTAAAAAATTTACAAAAGTAAAATAAAAAAATCACCAACAGTAACTGCTAATAATTTTTGATTTATTTTCTTCCAGTCTTTTTTTTTTTCTTCCAGTCTTTTTTCTATTCATAGGTAGGTGGGAGACATATTTTTTAAAAGTTATGGTTGTAGTATACAGATGATTTTTATGATGTCCTTGTTTTTGACACATTCAATACAGCTAATGACATTTTTGCATGACATTAACATTTTTATTGATGTCTTAAATAATAAAAGTATAATACATGTCCTTTGCTCCAGAAAGTATTATAAATTAATCTTGATGTTAGAAGCTTAGAAAAAACTTGATTTTTTTTTCAAAATACAGATTGTATAATGAAAAGAACATTTACTACATATCTAATTTTGTGATGCATTTTATGCACATTACAGTGTTCCTTGAACTTGGCATTGGTTCCCTACTACTTCAGTTGGGAAACTATGATTTGAAGAGGTTAAGTACCATCCCTGGGTCATAGAGCTATATGGGGCTGAAATGGAATTTGAATGGTTCTGTCTTACTTTGAAGCCCTTCCTCCTAAACATTTAAAAATTATACCTGTTTCATTCAGTAAATTTGACAAGTATATTTCAATGTCCACTCAGTACTTAGAACTTAGCTCTACAAGCAAAAAGAGGTAGTGTGAACTACATATGAATGAATCAAATATTTCTTAATCTATGTTAAATTTCCATAGGAATACAGTACATGTTTTATGTCTTTACTTGATGAAAAGGTTAATTTTTTTTGACTAAGGCTACCATATTCATGGATGTTTTTCAAATTAAAGAAAATAAACCATTTGACTCAATTTAGCACTTTTTTGGAAGAACAAGTAGTATTTGTCGGTTTGATAAATTGACAAATTTGAACAGTGCTAAGGTAGTCGTATACTCCTTTTCTATAGAAAATTCATTTTCACTTTGTATATTAGAACACATTTTATATGTTCTTTCCTTAGAAGGTGGCATAATGAAGAGGCTATTTTAGTTGAAATCAAGTTTTGGTAATTTTATATAGTTTATTGGTTCTGAATATTGCTTAATGCCATTAAGTTATATATTTGGTATGATTAAGTTAAAAACAGTATTAAGTACCTGATGGGTACTGGCATTGACTTTCGGTATTTTAGAAGCCATGTTTTGGAAGTGTGTGCGTGTGTGTGTGCGCGCGTGTGTGTGTATATACATATATATGTGTGTGTGTCTGTATGTATATTTATATAGTATATACAAGTGTATTTGAAGTTCTTGGAAAGTAGCATTTTATATTACCCTTCAGTTCGTATTTATTTACAGGTATCATTTCTAAACCCTCTTTTGAATTAACTTCAGGGTATTGAGTGAACTGTCAGCAGTTACTAGCAGCCACTATCCTGCAAGATGTGCTGGTGGCTTTTCTAATCAAGTTCATTGTTTTAGTAGTGAGAGGCTGTCCCATCAGAGGTTTTGCAAGGAGTTGCCTAAAGATGAGTACGACTTTATTCAGAGGATTTCAAGCTCATTCCAATAGGTTAACTACCTTATAGGTTCTAAGTGTAATGGTGAACCTCCAGCTGTAGACTTGAATACACATGTCTTGTGCTTATCAGCTGTAAACTTCCCATCATTCATTTCCGTGTGGGAGTATTTCATGAAATCTAATTATTCTACAAGGCTAGTTGTATTTTGCACCTTCAAAAACAAAAGTAGGTGAAATATTTTATGCTGAGCTCATATTATTTACAAGTTGGTATCCTAACCCGTTGGTTTTTTAAGTGTATTCTTTGGTATACTCATGAAACACTGACTCCTTGCTATAGAATCCTTTTGTATTTAGTCTCTGTACTTCCCCAGGTACAGGGTCCTTATTGAATGTCCTACAATATGTAATTTCCTTCCTCTCTCTTCTTTCCTTTCCTGATATATTCCATTTTTCCCCCTAACTTTATTGAGATATAATTGACATATAACATTTAGTAAGTTTAAAGTATGCGACATATTGGACATATTGATTTGATACATTTATATATCGCAATATGATTACTACTATAGCATTTGCCAGCACCTCTATCATATCACAGAATTACCATTCCTTTTTTGCAGTGAGAACATTTAAGGTCTACTTTAACAACTTTCAAGCATACAGTACAGTGTTGTTAACTATAATCACAATGCTGTACATTAGATTCCCAGAACTTAATCATCTGATAATTGGAAGTTTGTACCCTTTGACCAGCATCTCCCCATTTCCCCCACCTGTCAGCCTTTGGTAACCACCATTCTGTTCTGTTTCTATGAGCTTTGTTTGTTTGTTTTTTCAGATTCCACGTATAAGAGGTATCATGAAGTATTTGTCTTTCTCTGTTTGACTTAGCTCACTTAGCATAATACCCTCAAGGTGCATCCATCACAAACGGCAGGATTTCTTTCTTTCTCAAGGCTAAATAATATTCCATTGCATATATACTACACTTTCTCTTTCTATTTATCCACTGACGGACACTTAGGTTGATTCTATATCTTGGCTAGTATGAATAGTGCTGCAATAAGCATGGGGAGTGCACATAGCTCCTCAAGATCTTGTTTTCATTTCCTTTGGCTGTGCACCCAGAAGTGGGATTGCTAGGTCATGTAACAGTCTCTTTTCATCTGGATCCTCTGCATGAGTCCTCTCCTTGAAAGTTGACACCAAGTCTTGCTTTTGTGTTCTCAGCAACAGGTGCAATTGCTAGTACACATTAAGAACTCAATAAGTATTTGTTTTTTGAATAAAGGTACAAATCAATGGACGAACCAGAGATGTTGGTGGTTCCATTAAGGTAGTTATTGAATTGAGATTTTGTATCACTTCTATTTAAATTGAGCTTTTTGAGCAAATGCCAGGCTACATCATGAGATAAGACATATGAATGAAAGAGACCTTGCATTTCAATACTGATCTTAGTAAACTTTATGTAACTGTGAATTATGTTATTAGGTATTAGTGTATTAGCAAGAGGCCAGAGTAAAGACATGAGAAGTTGTTACACAGGCATTTATGAAGAATGAAAATAAAGAAAATGTTAACAAAAATAGGGGGCAGATTAAAATAATGTTATACATGAGCTTGTTAGCATTGTAATCGTACCCACACACATTTATTTCTATTTAAATGCTATGAAGGATGTTGGGCAAATGCTCTGTGCTGCAATCTATCTGCAACCACATTGCTGAGTATTTGCCTTTCAAAATATCTTAGATGTGGTGTGGCTGCTACCTCCAGATGTGGTCAGGCCCTATCGTAGTGTAATATCAAGTCAGGAATTACCTGGCTATACCTGTAGGTATTTGCAAAGGTGAGGATCTGGTTAACTCTATATTGCAATTTCTATTCTTAGTTTTTAAAAGGTACCTTAAAAGACACTTAACAGATACTACTATTTTGTGATCAGTATTCCAATATCAATTTTACTTATATTTATTAACCTTGTGTCAAGGCAGTTAATAAAAATAAATCAGCTTTTTCTGGCAATAACAGCACATGTTTCATGATACTGGACAGGATGCTCATTATTTCAGTGTTTATTCACCAAATTTAGTTTGATCTTGTTCAGCAAGTAACTTAGAATGTTAGTACTACCATACTATAACCATTCTCGTATTAATGTCTATTTACATAGGGTGGGGAGAGTAAGTTAAATATAACAAAAGAATATAAATTAAAAATATATAGTGTTGACTTCTCTTCCCCAGAATAGTGAGTGATTTAACCATTCAGTTGTGTTACTTCTATTTCTTTCACTAGTTATAATAACCAAACTTTGAGCATAGATGAAATTCATAATATATTGCTTTTTGTCATCATTTGGTATAATTATACAGCTGCAATTTTTGGTATAAAGAGAATAGGGAGAGTAGTAGTGTATTAAGGGGTAGACAATACCAAAATCTGTTATCTTCCGCTCTTGAGAAGTGAAAACCTTGAACACTATGAATGGTTCAATATCCTTTGTGAGATTCCTTGACAATTTCTGGATCTGTCTTTGAGATCTTGGAAAAATAATCTCCCCTCTGAAGGGAAAGTGAGGGAAACAATAATGCTCATAGGTTTGTTGTGAAAATTAAATTAAATAACCCATATAAAACACTTAGGGGTGTCTGGGTGGCTCAGCCAGTTAAGTGTTCGGCTCAGGTCACGATCTTGCAGTTTGTGAATTCGAGCCCTGTGTCGGGCTCTGTGCTGACCGCTCAGAGCCTGGAGCCTGCTTTGGATTCTGTGTCTCCTCTTGTCTCTGCCGCTCCCATGTTCATGCTCTGTCTCTCTCTCTCTCTCTGTCTCTCAATGATAAATAAACATAAAAAAAATTAAAAAAAATAAAACGGAAGAATATTAGACAGGCACAAATTAAATGCTCAATACATGTTACCTGTTGTCAGGGCTTCAGATCACATAACTATTCCCATTTCTCTACAGTATCAATTCTCAGCATCAGATTTCTTTTATTCTTCTTTTTGAGGAAATTGGTAGCAATACTTATGAGATTGCTCTGAAAAGGTCCCATCATCATTAGTGAAATTTTACAAAAAATATTGACTTAATAAGTGTAAAATCAACATTAAGATACTGTTTCTTAAGCGTATTTATTTATTTTGAGATAGAGAGATTGCGCACGGGTTCTCGCACTTGAGTGGGGAAGGGGCAGAGATAGAGGGAGACAGAGAATCCCAAGCAGGAGATTGACAGCGCAGAGCCAGATGTGGGGCTCGAACTCACGAACCGTGAGATCATGACCTGAGCTGAAATCAAGAGTGGGACACTTAACCGACTGAACCACCCAGGTACTCCAATGTTAAGATATTATCAAAATAAGTTTATTCTAGTTGGTTCTTCATTGCTTAGGGGAAAAAATGTACTTTTCTAAGTTGAGTACCAGTCACTGGTCAATTTTTACACAATTAACAGGAATACTGGTATTCACTGGTTATTGTCTCAAACTGTAGGATGTATTTAGTCAAAGCACGTCTTTTTTTAAATAATTTTTTAGTATTTATTTTTGAGGGAGAGACAGAGAGACAAAGCGTGACCAGGGGAGGGGCAGAGTGAGAGGAGAATACAGAATCTGAAGCAGGCTGTAGGCACTGAGCTGTCAGCACAGAGCCCAATGCGGGGCTAGAACTCAGGAACTGGGAGATCATGACTGAGCCACCCAGGCGCTCCTAGGCAAAGCACCTCATACTCCATATTTATATTTCTTGTGAATGCATTTAGCTTTCATTTTCAGCAGTTTTGTGTAAGAGAACAAATTGTCACAGCGCCAGGTGGACTCAAACATTGCTCAGAATCTGGGCACTTGGCCAAAAATTTTAGGCTAGAAATTGGATTTAAATACAGATTTCCACATTTTGAGGAAACTATGTTAGCTTTCAACTCATCAGCTCCTATTGAAACTAGGCTACACATTTTGAATGTAAGTTTTTTAGTTGTTGAAAGTCCAGGTATATGAAGAAAGCAGAGAGATATAAGGCAGATGTTCATAGCCACTCAGAGGTAAGGCTCCCATATTTTGACCTCTTTTCTTCTGGTTGGTGAAAGCTGCATGTAGGATGTCTCTTTGCAGGTGCAGGATAAGGATTCATACATACAATTCCAGTGATTTCTGTTTTTTTTTTTTAAGTTTAAGGTGTGCGATGTGTTACTTTAATACATTTATATATTATAATATGATTTCCTGTGTAGCAATATTTATCTTATTGTATAATTATAGTGCAATATTATTGTCTGTATTCATTATACTGTGCTTTAGATCTCTGTGGCTTATTTACTACTGGTTACAGTTTGTATCCTTAAACATCATCACTCTTAGTGCCTCCCCACCGATCCCCAATAATCACCAATTTACTCCATTTTTTACAGGTTTAACTTGTTAAGATTCCACATGTAACTGATATCATACAGTACTTGTCTTTGACTTATGTTGCTTAGGATAACATGTTAAGGGTCCATCCATGTTGTGACAAACAGCAGTATATTCTTTCTCATGGCTGAGTAATATTATACTGTGTGTATGTACCACATCTTTTTTATTTATTATTCAATTGCTGGGCATTTCTGTATCTTGGCTATTGTGAATAATGCTGTGATAAACATGGGCTTGCATATATCTCATCAAAATCCTGTTTTCACTTCCTCTGGGTATATACCCAGGAATGGAATTGCTGGATTGTATGCCAGATCTATTTTTAATTTCTTGAGAAACCTACATATTATCGTCCTTAGTAGTTGGGCCAGTTTATGTTCATACCAACAATGTATAAGGGTTCCTTTCTCCCCACATTCTTGCCAGCACCTGTTACCTTTTGTATTCTTGGTGATTGCCATTTAAAAGATGTGAGGTGATGTCTCATTGTGGTTTTTATTTGCATGTTTCTTTTTTTTTTAATGTTTATTTATTTGAGGGAGAGGGAGAGAGAGTGGAGGAGGACCAGAGAGAGAGGAAGAAAGAGAATTCCAAGCAGGCTCCACACTGTCAGTGCAGACCCTGACATGAGGCTCAATCTCACCAACTGTGTGAACATGACCTGAACCGAAATCGAGAGTGGGATGCTTAACCAACACAGGTGCCCTGATTTGCATATTTCTGATGATTAGTGATGTTGAGCATTTTTCATGTGCCTGTTGACCAGTTTGATGCCCTCTTTGGAAAAATGTCTATTTAGTTCTTTCCCCTTTTAAATTATAGTTTGTTTTCTTGTTACGTTGACTGAGTTGTTTACATATTTTTTATATTAATCCTTTTCCAAGATATAGTTTGCAAAAATTTTCTCCCATTCTGTAGGTTGTTTTTTCATTTTGTTAATTTTTTTTTTCTGTGCAGAAGCTGTTGAGTTTGATGTAGTTCCATTTCTTTATTTTTCCTTTTGTTATTTGTGCTTTGGGTATCACATCCAAAATATCATTGTCAAGACCAATGTCAATGAGCTTCTTCCCTATGATTTCTTTTCTTTTTCTTAACATTTAAAAAAATATTGATGTATAATTGACATACAATGCTGTATTACTTTCAGGTGTACATCATATTGACCTGATTATTGTATACATTATTCAGTGCTTACTGCAGTAAGTGTAGCCACCGTTTGTTACCAGATGGTGTTATTACAATATTATTGGTGATATTCCCTCTGCTGTACTTTTCACCTTGGTGATTTCTTGGTTTTACAACTGGAAGTCTGTAACTCTTAATCTACTTGATCTATTTTGCTCATCCCTCCACCAGCCTCCCCTCTGGCAACCACCAGTTTGTTCTCTGTATTTCAGAGTCTGTTTGCTCATTTGTTTTGTGTTTTTTAGATTCCAAATGTGAGTGAAATCATACATAATTTGGTTCTCTCCATTTGACTTATTTTACTTGGCATAATATCCTCTAGGTTCACCTGTGTTGTTACAAACGGCAAGATCTCATTCTTTCTTATGACCGAGAGATATTCCATTGTATATATAACACGTCTTGTTTATCCATTCATCTTTTGATGGACTCTTGGGTTGCTTCCATATCTTGGCTTTTGTAAATAATGCTCTAATAAACATAGGGGCATGTGAGTCTTTCCGAATTAGTGCTTTTGTTTTCTTTGTGTAAATATCGAGTAGTGGAATTACTGGATCGTATGGTATTTATATTTTTAAGTTTTTGAGGGACCTTCATACTGTCTTCCACAGTGGCTGTACCAGTTTGCATTCCCACCAACAGTGCACAAGGTTTGCCTTTTCTTGACATCCTCACCAGCAATTGTTATTTCCTGTCTTGTTGGTACTAGCCATTCTAATGGGTGTGAAGTAGTATCTGTCTGTGGTTTTGATTTGCACTTCCCTGATGGTTGACATTGAGCATCATCTGAAGTGTCTGTTGGCCATCTGTGTCTTCTTTGGAAAAATGTCTATTCGGGTCTGATGCCCATTTTTTAATCAGATTTTTTCTTGGTGTTCAGTTGTATAACTTTTAAATATATTTTGGATATTAACCCCTTATTGGATATATCATCTGCAAGTACCTTCTCCCATTTAGTAGATTGCCTCTTTGTTTTGTTGATGGTCTCTCCTTAAATTTTTTTTTTTAATTTTAGTGTAATCTCCATAGTTTATTTTTATTTTATATTTTATTTTGAATATAGTTGACACCAAGGTTATATTAGTTCAGATGTACAAGTGAGTGATTTGACAGGTTTACACATTATGCTGTATTCACCACAAGTGCAGCTGCCATCTATATACCATTGGATCTACATCACTATTACAGTATTGTTGACGGAGTGCTGTGACTTTTTTTTTTTTTTTTTTTTTTTTTGCTTTTGTTTTCCTTGCCTGGGGAGACATACCCATAACTGTGTTGCTAAGGCTGATGTCCAAGAGATTACTGCCTATGTTTCATTTTAGGAGTTTTACTGTGTCAGGTATCACATTTAAGTCTTTAATCCATCTTGAGTTTATTTCTTGTGTATGGTGTAAGAAAGTGATTCAATGTCATTCTTTTGCATATGGCTGTTCAGTTTTCCGAGCACCATTTGTAGAAGAGACTGTCTTTCCCCCATTGTATACTCTCGTCTCCTTCATCATAAATTAATTGACCATATAGGTGTGGGTTCATTTCTGGCCTCTCTGTCCTTTTCCATTGATCTATGTAACTATTTTTGTGCCAGTAGCATACTGTTTTGATTACTACACGTTGGTAATATATCTTGAAATCTGAGATTTTTGTGATGCTTCCAGCTTTGCTCTTCTTTCTCAACATTGCTTTGGCCATTCAAGGTCTTTTGTGGTTCTATACAAATTTTAGGATTATTTGTTTTAGTTCTATGAAAAATGCTATTGATATTTTAAAAGGGATTGCACTGAATCTATAGATTGCTTTGCATAGTATAGATGTTTTGATGATATAATTCTTCTAATCCACGAGCCTGGTGTATCCTTTCATTTGTGTCATCTTCAGATTTTTTCATCAATGTCTTATAGTTTTCAGAGTATAGGTCTTTCACATCTTTGGTTAAATTTATCACTAGATATTTTATTCTTTTTGGTCTAATGGTAAATGGAATTGTTTTATTAATTTCTCTTTCTGTGACTTCATTATTACTGTATAGTTATACAGCAGATTTCTGTATATTAATTTTGTATCCTGTAACTTTACTGAGTTCATTTATTAGTTTGTATAGTTTTTTTTGGTGGTTTTAGGGTTTTCTATGTGTAGTATCATGTCACCTGCAAATAGTGAAAGTTTTACTTCTTCCTTACTAATGTGGATGCCTTTTATTTCGTTTTCTTATCTGGTTGCTGTGGCTAGGATTTCCAATACTATATTGAATAAAAGTGGTGAGAGTGGACATCATTTTCTTCTTCCTGATCTTAGAAGAAAGGCTCTCAGTTTTCAACCATTCAGTTTGGTTTTAGCTGTGGGTTTTTTACATGTGGCCTTTATTATGTTGAGATATGCTCCCTCTAAACCCACTTTATTCAGATTTTTTATCATGAATGGGATGTTGAATTTTGTCAAAATTTTTTCTGCAACTACTGAGATGATCATATGGTTTTTATATGTCATACTAATTTTTGATCATAAGTGTTTAGGTATGATTGTGTGTGTGTGTGTGTGTGTGTGTCCACACATGAGAATTCTTTGGAGGAGCATAAGTATAACTCCATGGCCACTGCAGGCAATTAAAAATGTTTGCCCTCTGAACTGTGGTTGAATAATGACTTATGTTTTATAAAAATGTAATACTGTTATTGATCTTGACGTTTTGTTGAACTTGCCTATTTAGAAGTAAACTCAGTATTTTCAAAGTGATAATATTTTTGGTTTCTGTATTACACCCGAATCAATTTCTGAGAAATTTTATCACTTGAAGAAATGAAAAGTCTTTTCAAGACTCCAGATTTTGTCATATTTCTTATAGGTGTTGCCTCTTTTCTATGAAAAAAAATCTAGTCAAATTAAAATGAAGATGTCTTCTAGCCACTTTTTAAAAAATGTTTATTTATTTTTGAGATAGAACATGAGCAGAGAGGGGTAGAGGAGAGAGAGAGAGAGAGAGAGAGAGAGAGAGAGAGAGAGAGAGAGAATCCCAAGCAGGCTCCATGCTGTCAGTGCAGAGCCAGATGCAGGGGCTCAAACTCCGGATCTGTGAGATCATGACCTAAGCCAAAACTAAGAGTCAGACACTTAATTGACTGAGCTACCCAGGTACCCCTACTTTTTATTTCAGTCAAGTGGACCTGTAATGGCATAATTCACAGACAGTGGTAAAAAGATACACATTTGTTTTATAACAAGAAGATATGGAACTTAACAGTCGTTAATGTTACTGGTAAGTGGAACCATGGATAAATATGCTGGGAAGTCCAGCATCTAAGATTCTGTAGCTTGGCATAATTATTTACATTTCTTCTGCTGGACTGATGTATTCCTAAGGCATATATAAGAACCATTACAATACTTTAGTTTTTAGTTCCTGTGTTAGCATGTTTGGGCTGTAAGCTTAGTTATTTCAAGCTGTCTGTTTTATAGCTACCACTGTCAAGCCATATTTATCATAATCATAATTTGGTACTTAGTGTTCATACTGTGAAGCTTGGTAATACTCGGTATTTGGTAAAAAAAAAAAAAAAACAATAACAGGTTTACCCTACAATTTTAGTAGAAGCACCAGGCAATAATGGCTAAAATTATAGTTAAATTGTATGCAGTATTTTATGGGTTGTATTGTGTCTCCCCAAAAAGATATGTTGCTACCTTAATCCCCAATACCTCAGAATATGTGATTGTATTTTCAAACAGGATCTTTAAGGGGTAATCAAGTTAAAATGAGTTCATTAGGGTGGGCCCTAATCCAGTAATACTGGTGTCATAAGAAGGAGAAAATTTGGACATAGAGATATAAGCCTGAATGCACACTGGTAGAATACCATATGAACACAGAAAGTGGAAATCGGGCTGATGCATCTCTAAGACAAGGAGTGCTATAGATTGCCAGTAACCATCAGAAACTAGGAGAGAACCCATGGAATAGATTCTTCCTCATGGCCTTCAGGGAGAACCAATCCCTTCAATATCTTGATCGTGGGCTTCTAGCTTCCCGAACTGTGAGATAATAAATTTTTGTCGTTTAACCATCTTGTCTATGGTACTTTGCTGCTGCAGCCCTAGCAAAGTAATATATTCCTTTCAAACTCTTTGTGTTGTAAGAAATCTGGGAAAAGTTTAAAAATACGATGATTTTTAAACTCCCCCTGTTTTGTAGAGGTGTTAGTTACAGACAGCAGGCTCCACTCTAGATAATTTAAGCTAGAAAAAACTTCCTATTAAGTATAATACAGATAGCACACAGATTGCTTCGGAAGCCTGAGCTTCCTTCCAGGAATGATTCCCAGCCACACCATAGAATAGGGCTATCAAGGACGGTGCAGCCTTGCAATGATGTGGGAGCTCAGAATTAGGCAGCTGCCATAAAGTTTCAGCGTCTAGACCCACCCCCTCTGCCAAGGTCCGTAACAGTCAAAATAAGATAATTAGCAAACTGCCTGTCTCTCCTTATGCCTCAGTTCACAGTGTCTGGTTATGCAATCAACATAAATCACATATGGAACTCTAGCGAAAAGAGACTCTAGAAATATACCTTTAAAAAAAAAACCAGTAATAACGAATCTTCACGGTACATTACCAACCTTGGTCTGTGCATGCCTATTTCTTATTTTTATTATTGTGTTTAAAATTTAAACCATTCAAGTAATTGTAAGTATACTGGAATTAAAACTAAAAACTTTAAAAAAATTAAGCCATTCAGTCTCTACCACTTTATCCCCGTAGACATTCTAATGTATTTAATGTATATCTGTGTACTTTTGTGTTCTTGCAAAATGTGTCTTTCTGTTTTATTTTCCTAAATTATTAATTTACATATATGTTATTTCTGATTAAGGACTTTAGTTTAAAGATTTCTTCATTTTCATGTGCACGTCTAAACGAATTGGTTATTTCTAACTGTTGCAAGTTACTTTCTGGTGGGTAAATGTACCTAACTAACATCTCCTTTACTGATCTACACTCAAATTGCCTTCGGCCTGACCGTGACCAAGTCCACGATGGTCCTGTGTGAGAGTTTTTTGCAGTATACATCTGGGAGGGAAATTACGAGCTCACTGAAGATGCATACACTGCGTTTGATTGAGTACTCTCAGATTGTTCTCCAGATGAAGGCACCAGCCTTCACTTCGGAGAGCAGTGCACGACAGTTCCCTTTTCTCCAATTTCCTGCCAACACTTGGCAAAATTCAGTTTTCTAATTGTTGCAAAATAGATGAAAAGTGATATTTCATTGTCATTTTAAATTTCATCTCTTTAATGACTAATGACAGAAGTACTTTTTAGCTCTCCAGTCTCTGTAAACTAGAGAGCTATTGGAAAGATTTCAAGTATGCCTGTCAACAGGAGCCACTAGAATCTCTTTCCATGGCCGCCTTCTTTCCTTATTGAAATTCCAACCGCAACAATAGCATCATCAACATGTGCTCCTCCATGGCATGAAGAAATTGCCCTTCATGCATGTGAATATTTTACTAGACTTTCTCACAAAGGGGAGACACCAAGTCTCATTAGCCCTGCCCCCATTTTGGGTAACGTGCTGTACATTTATGAGATTTGAATGTGATTTCTTGTGGAATGGTCACCTGTGAATTAACATATTAATATATATGTTATTTGCCCTCAGTACATCCATAGACAGTATCAAATGGGACGTTTGGATGACTTCAGTAAGAACTTTTCTTCCAAGAATGGGAGGATGTGGGCACACAGCATTACGGGTCTATAGCAAACCCCACTGTGCAAACAGTGGAGACTCCCTTTACTGGCCATAGAATAAATTTCTTGTTGAGACTATGTAGTAGCACCTGGTTCTCCCATTGAGAAAAAACAAAAACCCCTTGCCTCTTGTCCCTTATGATCCCTTTCTTAACTTTCTGTTGACACTCTTTTCTGTTAATAGTCCTCTGTGGCCACATCTGCAAGAGGCACTGGGTAGTACACGCTCTTTGCAGCAACACAGCCTCCATGACCCACTTCTTAACTTTGCAGGTTCAGAGAAATGAGGGCTGCCTGAAGGGTTAAACAGCCTAGGCTATTGATGGCCAGTCTTGCAGTTTCTTTGGCAAAAGAATTGCTTCAAAATTGTGGTGCACTTTTGGTCAGTTACACGAGTGAAGTGAGATCAATCAAAATCTTGTGTTGTATCGTTTTTAGTCTCTTTATTTATTTATTTTGAAGACTCTTTATTTTGTGTCCTCTGTGAGTCAGTCATTTCAAATGATGTTTTAGGAGGATGGTGCCAGCTTTGTCAGCACGGCTGTCACCGTTGTGTGAAAGAGTTATCTCCCCTGCTAACGCCGCGGTTTGGTAGTTCGATTTTGTTGTTGCTGTCGTTTCCTTAATGTAAATTTTTAGAATATGAACGTTTTAAACATAATGAAAACAAAACCCAGAAGTGAAAGTAAAAAAAAAAAAAAACAAAACAAAAACCTCCCCTATGTTCATATTCTAGATTTAACAATAATCAAACTATCACTTCATCTCTCTGATTTTTTTTTTTGCTAAAGCATTTTAAAGAAAATCCAACGCTTTATTTCACGTCTACATACTTTAGTATCTAAAACAACAAAAAGAGGATACTTTCTTTATTTAAAATTTTTTTTAATGTTTATTTATTTTTAAGAGTGGGAGAGGGAACACGAGCAGGAAAGGGGCAGAGAGAGAGGGAGACACAGAATCCAAAGCAGGCTCCAGGCTCTGAGCTGTCAGCACAGAGCCTGATGCAGGACACGAATTCACAAACCGTGAGATCATGACCTGAGTCGAAGTCGGACACTAACCGACTGAGCCACCCAGGAGCCCCAAGGATACTTTCTTCTATAACCACTCTTCCAATCTCAACTGTAACAAGACAAATAATTTTTGTCAAAATCTGATGCATAATCTACAATCGTATTTCCAAGATTGTCTCAAAGATTTTTAAACAGTTATTTCTTTTTCTTTCTTTCTTTCTTTCTTTCTTTCTTTCTTTCTTTCTTTCTTTCTTTCTTTTTGTTAAATGTGGGACTGTATGTGTCATTATTGTGTGCCTTATCTCCATATAGGATAGCTCGTCCTCTCTCTTTCTCTCTCTTTTTTGTCTCTGTATCTGTTTCTTTACAGGTAATGCCATCAGTTTGCAGAAATAGGGTCTGTTGACCTGATTAATGATCTATGTTCTGGATATGGCAGCTTGCTTTCTTGTGACCTCATTTAAATTGTTCCTTTGTCACTACCTTTTCTGTAAATGAACAGTAACTCAAACTTGATTAGATTCTTTTTTTTTTTTTTTTTTTTTGGCAAGAGTATTCATAGGTGATCCTGTGTAACTCTATTAATATCTTAGTTCACAGGTGAGCATTCCACAAGTGCCAGGTTGCCCCATTTTTAATGGTAATTAATCTGTAGATGTGAGTATTGTCAGTCTGATCCCTTCATTGTAAGTGCCCAGGAAACATTTATCTAATAGTTATCTTTTTAATTTAAATCCAAGTTAGTTAATATATAATATAATAATGATTCCAGGAGTAGAATTTAGCAATTTATTCCTTAAATATAACACGCAGTGCTCAACCCGACAAGTGCCCTCTTTATCATTGATGACCATTGCCTGATGCCAATATTATATTAGGGGATGCAAAAATTGCGATTTTCTTATTTTATCATTTCTTCCACATTTGTTAGGTGGAATCTTATAATGAAGAACTCTCTCTCAAGAACTGCTTAAAATACAGTTCATAGAAAGCAGGGAAATGCATAATTCTTTCTTATTTCTTGCCACTTTCCACAGTAAGAAGTTGGTTCCTAAGTAACTTCCAGTGAAATTCAGTAAGTTGTTACTATTATTTTGGTATTTCAGGGCTTCCCCTTTTATTCCCCAGTTGTGG
The DNA here is from genome assembly GCF_018350215.1 of Panthera leo. Classification (NCBI taxonomy): domain Eukaryota; kingdom Metazoa; phylum Chordata; class Mammalia; order Carnivora; family Felidae; genus Panthera; species Panthera leo. Next base: position 167,706,631 of record NC_056682.1, read on the forward strand.
TTGTCCTCATCCTTGTCATTCTTCTCCTCCTTTGCCGCTTCTTTTCTCAATATCTCTCCCTCTCTCTGTCTCTGTTTCTGTCTCTCTTAAGAGTAGTTGTAAAACCATGGCCATTTCTTTTGTAGCAACGTGGATGGAACTGGAAAGTGTTGTGCTAAGTGAAATAAATCATACAGGGAAAGACAGATACCATATGTTTTCACTTTTACGTGGATCCTGAGAAACTTAACAGAAGACCATGGGGGAGGGGAAGGAAAAAAAAAGTTAGGGAGGGAGCCAAACCATAAGAGACTCTTAAAAACTGAGAATAAACTGAGGGTTAATGGGGGTGGGAGGGAGGGGAGGGTGAGTGGATGGGCTTTGAAGAGGGCACCTGTTGGGATGAGCACTGAGTGTTGTATGGAAACCAATTTGACAATAAATTTCATATGTAAAAAAAAAATAATAAAACCATGGCCATTTAATTTATTTAAACATTTACATCAATGACGTTTATTATTTTGAATGCTCAAACTGTCCAGTCTTTGACCAGTGAGAGACTTGGTGCTCTTGTGACAGCTTATGACGTCCTTGGAAGATTACCCGCCATTATGTGGCTACATCTTTTAACTGCTTCAGTTTGTGGTATGGAAATAGTTGGATTTGTCAACTCTGTAAGTTTCCAAATTCTAGCGCTCTGCTTCAAATTCTCTTTCCGGCTTTAGGCAAAGGGAGGAAAGAGCATCTCCTTTAGAAGAGCTGGGTTCTCTTCTGTCTCTTCTGGAAGGTTTGCTAGATGGGTCTCTCTTATCAGGCTTTGCTGAAAGAAGCAGGAAGCAAACACTACACACTAATATTCTGAGATCTTCTAGTATTTTCTCTCACATATACTATACTATGTACTGTATATTATACTATATACAATATACCATACTATATACTATAGCTCTAGATGGCATGTGTCTATATTCTAAGGTACAGCAGACCATAATTTGACCAAATGGTCACCATCACATAATAGTTGTTGTTGTCTTTCTCATCTATTATATGTTTATCCTGTCACTGACCACCTGGCTGCCTTCTGCTACATTAAACTAGGGCCATATTTTGGGTTTTTTTATTGCAGGAAAGATCTATATTCTCTACTCCAAGTCATATTTCTTAGCTACATAAAACCAAATGCACTGTAGTTAGTTTAAGGTGAGTGGGATTTATTACGGATATGCATATCTCAGAATCATAGGAAGGATTGAAGAAAAGTGCCTTATGTTGAGCCCATATGAAGGACTTCATGTCCACTGGAGAACTGGCCACTGAAGGACCTGCTGCTTTGTTGCCATCAGGGAACCCAGAATCAGGACCCTGACAGTACAGCAGGCCACTTGCTCTGCAACACCGTGCTGCTCCACACCCTGCCTCTCTTGAATTTGGAATGAGGGTCTGTGGGAGGACAGCTCACTAGGGCAACACCGATCACATCCAGAAGCCCATTCCAGTGGAATCAAGAAATTTAGTTTTTAGTCATCTAGCCTCTTCATGTTAGTATGGAGCCACTCCATCCACTGTCTCCAGCACAGCCTTGCCATATTTGAATTTGAGAGAAACATTGGAAAAAATGATGATTTTTATTAAAATACTTGCAAATGTATACATATTTATGCACATCTCATTTATGTAAGGATATCTACACATAACTCCCCCCACGGACCTTCCTTTACATACAAATATATGTATAATAGAAATGAGGCTGTTAAATTTAATCTCATTGTTTCAGTGCAAGTTATCAATGGGGAAAAGTATAGGAAGTACGATTGCAGGTTGTATAATAAAATAAAAGATGAGTAATGTTTAAAGTATGTAATTTCAAAATATGCATGTTGGAATCTTAGATAAATGAAAATCTGCTCAATTACTAGACAACTGTATCTAGATATGCTAAAGTATACATGGATTCTGGTGAAGATTAGACAAAATCAAAGGATCTTGGCTAACTTCTGTCACTCTCTAGTTATTGATTTAATGAAAATGACTTAAGTGCTTTGAGATAATTTCTCCACCTCTCATCTGAAAAATGATCTGGGCATAAATGAGATAATACTTGTCAGGTGTTTTTAGCACATCAGTTGAATTGCACTATGTAAGAACCAGTAGTAACAAAATGTAAGTTCCTTTGAGTTAAAATATGAGAAAGAAGCTGATGAAAGCACTAGCTCATTCTCCTTAACAGGCAAGATATGAGCTGAGGGTTCTACCCTAGCTACTTGCCAGACGAATAACTTTTGTCTGACATTGGAATGTGAATTTAAGTTCACGAAGTGCAAGATATAAGGCAGTTGTAGGAAAATTACAAGCAACAATAATGCCTATACATTGTAATAAATAATCTTACAAAAACCTATGAATGATAGCAATTACTAGATTACTTTAACTACCCAGAGAAATTCACTGTTAATCCACTGATGTGAATGTTTTGGCCAATCAAGTTAAGGGGATAATATCACATTAGACATGCTTTCCCTTCTGTGAAGTCTCAGTGTATCTGACAGCACTCTTCCTTCCTCTCTTCCTTTCTTTTTTTGCTTTTTATAGAAAGAGAGAGAGAGAGAGAAAGAGGGTGTGCACTTGTGAGAGCATGCTTGTGAGCGGGGGAGGGGCAGGAGAGGGAGACAAAATCTTAAGCAGGTTCCATGCTCAGCATGGAGCCTGAAGTGGGGCTTGATCTCAGGATTATGAGATCATGACCAGCGCCAAAATCAAGAGTCAGATGCTTAACTGACTGAGCCACCAAGGTGCTTCTCTTTTTAAAAATTTTAATACTAGTATAGTTAATATACAGTGTTGTTATCAGGTATATAATATAGTGATTCAACAATTCTATACATTACTTGGTGCTCATTGTGATAAGTGTACTCTTAATCCCCTTCACCTGTTTCACCCCTCCCCCCACCCACCCCACTCACTTGCCCTCTGATAACCATCAGTGTGTTTTCTATAGTTACAAATCTGTTTTTTGGTTTGTCTCTTTTTTGTTGTTACTTTGTTTTGTTTCTTAAATTCCACATATGAGTGAAATCATATGGTGTTTGTCTTTCTGTTTGACTTATTTTACTTAGCATTAATCTCTCTAGATCCATCCATATTGTCGCAAATGGCAAGATTTTATTATTTTTATGGCTAATATTCCACCATATATATATATATACACACACACACACATACATACACACACTCCATCTTCCTTATTTATTCATCTATTGATGAACACTTGGGCTGCTTCCATAATTTGGCTATTGTAAATAATGCTGAAATAAACATAGAGGTGCATATGCATATATCTTTTTGAATTAATGCTTTTGTATTCTTTGGGCAAATATCCAATAGTGGAATTACTGGATCATATGGTAGTTCTATTTTTAATTTTTTGAGGAACCTCCGTACTGTTTTCCATAGTGGGTGAATGCACCAGTTTGCATTTTTACTAACAGTACATAGGGGTTTCTTTTTCTGCACATCTTCACCAACAGAAGATGTTGTTTCTTGTGTTTTTGATTCTAACCATTCTGACAGGTGTGAGGTGATATCTCATTGTGATTTTGATTCACATTTCCCTGTTGATGAGTGGTGTTGAGCATCTCTTCATGTGTCTGTTGGCCATCTGGATGTCTTCTTTGGAAAAATATGTGTTCATGTCTTTTGCCCATTTTGAAATTTGATTATTTGTTTTTTGGATGTTGAGTTGTATCAGTTCTTTATGTATTCCGGATACTAAACCTGTATTGAACATGTCATTTGCAGATATCTTCTCCATCCTTTTAGGTTTTTTTACTGTTTCCTTTGTTGTACAGAAGTTTTTTTATTTTGATATAGTCCCAATAGTTTATTTTTGCTTTTGTTTCTCTTGCCTCAGGAGACATATCTAGAAAAATGTGGCTGTGGCTGATGTCAGAGAAATTACTGCCTGTGTTTTCTTCTAGGATTTTTATGGTTTCAGTCTGACATTTAGGTCCTTAATCCATTGTGAGTTTATTTTAGTATATACTGTAGGAAAGTGGTCCAGTTTCTTCTGTTTGTACGGAGTTCTCCAGTTTTCCCAACACCATTTGTTGAAGAGACTGTCAGTACTATTTCTTGATTGAAATAGTGAAGGGTGGTATGTGCTAGATATGTTTTTAAAATGATATTAAAAATTGTGTTTCTTCAGTTAGTGAAGCTGAATTTTTAAATTAGATTTACTCTCCGTGCCCCACTCAGTGAAGCTTCATACTGTGTCTGGCACCAAATTGTCACTTAGCAAATGTTTGTTGATTTAATTAGGGAAGCTGTGTGATGGGCGAGTAGAGACATATCATGAGAGGATTTAAGGCAGAGTGAATCAGTACTATGTTCATATTCCAACTCTTTTAGTTAATAATTGTGTGACTTTGGGTAAATAATCTTTTGTCTCCAAACCTTGGTTTCCTCTTTTATAAAGTAATGGACTAATAGTACATATTTCATAGGGTACACCGAGGATTCAGTGATATGATGCATATAAATCACTTGGCACAGCATTTTATTCAAAGTTGAGGTTTTCTAAAACTAACTATTTTACTTATTATTTACAAAGAATGAAGGTAATACAGAGATAGCTGTTGCCTGAACTGAATGGAGGAATTGTGGAAGGCATTAGACTTTGCAAATTAGTGACAGAATGGTGGGCTTCCACGTGAGAACTTGGGAGCCTTGTTAGACAATAGTTTGATTTGGCTGGATATCAGAGAATGTGTTAGGAAATCTGGAAATGTAGATACAGGAAAGATAATAAAGTATTTTGTATAAGGCAAAGGGCTTTAAATCATGAAGGAACATGGTCAAATATGCATTTTAAAGAAGCAGCTATGACAGTGGAGTAATATGATATTGGGGTAACCAAAGATATTGGTTAGTTGGTGGTTATTAGAAAGGTTCAGGCTAGAGATTAGCTGATGTGCTCTAGAAGGTATAGGGAGTAAGGAATAAATTCTAGTGCTGTGTAGGTAATATCATTAATTGAACTTTGGGAGGAAAGACTTATAGTTTCTAGCAGTTGTCCTATGATTCGTTTATTCCCTTAACCTGGAGGATCCCTTAGGAGAAAGAAGCCAGGTGACTTGGTCTAATCTCCTTGTTAACTGGCTCTCCAAGTACATAGATGAATTATATTTCTAGGAAGAAGAGATCTTCTCTAATGAAGGCCTTTACCAGATAACCTTGGCTAAAGGCTGACTTACGGTAAATAAGTGTAGTATCTATAAGGCATGGCCCCAATACAAGCTGTTCATTTCTCTGGGTACCTATTTTGAATTTTTCACTGTTTATTTGGAGCCAGAGAGTAAATATCTTACGTGAGAAAGAAGGACCTGGGGGGGGGGGGGGGGACGAGGGATGCCCCAGACCACTCTTTGTTTCATCTGTGCCTCTATTCTTGAAATTGTTGGTTAAATCTAATACTTGGAACTCTCTTTCATGGGAGTCTATTTGTTTATCTGGTCCTGTATCTTAGCTCAGACTTTGTGATCTAATGGATGTAGGTGTCAGAGAGAAAGAGATATAGAGGATGACTCCAGAGTTGGTGATGGCCTTACATGAAATTAGGCATCCTGGAGCAGTGAGGCCCTGCCCCCATCATTAGGGAGAATATAATGAAGTTGGTTTTAGACCTTTTGAATTTGAGTTATCTGTGTAATTTTCAGGTAGAGATGTCTCATACAAAGGTACTGGAGATGAGATGGTCAGTAAGATTGGAGAGGCAGAAAATGTGCTGAGGCTGTTGAAGGTAGGTAAAGGTGAGCCTGGGAATGATATTGAGAAAGGCCAGGTGGACACTGAAAATATCAGAAGAGAGAAGTGGTTGTGGAATCTATGGGAAAAACAAATCTTAAGCACCAAGAAGTGAGTTTTAAGCCCAATGGTGTACATGCTACAGAGGGTTGACCGTAGATTAAGACTGCAAACGTCGATTAGATTTACCAATTAGGAACTCATTAGTGATGTTAGAGATAATTAAAGAAAATTATAAATTTGTAGCGGTAACAAATTGCATGACTGGGAGACAGTCTCTGGTGTGGATGTGGAAGTAGAGAGGGTAGATACTGGGATTCATCCAGGCTTGTGGATGGTTAGTGTTGGTATGATGAAAAACAGAGAAGAGCTGTTGGTAAAAGAGAGTTGATACAACCAGTTGCTTCTTCCAGGATGAGCAAAAAAAATCAATAAAGCTATGATATTCTAAATAATTTGTAGTAGTATCACCTGGGATGTTGGTTAAAATTGAATATTTGTTCCCTGCTGAACTAGAATCTCTGGAGAATGGTGCTATAGAATATTCTTTAAGCAACTTTCCATATTAATTTTTAAGAGCCTGTTTAATTACAAACAAGTGGGTTCTGAGAAAATTGCTGAAATATTAAGTGAAAAAAACAGGACAGAGATCTGTATGCATAGAATGCTGTTAATTATATTAAAAAAGCTGCGAGTCAGTGTTCATGCATTAAAAAGGCTGGAAGGAAATGCTCTCAGTTATTTCTAGCTTGTAGGACTTTAAGTAACTTTCATTTATTTATTTTTGCAAATCTTTTAATTACAGCATATATTTCTTTCAGAATTAAAGATAAATTAAAATTATTAAAATTGGTAGCTAATAAATGATGCATTTCTGTATTCTGGGTTATAGTTACAGAGAGATAGGATACTGTCTTAAAGAGGCTGTTTTGATAAAATAGAAGGAAGAAAGAACATATAGACATTTTATACCTGAATTAGGTATAGAGGGAAAGATATCTGAGAGGAACATGGAGTGAAAGCAGAACTTTGTAGAAAATAAATTCCATGTACTTCATAATTTTGCCTAGAGTGGCCTATTTTCTAATACTCTAAAGACTGTAAGTGTTCAGACTTTTAGCTTTTACCCATTTTTTTTATCAAGACTAAAACTGTCCAAGTGTCATGGAACAAATAAAATAATACAGATCACTCTGTAGAATCAGTACAGTGATTTAGAGGGAACATCAGTCTGAACAAAAAAGCTGAGGTCATGAATCCAGCTGTGTTAGGAAAATCCCAAAGGCCATCTTAGAGAAGTGGTTGAAATCTGCCATAGATTTCTAGTCACCTAGGAATATATCTGTCAACAACCATTCTGACAAAAATTGGGCACAGGAGACCAGAATATTCTTTCGAAGCTTAAACTACAGATCTCTCTCTTTCTCTATCTTTTGTATTAAGAATTTGATAAAGCGGGTGTCACAGCATTGTCAGAGAAAAGTGTGTCAAATTCATAGATGTTTATCAAGTAAACATTATAGGCTAGACTCTTTGGTGAGGGACATCAAAATGTCTATATCATAAATATCCTTAACTTCAGTGAGCTTACAATACAGATGGGGAGACAAAATAAATGAGATCTTTATCCTTAAAATAAAGGTAAATATCAAAATGCAGAGGCAAAGGAAGACATGAAAGGAGTAGATTATTATGGCCAGAAAAGCCTTCGGGAGGTGATTGCAAGAGTGTAGGCATGAGATGGCCCTAGTTTGAACTGAGCTGATGACAATGTAAAGGCAAAAGAGGGGAAGGGTATGAGAAATATGGTTAAGAAATAACCATTAGGGCTTTTCAACTGCTTATGGAATACAAGGGAGGTGGGGAGGTAGATTCAAAAGTGACTCTAATGCTTCCATACTTACTACGCAGAAAAACTCACAAGCATATAAAAGGTGAGAGGAAGGACTGATTTAGGGGAAGGAGGGAAATGATGAGTCATTTATTATATCAAGTTGGTCATTATTGTCGTAGCAATATCCATGAGAATTTGGACTTCTGTTTTCTTTAAAAGGTAACTTCATGCAAAAAGGATTGCTAATAAATACTCTAGATGGATAGATTACTAGGGGTGACACAAAGGTTGGAGATGGGCAAATTTTGACTCTAATATTTTCCTGGTCACTAACTCAAGACAACAAACAGACCATATGCTATATATTCATAGTTGCTCTACTTTCAAAACTATTGATTTAAAATCTCATGGCCCATCCATAATATCCTTTCCTGCCAGCTTGTGTGATCACTCTCTGTTATAGCCACTTTCTCTCAATTCATCAGCCTACTTTTGTTCACTGCCCTCATTATCTAATTTAGGTTACAGGTTTATAATTGCAGTCACTCTCCTGGAAATAACCTAAATACTCTTTTTCTTCTTTTTTTCTTTTTCTCCCCCAATCCCTTTTGTGGATCTGAGTAGACCCAACTAGCAACTTTCCCCTGTTATAAGCAAAAGACCTAGGTGATGCTGGAGAAAGCCACATAATAACAGATGACTTCTACTAAAAATCCATGAACACTAGCCTTAAATAGACCTTCAGCACCATCTGGCAGTTCCCCTTTGCTTCTCTGGTAAACTCTTCTAATCTTTACAATATATTCTTATTGCAACTTTGTTTTCAAACCTCCAGTTACCTCACCTATTCCTGACCATCACTTTGAGCAAATGTCTTTGCCTCTTTCTTTACAGGGAAAATGGAAGCCATTACATTGATTCAGCTTCCTGCTGCCAATGGTACAAACCTATCCATAATTGAATCCAACTTCTGTTACTGTAAGAGAGGAACTGTCATTTCTGTCTGAGGGTGGTGGTTCTTCAGCTCTATGCTCTGGGTCCTATCACTTCCATCATATTAGGGATCTTACGTTAATGATTATTACTGTCATTTCTTGGCATTTAACCTCTCTCTCTCAACTGCATCCTTCCCATTAGCTTTAAAACTTGCTGGATTTCTTTCGATTAAAACAATAATGAAATAGTACCAAAGTTCCTTATTTTTCCCCAACTACCCACTTACATAGTTGAATTTTTGAAAGTTATCCCATATCTTTATCCAATTAGCACCTTAATCAAGTGACCATTTTGAAAGAACGTTCTGTACTTTGAGTGAACATTTCTATCTCTTTTACTTGATGGTAATGTCTCAGCACACTTCAATCTGGCTTTTTGTCCTCAGCACGTCTTTAACACAGCCCCTTCCAAGGGGCCCAGTGTTTTTCATCCATACCATTAAATCCAGTAGCTGTCTTTCCTTCCTTATTTCTACCTCTTATCAACATTTGCCATTGTTGGGTATTCTGTCTCCAAACACACTTTCTCTTGGCTTCTGTGCATATGGCTGTTCAGCTTGTGCCTAACTGAGGGGATAGAATCAGATGTGTGATCCTCTATCCAAACCTTGTAAAAAAGCATGGACAAGTGCCAGACCAGAAGAAAAAGATTTTTCTGTTCTCCCATTCATAAGGATACTCTTAGGATTATTAATTTTAGGACACAAGAAGCTTATCTTCTCAGCTCTACTTTTTGTTTCCTATGTAGGATCATCATTCTCTCCCTAGTATTTAAATATTAGAGTTACTTAAGTTTTTGTTCTGTCTCCTTTCTTACCATTCTCTTGTCACTCAGAGATCTAATCCACCATGATGCAATGATCACTTATATGCTGACGGCTCCCAAATTTATACCCAAAGCAGACTTCTTTGAGTGCTATACCTACTGGTAACTCAGCTCCCATTAAGAATTTCTGGGGCACTTGGGTGGCTCCGTCAGTTAAGCATCTGACTTTGAATCAGGTCACGATCTCATGGTTTGTGAGTTCGAGCCCCTCATCGTGCTCTGTGTTGACAGCTCAGAACCTGGAGTCTGCTTCAGATTCTGTATCTCCTATCTCTCTGCCCCTCCCTGGCTTGCACTCTCTCTCTCAAAAATAAAGAAACATTAAAAAAATTAAAAGAATTTCTATGTGAATATGTGAGTGACATGTCTGATTTATTATATTCAAGTTAACAACTTATGAACAAAATTCATGATCTCCCTCCTCTCCCACTGCTACCAATATCTATTTCAATTTCAATGTTGTTTCTTTCCGTAATGGCCATTTTATGCATTCTGATACTTAAGCCAGAAACTTGGTAATCTTCCTTCACACATTTCTCTCCTTGTTTTTCTTTTAGAGTTGAAAGGAATTGTAGCTGTTTGCTAGTTTAGAACTATTTGATCTGGGGCACAGGGACGTCTTGCAGGTCTGTGAATTTTCTGATATTTGCTTCACAATTATTTTTACATAATCATCTGATATGATAATATTAATGTGATAATATTAATCAAGATTTTGATTAACTTTCTTACTTTTGGATGAGGAAACTGAAAGCCAGAGAGGCTAAGTAACTTTGCCAGGGTCATAATTCTGGCTAGAGCCAGAGTAGGAACCTGAACCTAGGCTCCTGACTTCCAGGCCACTACTCTTTACCCTTTAAGGCATTTAGTGGTCAAAATCAAATTGTTTTCAGTAGAGGCCATCATCTCTTATCCCAAATAAAATTGCATTCACAGTAATTTAAGACTGAAGGTACTTGTTCTTTGCTGTGGGTGAGCATTGGAAAATTCCCAGTTTATAATTTATTTCAGATTCAAATAGGTTATACTTATATGAAAAATAAAATTATATTTTCATCAAATTTCATACTTAAAAATTTTTAGAATTAGCCTCTTTTTAACTTGTTCATGCAAATTAATTTCCATTGTTTCATGTGCCCTTATCTCTCTCTGACTTATGATTCCACTGTCACCTAGCTCAATTCCCAAGGCCCACTTTGCTGTTGAATGAAATGATTAGGCTCCACTATGATCACAGGATGTCAAAAGCCACAAGGGAAACCTTGTACAAGATGTTTCTTGTATTATCTTAATAGTTTTACTTTTTGTATTAAGGTCTTTTAACCATCTTGGAGTACTCTTTGTATGTGGTATTCAAAGGCAGGATTGCAGTTTTATTTATTTTTCTGTCTACTACACAGAAGTCTATACTTTATTACTACAAAGAAATGTATCTTTTCTGCCTTAATTTATGCTACCACACTTGACTCATTACCTTGTTTTGTGATATGACCTTACTTGTGTATTAAGTTGTTTTTTTTTATGCTTTGGAGAGTCTCTGAGTCTCTGTTTTGGTCCATTTGCTTACTTTTGTTTATTCCAGTGTACTTTTCTCTATTCTTCCTTATGTTGATTCCTATTTGTAGGTTTTCTTTTTCTATTATGAAGGGTATTTTGTGTCTCATTGTATTTTTTAGTTGGTTATTTGGTAGTGTCTAGTGTAGAAAACCATTCACAATTTTTGTAAATTGATCTTGTGTTGGATCAAATTCTTTTGTTGTTTTCATAGTTTGTCTAATCTTATCATTTCTCTCTGTCGTAGACCATCATATTATCCAAAGGACAGGTTTATTCCTTGTCCGGTCTTTTTTCTTTTCTTTTCTTTTCTTTTCTTTTCTTTTCTTTTCTTTTCTTTTCTTTCCTCTTCTTTTCTTTCTTTCTTTCTTTCTTTCTTTCTTTCTTTCTTTCTTTCTTTCTTTTTCTTTCTTTCATATCTCTTGCCAACATTTATAGTACTATCTAGAGCATATATAATCTTGCAGTTACTTGGACAACCTTCAATTCTGTAAGTCCCCTGAAACTGAATATGCAGTTTTGTATGAATGCCTGTCTTAATTGTAAAAGGAATGTGTCTAAAGTTTTCCCCTTAAATGTAGTGTTTAAGCGTGTTTGCTTTAGGTATTAGTTCATAACCATCACTAACATTAGGCTGTTCCTTGTATTCCTAGGGAGTGGATGTCTTTTTTAATTATAAATAAGGTTTAAATTCTATCCAATTTGTTTTTCTTTATCTCTTGAAATAATCATATGTTTTCTCTTTGTTAGTATAGTGATATGTTGAATTATATTGGTGTATTCTTTGTATTAAAATATTCTCATAATTCTACCTGATCATTTTGAATTTAATTTTAATATACCTTTTCATTTGCCTAATATTTTATTCTGGGATTTGCACATGCATTTGTAATTGAATGAGCTTATTTCCTTTCTTTTCTGTCTTCATCTAATTTGGGGATTAAAATTACATAGCTGTATAAAGGGGGCTTTTCCTTGAAAAGTATGAATGATCTGCTCCTTGATAGTTCGGAGCAGCAAGAATGCACCTAAAAATCAGCGAGGCCAGAGGATTTGGGGAAGGAAGAGACTTCACTTTTAAATTTCTCTAATACTTATTGATCTACTAAAGTTTTCTATTTCCTTTCATACTAATTTGACATTCTGTGCCTTTCCAGTAATATGTTTTGTTTAGGTTTTCAAATTTAGTAGCATATGGGTACTCACAATATTCCTTTATTATCATTTTAATGTTCTTTTGTGTCTATATTTTTTCTTACTTATGTCTTTAATTTGTATGATCTCCCTCTGTCCCTCCCCCCTCTTGCTTCCTCTCCTTCTGTGACTTTTTCCCCTTCTTCCCCCTTTCCCTCTCTTTCTCTCTCTTCCCCTTCTCTCTCTTTCCCAAAACTAACTGCTAGATTCTATTTATTAATCTCCATAATGCTTTTAATTGTTTTGTTTTTACTGATTTTTTTGTGGGTTTCTTCTCTGTTGATTTTCATTCGTGTCTTTATTATTTTTTTTCCTCCTTGTTGCTCTGGATTTGCTCTGTTCTTTTTCCTACTTTCCAAATTCATTGATTGGTTAATTTTTCCAAACTTCTTCTTTCTTGATGAATGTACTTAAAATAAATTTCCATTGAAATGGAACTTTGTAAGTATTCTATATTTGTTGATGTACATTATTGAGTTTACTTTTCTAAAATAATTTCTCTTTTCTTTTTTTAGTATGTTATATTGTAGTATTGTACTTGGTTTTCCTTTTTTTCAATTCCTTTTTTTATTGATTGCTGATTTTTATTGCTTTTGAATCAGATATCTTTTTTTTTTTTTTTTTTCTGAGAAAGAGAGGGAGTTGAGCAGGGGAGGGGCAAAGGAAGAGGATGAGAGAGAATCCCAAGCAGCCTCCAAGCCCAGTGCAGAGCCCAACACGGGCTTGATCCCATGACTATGAGATCATGACCTGGGCCAAAATCAAGAGTCAGATGCTCAACCAACAGCTACCCAGGTGCCCCGAATCAGATATCTTTGATATAGACAAGCAGCTGCTGCTGGTTCCTATCTGGCAAGTGGTGTGGAGAAGACAATGATTCTTCAAAGCAGTGTCTAGGAGAGGCAAGAGCAGAGTCTCTCCAAAACTAATCCTCAGGTACTGTGTGTAGCTACACTCTGCCACATGGTCTTATAATTCCACAACAGCTTTCTCATGGTTTTACATAGGTTCTTCAGATCTGTGATTCTCTCTGTCTTTTGTTATGAGGGTGATTTTTAGCTAAGAAGCAATACCCTGTGCTAGTTTGCCATCCTGTCAGGATCTAGTAGAAGCTACTAGTATTTTCTATTCATTGATTCTTTCAGCACTCAACAACTATTGATTAAGCAATAACAATGTCCAGAATAGTTCAAGATTCTGAGGACTAAGTTGTGAAAAAGACAAAGTAAATTACTACCTGTTAGTACTTACGTTTTTATTAATTAAAAAAAAAAAAAACATTTTGTTTCAGGCCAAAATGAAACATGTCCTTCTATTTATAAATGCAGAACTAACTGCTTTGTCAGACTTAATTTAGTGTAAGCATAGTTATGTGATATTAGGCGTCAAGAGAAATGGAAGACTGGCTGACTGTAGTATCTGCTCCATTACCTTTTGTCTTTTTGGATGCAGACAGACTAAAATTAGTAAAACACATTTGAGAGTGGAAAAGCTTATGGTTAGTGGGAAGTTTTCTCCCTTTTAAAAAAATTTGTAAGGACACCTGGGTGGGTTGAGTGTCCAACTTCGGTCTTAAACGGTTCTTGAGTTTGAGCCCCACATTGGGCTTGCTGCTGTCAGCATGGAGCCTGTTCCGGATCCTTTGCCCTCCCCCGCCCCCACCTCTGGCTCACCCCTGATTATGCTTTCTCTCTCAAAAATAAATAAAACATTACCAAAAAAGTCTCAAAAAATTTTGTAAAATTTTAGTATTGGTTTTATAGGACTGCCATAACAAAATACAAAGACTGGGTATCTTCAACAACAGAAATTTGTTTTCAATTCTGGCGGCTAGAAGTCTGAGTTTAAACAAACAAACAACAAAAAAGTCTTAAATCAAGATGTTGGCAGGGTTGGCTTCTTCTTCTTTTTTTTTTTTTAATTTTTTTTTTAATGTTTATTTATTTTTGGGACAGAGAGAGACAGAGCATGAACTGGGGAGGGGCAGAGAGAGAGGGAGACACAGAATCGGAAGCAGGCTCCAGGCTCTGAGCCATCAGCCCAGAGCCTGACGTGGGGCTCGAACTCACGGACCGTGAGATCGTGACCTGAGCTGAAGTCGGACACTTAACCGACTGAGCCACCCAGGCGCCCCATGGTTGGCTTCTTCTAAGACCTCTCTCCTTGGCTTGTAAATGGCTGTATTCTTCCGGTGTCCTCACATGATCTTGCCCCTGGTATGTTTGTGTCCTAATCTTCTCTTCTATTAAGGACACTAGTCATATCAGATTAGGGCCTACCCCAATGAGCTCATTAAACCTTAATTACCACTGTAAAAATCTTGTCTCCAAATATAGTCATATTCTGAGGTATCAGGGGCTAGCACTTCATCACATTAATTTGGGGCGGGGTACAGTTCAGTCCTTAATGGGAATTATATAACAATGAAGAGTTTCTTAATATGATCGACATCACTAAGTAGACAGTCTTTGTGATTAAATTAGCAGGACCATATATAATTACCATGTTAATTTTGTAGTTGACTTTTTATGGTATTGCAAATGATGTAGAAAAGCTTTTCAGGGCATATGTCAGAAGCAGTTGCTAAACTTATTTTCGGTCAACACACCTGGTTTATAGAGGAAAAACCTCACATAATACTATGAAACGAGATTGCCTTCAATTGATATTTTCTAAACAGTATTTAGAGGTCTTTAAGATTTTGTAAACGTTATTCTTTTCTGAATTTCCCATGCTTCTGTACTAATTTTTTGCTTATAAATGTAGAGGTAAAATTGATTGTCAGGGAAGAGCTTTTTACATTTTGTGTATATGTAGGAATCTATAAAATTATGTAGAAAAAGCAGGGTCATTTACTAAGAAAAGCTCTAAGAAAGCTGGGCTGGGAGCAAGGACAGTTAGAGGAGACTCTAGGAGCTGCTACTATATAGAGAGTCAAATGTATATAGTGGAATATATACTGGTGGGTGACCAGAGGTATGGTTGGAGGAGTTGGTGGGAGACCCAGGATAGTCTCCTTACGGCCATAGGTATGTCTTTAGAAAAGGCTGGCCTACCTATATTGGTTAACAGTGTCTCTCTGGACCTTCAGAGAAGACAATGTTCATTGCATAAGATCAAACTAGAACCTATTTGTTTGGGTTGAAAATGGATAGTGTCTGATGAAACCTGTATAAATCATCTACTCAGTACTATGCTATGAGGTATAGTTCAGTGTGAAATTATGATATCATTTATATTGTTTATACCATCAGCAAATGAAAATCTGTAAGTTCCTTCTGAATGAATTTTACTATTAAGTCCAGTCACAAGGCTTATTCAGAAGTTTCATCACCTGCAGAAGAAAGTAAATTCACCTGCAGAAGAAAGTAAATTTTTCTTTAGGATAAAACTTCCAGATGTATAGAAGGTGTATGGATTGCTGATAACCACACTCTTCCTTTTATGTTTTAAGCAGCTCACCTTGTGTTCATAGCTAAGTGTGATTAAAAAAAAAACATATTTCTTTATCATTCTTGATTCAAGTAAACAATAATCTCGTGGTACATTTATTACTTACTTTTTTTCCCTGCTAACTTTTTAGTCTTTCTTTATCTTTAGAATTCTGGGTTTGCTTTGAAAGGGAGATAAAGTTTATTGTCTCTTGTGGACCATTCTCAAGAACTTTTTCCAGTTTAAATTAACAGAGGAATTGGGTCACTTTTTATTAAGCAGACATACTCATAGACATTCCCGGGAATCACAGCTGTGTCAGTAAATGAGCTGCGGAGAAGCTCTTTTTCATTGATGTCTTGACAATTAACAAAATAATTAACAGCATAGCTATTTTACTAATGGAATATTCTGCGTTCCGAGTGTTGTGACTGTTTATTTCAAAAATTGCTAAAGAGTGGAAAAGCATGTACCCTGCATTGTGTAAAAGATGTTCACTGAAGAAACAATGTAAATGTGTCAAATTAATAAAGGGCGGGGTTTCTCAGCTTCAGTACTATTGACATTGTGGGTCCAATAATTCTTTCTCTGGGGTTTGACCTCTGTAGGATGTTTAGTAGCATTCCTAGCCTCTACCCAATAGATTCCGGTAGCACAGCCTCCTGGTCTCCCTGGCCCAAATGTGACAACAAAAAAATGTCCCCAGATACTGCCAAATGTCTTCCAGTGGACAAAATCCCCCTAAGTGAGATTCACATACTTGGATGTTAACATTCACCCGGAAAATGAAGCAATCAAATTTGTGGTTGGTAAAATAGAGTTTGTAGGCCAGTCTCTTGCTAGCCAAAAACAACAGCAACAGAAATAACAACAGCCGTTCCTGCCACCATGCCCATGAGGACACGGAAAGGAATATTTGCTGGATCTGAACCAAGTACTAGGTACTATCTTAGGCCCTTTATGTTATTTCATTTACGTCTCCTAATTGACCTACGAAGAAGGACATTATACTTCTCATTCTTACAACCACAAGAACTGAGGTGTTATTAAGCTACCTACCTGAGGCCAAATATCTGCTCAGCAGTGCAGTTGGGATGAAACCTAGACAGATCTACCCTCCAAACCCTCCTTTTTTCTGTCTGATTCTACTGTACTTTTCAAACACTTTCTTCTGTAAGTTCTGCTACTTCTGTTAATGTAACATGATTCTAGCATGCAGAGTTGTGTTGTTTTATTTTTTTTTCAATTTTTATATATTAATAAAATTATTAGCTCTAATGCAAATGTGATATGGCTTTCTTTTTTAAAAGCACACAATAAAAATTTGGGTGGAACTTCTTTAAACTACATCTCCTCTCCAAGGAATTCTAATAGAGGTTCTTTCTTGGCTAAGAGGTTGGTTCAGTCTCCTCCCCCTACTCCTGCATACCCAAACTGAAAATCACACTAATAATACTTCTCAAAGCAATTAATATTTTTTCCAGCAATTAACAATGGAGACAAATATTCTCATAAATACTTTAATTTCTAAATTAAAAGTCTTTCTTTCTAATAGCAAAATGGTAGATTTAAATTTAATACTTTTTATTGTTCCCTTGGAGAGACAGGTCTGATCAGCAAGCAAATGGCTAATACGTAGACAGGAAAACTGAGGAGAGGCAACATTCTAAGCTAAGGATGTGAAAGTTTGAGATTCCTATTTCGTTGCTAAAGAATGCAGTGTATTACATTTAGCATAGACATTTAGAAAGATATTTCTAAGTAGCAAAACTAAGAATGAATGGCATATATTTTAGGAGCAGTTAATTAATGCCCATGCTCAGATTATGTAGCTGCTGTTAAGTGCAGAATACTTTAAATAAACAGAAAAAAAGGAGATCCATAGTTAAAATTGGAAACTATAGCACTATTATGAACAGGCCATTGTGACTTTTTTCTATAAGGATTCTGGGCTTTCTCCCAACAGTGGCTACATCAAACATTGAAACGTCTGAAACAGATGTTGCATGTTTTTTCCCCATAATTTCCAAGGACTTTATTAGAAAAGGTAGGTAAGTGATAGGGAGTCATACCATACGTCTATCATGCATATATTGTGATGGGACTTTTGTGAACTGTTTGGGGAGGTTCCGAAAAGCCTAATCTTCAGAAATTTGTCCTATTTCTTGGAAAGAAACATATACCATATGTCACTAAATATAAAATCAGGGTATGAAGAAACATTTTGCTTTCAGGGAAACCCACTTATACTATCTCAGTTATTTGAATCAAACAAGGAAGAAAACAATAATTCGTTCATGAAGAGATTCTACAAATCTCTTGTCTTCCTGTTGGGAATTCACTGTCTATCACTTTTTTCCCCTTCTACACTCTCCAAAAAGCAGCTGATTTTTGTTTCTGGACAGATGCCATCTTACGGACCATGAACCCTGCTCTATTTTAAATGTTTGATTGTGGTTCCTTTACAGCCTTCATTTTCTGACTTGTTCTAATTAGCTTCCTGACGGTTTTATAATCCTTCCCTATCACTCCAATCATACTATCTGAGTTTCTCTGGTAGGAATTATTATTTTATTCCATGAGGGAGGCTTTCTCAGGATTTTCCTGATCTTTTCTCTGAGTGCCTAGGGGAGAAGCCGGGAAGAAGATGTGAACTCTGTTTATATTTACAGCTCTCAGGGACTTTACTCTCTCTCAGTCTCTAGCAGTTGACCAATCATCTAGCTGACGAGTGACAAATCATGGTCCGCTCTGTATTTTTATAAGTAAGTAAACTTCTATTGGGATACATCCATGCTCATTCATTAACCTATTAGCTATGTCTGTTTTTGACATAGCTGAGTGGTTATGACCCAGTCTGTATGGCTTTCAAAGGTGAAAACACTTGCTGTCTGGCCCTATGAAGAAGTTTTCTGACCCTTTATTTCTTCTTCCTACTGTCCAGATGTATCTTGGTTAATTACATCACTACTCACCTCTTGTCTCTTCCTGTCGGCACCTGACTCTCCTTAGATTTTGGGTCAGGGGCTTTCCCTGTTACTTCAGCACTACACTAAGTTCAAGTTGTCAAGTTGCTGTTTGTTCATTGCTATAGACTGAATATTTGTGTCCCCTCAAAATTTATATATTAAATCCTAATGCTGGATGTAATGGTATTTTGAGGTGGGGTCTTTGGGAGGTGACTAGGTCATGACGTTGGAGCCCTCATGGATGGGATTAGTGTCAGAGAGCTCCCTTACCCCTTTCACCCATGTGATGACACAGGGAAAAGACGGCTGTCTGTGAACCAGTGAGTGGATCCTCACCAGACACTGAATCTGCCAGTGCCTTGATCTTGCACTTCCCAGCTTCCAGAACTGTGAGAAATAAATTTATGTTATTTATAAGCTGCTAAATCTATGGTATCCTGTTATGGCAGCCCAATGGACTAAGACACCCATCACGTTTTGTTTAAAGTTGGGAGTGAAGATATGTCAACTCTATATCTCTAAGTGATATTCAAAAGTCTTCATTCCTCTTCTCCTCACTTTTTTTCACCCTCACAATTTATCTGTTAATGAACCTGGATAATTTTGCAGATTTCCCAAAAGTCTGTAGCTTTTGTCTATAAGCATTACAATAATATGGTGTCTTGCTTTCTGAGAATTCCTGGCTTGGTTCCCAAACGCTGCTTTTTTTCTGGGCTTTCTTGTGCTGTTCCCCTTTTGCCTCTCTCCTGTGGTATTTTGATCCCATTCCCAATTTTTCCTCAGTATGGAGTCCTGTTTAGTAAGGCAACTTAGAAGGCCCCTTTGTAGAAGCCACATGCAGTAAACCATTCCAGCTCCTTCAGCTCTTATCCTGGGACCCTGTTGGGACCCAGGAAGGTCTTGTGGCTGTTAGTGGCTTGAACCCACCCACTTTTACTTTGGGGCTTTGCAAAATATCTTGTTACCTAGTTTTGGTAAATATTGCCCATGGATTTGTAGTTTTGCTATGTACTGACTCTGTATGTTTTTATATGGATATTCAGAAGATATAAAATTATGTTTCCACAGCTGCCATCATTTTCCCTGAATTCTTGGTTCATTTCTTTGGCTAGTGAAGAATATTTGAATGTATTACGTTAGAGTGTTTGAGAAGAAGGATAATGAAATAATTTGAGTTTTATTAAGTACAGCCACATTTGGATATATACAAGATGGTTGTCACATGAAGAAACCAGATATTCATCCATTTAAAAATTGCAGTAGTGATAACTACTCCTTTAGGATCATTTTCTGTGTGTCATGTGCTTTCCATTTTCTTAATTAACCTTAGGAGACACACAGTATTTGTTTTTACCATTTTACAGATGAGGAGACTGGGACTCAAGGAGATTAAATCTGATTTGCACAAAGTAACACGCTAGTAATTGGGGAGTTGGAATTCTAACCCAGGCATGTCTAATGCCAAAGACCATGCCTTGACCACTGTACTATACTCGGCAGATGTTCAGCAAGGCCTGTTTTTATTCTTTGCTCTCTTTTCCCTGAACTTCATCCGCTGCTTTAATCCTCTCCAATAGCTTCTAAACATATCCCCACTCCCACCCCCAGTTGTTTCCCACCTTCCTTCATGACTGCTGACATTGATCTGGCCCCTTGCTTACCTGTAAGAGTATAGAACGAGAAATGTTAAGACTTCTGTGATGAGTTCTGATTGGTCAGAGATATATGGGAATGGACTGTATTACAGTTCATATTTCAACTGTTCCACCATTGGTTCTTGCTTATTTTTTGCCCTGTTTCCGATTATTGCCTGTTACAAATCATTGTTCTGGCCACGTCCATGTATTGACCGTCTGTAGTGCTGCCATTTACTTTTAGCCTTGTGTTTGCTCACACTGCCATCTATTCATGTAGGGTCCCCTCTTTGCACTGCCATTCTTTAGTGACAGATGCTTAGGGTATATATACAAGATTGTTGTCTTGTATGGATGGATGCCTGCTCTGGAGAGCCTTCCCTGGTTTCCTCCAATAATGAGCGAATTTATGGTTCCTTAATGGTCCTCACACAGACATTGGAAAAGAGCTCTATCATAACATTCATCAGAGCATGTTTAAGTGAGATATTTGTGAACCTGTCTGTTCTGCTAGACTCTGAGTTTACCGAGGAGCAGGACGTATCTACTCTTTGTAAACCCAGAGCCACCACAATGCCTGGAACACAGTAGTTAGTTAAATCAGTTTTGTTAGATAAACCCAATTAGTGTCATTGACATTATATTGCAAACAATAAGGTTAATCGTGTGTGTGTGTGTGTGTGTGTGTGTGTGTGTGTGTTCTTTTTAAAAAATTATTACTATTTTTTTTAACCTGAAGTATAGTTGATACACAATGTTACATTGGTTTCAAGTGTACAACATAAGTGATTCATCACGTCTGTATGTTATGCTGTTCATACTAGGAGTATAACTTACATTTGTCACCATGTAATGCTATGACAACACCATTGACTGCATTTCCTATGCTGCAATTTTATCCCCATGACTTATTCTTTCCATAGCTGAAAGCCTGTTATAAGACTAATTTTAACTTCTTGATTAGAAAACAAATACTTGGGCCGCCTGTGAGCGTCCGACTTCGCTCAGGTCACGATCTCACAGCTTGTGAGTTCCAGCCCCGCGTCAGGCTCTGTGCTGACAGCTCGGAGCCTGGAGCCTGCTTCAGATTCTGTGCCTCCCTCTCTCTCTGCCCCAGCCCACTCACATTCTGTCTCTGTCTCTCTCAGAAATAAATAAACATTACAAAGGAAAAAGAGAAAACAAATACTTAACAATTGCACACTTATTTTGCCTTACCGTTATGACATATCTAATAACATATATTCAAAACTATACCTATGTAAGCATGGCCAATCAGGCAAAGAGCATGTTATTACCTAAATTTGCCATGAAATTAATCTTTTTTTCTTGCGTGGCAGTTCTCTGAGAATTATCTGAGTGTGAATTTATATATTTTCATGTAGCTCATCATGCCCAGCAAAATTAAATACTTTAATTAACATTTGTAATCAGCTTTTCCTGTTCTTGGGTCTACTGGTTTATATTCATTTAAACAAATTGAATTGTAAAGATAAGTTAAATACAGCCTTTACAACACCGACTTCAGATTGATTTTCTTTTCTCTAATGTCACGTACTTTATCAACTTACATTTTCATCATTCATTTATTTGTTCACTCATTTAATAAATCAGATGTGTGTTGAAAGCTAATAACTGTCATCTCTGGATAGGTCTAGAATTTGTTCAAGTCAGGGTGATGGATTTTCTGGAAAACACTGTGCTTTAATTTTTAAAATCACAATGAGACAGAAATTTCAAGACATCAGGGGATACAGACTAGACCAAATAGTTTTACTATTCATTTTTTTTTTTCTGATCAAATAGTTTAAACAGTATTCACAGGTTAATTGAGCTTCTGGTTCTCTGCCTAAAAGTGACATTATTCAGTTGTCCCAGTAGGTCCAGGCTCCGGGTTATTATTATTCTTTTAATGACTGAGATTAATGAGTGAAGATGTCTTACCTTGCAGACAAGTTAAATACTTTATAGGCTTAGGGGCTCTTTAATAAGGGGATAGGCTTTTGACTCCTTTTTCTCAGAGTAGAAATTAGGGATCTTTGAATGGCATTTGAACATAATTTTTTAAACTCACGGCACTTCAGAGAAAATTCATCTCATTTGACACATAAATATAAGAGCAAATAATTTCCAGGAAACTAGAGGATCTTTGATGTTCTTCTTTCTTATTGTACTTTGCAGTCTCTAGCTTTGGAAAAAGGCACATAGACCTTAGAGAAGCTTCTTTAGGACAATAGATACTGTGTAGACAATCTGCTAATGCTACCAGCTTCCCACAAGTAAGGAGACTTTTTTTTTTTTCAGTGGGTGTTGGTTTTTCAGGCCTCAGGGAGAAGATGTTTCTTAAGGATATGTTATAGACAGGGATACAAACCCAAATAGAGCATGGTGCTTTCTCTTAAGTAGTTTATAATCTAACCAGAATAACATACACCCAGAGATTCCAAAGCAGTGTGACACATTCTTTTGAGTCACCAATTTACTAGGATAGATGGTATTATTGTTTTCAAGGCTGATACTTCTGCAAAAGACTACTTGTAGATAAAGTGCTCTCCTAGACAGTAGTAGCCTATGAGCTATAATTTGGACATACCTTTTAATAAACTTTGTTTCCTAATTTCTGTGGGAGACATAAGTTAAGTTCTGATAACAAGGTAGGAAAAACTGGTAAAGACACCAAAAATGAATTTCAAAAATCTAGCTACAGGGGCAATTTGCTGTGTGAGTGAAAAGCCAAAAGTAGTCCCTAACATCATTGTATTACAGTGATCGTCATTCAGATCTTAGAGCTTTGAAGTCAGACACACAGGGATTCAATTTCTGGTTCAATATTAATTGTGTGATCTTGGATAAGTTACTTAACTGCTCTAAGTATCATTTCCTCATGTGTGTGATGCCTTGGAAATTTTTTTGAGGACTGGAAGAAATTATGATTGGAAAAGTTTATAGTATAGTGCATGGTAGGTAACAAGCCCTCAAAATATAGTTACTATCTTTATGTTGCTGCAATAATGCCCCCAAAGCAGTTTCAAAATATTTTAAACGATTTCCAGTATATCTATTCAAGGAAGTATCAAAATAAAAGGAAGCGAGATAAAGGTGTTACAAAGGGATCGTGGCAGGGCACGGAGACCCCAGAAGGAATGGCTATCAATCTGATCCTCAGTCATGGCTGGCCAAATAGTCTCTTTGTCAGGATGCATCTTTTATAATGGACTCACAAGGATCAGGGGACACTTCCTACTTTGGTCTCACTTATAGTGGAGACAATGCTATTTCTATATTACATTTCACCAGACAGAGTACTTTTCCCCCCCTTGTTTCATATCCTAGAAACAATTTGGTCATTAGTGGTTTGCATGGTGAGCACAGAAGCAGATCACAAGTAATTACATTATCTTCTGGAATTTTTTATCCAAGTTTTTTAAAAGTGCAATGACACCTCCTGAAAAAGAAGAGCGTACCTTTCTGATAACCAGAGTACTTCCAGGTCTCTTTCCTTTGGCTATACTGAGTAAAAACTCTTCCCAATCTTTTGTGCTTTTTCAGTTTTCTTTTTTCAGTACTCTGAAGAACACCAGACTAGTTTCCTGTTACAGCTGTAACAAATTACTACAAACTTAGTGGCTTGAAACAATGTACATCTCACAGTTTTGGAGGTCAGAAGTCTGGATGGGTCTCACTGGGCTAAGATCTAGGTGTCAGCAGGGCCGTGTTTTTTCAGGAGTTTCTTGGGGACAATCTGTTTCCTGCCTTTCCCACCTTCTACAAGCTGCCCGTATTCCTTGGTTGCCGGTTCCTTTCCATCTTCAAAGCCAGCAGAGTAACACTGCAGAAAAGTCTCTCTATTTCTCTGTCTTTGCCTCTCTGTGTCCCTTTCTCCTGCCACTTTCTTTCACTTTTAATGACCCTTGTGATTACATTTGGGCCTACCTCAATAATGCTTGATTATCTACCTCCCCCTGTCCCCTGTCAAGATTCTTCATCACCTTTGCAAAATCTCTTTTTCATGTAAGGTGACCTGTTCACATGTTCTGGGGACCAGGGGGTGGACATTTGGCCAGAGGCATTATTCTTTCTACCACAACTACCTAGATAATCTTTCTGTGGGTATGGTAATACTGTTGATTGCATAATGACATTTTTCACATGTAACAATGCTACAATTAGATTTCCAGACTGCTCTTTAAGCATTGATTTGGGAGAAACCTAGTCCTTTCGGCAGATTTCTGTAATAGCCCATCTTATTCCTTATGTGGCTATAACCTTAGAGGTTAATGTTATACTGAAGTTTAAGTACTTCTTTTACTTACCAACTAGAAATCGCAGGAGGAGGTCATATATTTCAAAGATTTCCATCTGTAGGAGTGAGAATTCCTTTTCCAAATTTTAATCTTTTAAAGCTGCAAGTTTCAGTTACCTGGGAAATGCACTTGCATACAATTACTTAGTTTTTAAGGATGCTAATTCAGTAAGTTATTACTATAGCATATGTACGAGCTTCTTAAAATTTAGCAAGTACTGTAGTCTGCCTCCTCATTTAGATGTACTCATGCTTTTCACTGTCCTTTTAGGTAAGTTATACCATAAAGCTTCCTTTTTGAGGGTCTTTCATATATTGATGCAATATACTGGCATGGACTTGATGAGATATAATAGGTACAGTTTTTAAAGGGTACTGTATTAAACAGCAAAATATAAGAGCAGAGTAAGCATCGTCTACCCAGGAGTGACTTCTAGATGGCATACAGGCAATATTTTATTGCATTATGTATTCATTTTATAGGTCTTGAACTCCTGAATAAATTGCAATAGCAGGGAAGCATGATCATGACAAGGTAAGAAACCTGGAAGAAAGGGCTCAGAAGAAAGAAAAGAGATAATTTTTTGTGTGTGTTTTGGACAAGCCCTTTGAATAAATAGAGATTATCTGCATTAAGTCTTAGGCAAACATCTTTACATCATATTAGATAATTTGAAAATATGCCTGGAAAAATGATGACATTAATTTTACATTGTATTTTGAATGTCATGGTGGTAAGTGCTTTCCTTTTCATTCCTGTTCTATCCAATTAAACACTCTTAAAATTTGTAATCTTAGGCCAAGGTCTGCCTACCAAGTTAATCAAAGAAGCAGATTTTCTAGGAATCTCTTTCATGGCAGGCTAATTTTTGAAGATGTATGGCTCTATGCTGTCTTCCAGTAAATGTACTGCTTTTAGAAGTTGTACTAACTCTTCTGAGCCATTAAGCTAATGCATAATATTTTATGGATACTACATCTGAGAAATTATAACTTTGGGAACCTATTTATAATATCTACTCTTTCTTCACTAAAATAACAATTTTAAAATGACTTTGTGGTTTTCTGAGGTAACTCAAGGGTGGTGGTTGGAGAAATAATATTGATAGTAGAAAGTAGCTAATGTAGGAATTTATCTTGCTTGCTTTTCATAGACGGTGTATCCCGGTTAGTCACTATGATAATCTTACAAGGTTTGAGCTGGTAACCCCATTTTCCAGATAAGAAAATTGAGTTTCAGATAGATGTTACATTTGTTACTCTAGATTATCTTTAAAAAATAACATAAACAAGTAAATCTGTCTTCATCTGACCACATGCATACCTGCTCTCAAGTTTCTTTTCAAAATTATTTGCTCTTTTTTATAAAATTTTTTAAAATGTTTTTATTTATTTTTGAAGGACAGAGAGAGACAGAGCATGAGCGGGGGAGGAGCAGAGAGAGATGGAGACACAGAATTCGAAGCAGGCGCCAGGCTCTAAGCTGTCAGCACAGAGCCCAATGCAGGGCTTGAACCCACAAACTGTGAGATCATGACCTGAGCTGAAGCCGGACGCTCATCCAACTGAGCCACCCAGGCGCCCCTATTTGCTCTGTCTTATTATTAAGGGTGCTTTGCTAGAAGTATTCTAGGGTTTATTTTTAAAATATTTTTTAATGCTTATTTATTTTTGAGAGAAAGAGAGAGAGAGAGAGTGTGAGCAGAGGAGGGGCAGAGAGAGAGGGAGACAGAGAATCTGAAGCAGGCTCCAGGCTCTGAGCTGTCAGCACAGAACCTGATGCAGGGATTGAACTCAGGAACCGTGAGATCATGACCTGAGCCAAAGTCAAACTGAGCCACCCAAGTGCCCCATAAATATTCCTTTTATCCCATGTTCAATGTATCAAAATTTTATCTCATTGTAATTCATGAATGTTCGTTTCCTCAGTTGCTGTAACAAAGTACCGAAAACTGGGTGGCTTAAAACAACAGAAATTTATTCTCTCCCATTTCTGGAGAAGTCTGAAATCAAGGTACTGGCAGGACCATTCTCCCGCGTTGGGGTTCTGAGTAGACTCCTCACTTGCTTCTTCCTAGCTTCTGGTCTGGCTGTCGCAGTCCTTGGTTTGCAACAGCAATACTCCAGTCTCTGTTTTGGCTGTCACACGGTATTTTCCCTGTGTGCTTGTGTGTTCGCATGACATTCTTCTTCCTGTCCTCTTCTTCTCTTTCCTCTTTTTATAAGGATACCAGTCATATGAGAATAAGGGCCTACCCTACTGCACTATGGCTTCATTTCAACTAATTACATTGGTAACAACCCTATTTCCAAATAAATTAATATTCTGAAGTCCTGGGGATTAGAATTGCAATGTATCTTATTTGGGGGACACAAGTCTATCCATAACACCATGTGTTGGAAAACATTTGGAAAAACATAGAGTTATTTTTGTAAATTGTGTTTTTTGGCATTATGTTCTCAGCTTTATATCAAAGGATGTCACAACTAATGATTGTAGGAAAATAAGTATTGTACTTTATAAATAAGCATTTCTCCAAGTTTGTTCCAAGAAACACTAGTTTTTCAAGATGTTTTAAGAAAAAAAATGGAATGTGTGGAGAACCTGGGTGCTTAGTCTGTTAAGTGGCCAACTTTGCCTCAGGTCATGATCCCATGGTTCGTGAGTTCGAGCCCTGCGTTGGGCTCTGTGTTGACAGCTCAGAGCCTGGAGCCTGCTTTGGATTCTGTGTCTCCCTCTTGCTCTGCTCCTCCCCTGCTCACACTCTCTCTCTCTCTCTCTCAAAAATAAATAAATGTTAAAAAAATTAAAAAAAAAGAAAAATGGAATGTATTATCAAATAATTGTGGGATATATTGAACATTATTCTACATTTTATTCACCCTTCTTGGAGACCTAGTGACCCTTAGGATGTTAAAGTCACTTGGAAGTCCTGTGTAAAATCTGTTAAACCGACCCTATGTTTCCTAAACATATTTGATGTTGGAAACTGTTATGTCACACTTGTTACTTTGTACAACCATGTTGGAAAATGGCACATTTGGGGATCACAACATACATGCAACTGTCCCTTTTGGTTAAGAACATGGGCAGGTTGCTTAACCTTTGTATGCTTCAGTTTTCTTAGCTGAAACGTGAGAATAGTAATTCTTGTTATATCACAGAAATCTTATCATGCACAATAAGATAAAACAGGCAAAGAGTATGATCCAGTGTTCAGCCACAGAAAGAGCTCAATGCCTGTTTATCATTATTGTGATTAGTATTATGTTTAGTCAATATTTGTTCACAAGGCATTAATCCCGAGTGGTGTTGAGCTCTGTCAGACAAGAAGGCCATAATTATTAGCTTGAACACACTTTCTATATAATTTACAGAGTAAAGAGATCAGACTTTTTAAGAATTTGAATTTTTTATTCACTTCGAGAGAAAGAGAGAGAAAAAGGGGCAGAGAGAGCACGAGAGAGCGCATGCTCTGTCAGTGAGGAGTGGGACTCGAACCCACGAACTGTGAGATCATGACCTGAGCCAGAATCAAGAGATGGACGCTTAACCAACTGAGACACCCTCTCCTCCAAGAGATCATACTTTATATCCTCAAAGTGCTTAGTACTTTAACTGTTTATAACAATGTCTCAGGAAACAAAGAAAAACAGACTACATTAGAATTGGTGTAATATGTATAGTAAGAAGGAATGTGTCGTACAGTTTAGAATTTTTGGAGAATGATTAAAATTAAGGTCTCCTTAAGAATACTTGTCAGGGGAGCCTGGGTGGCTCATTTGGTTAAGTGTCTGACTTCAGCTCAAGTTATGATCTCACAGTTCGTGAGTTTGAGCCCCATGTTGGGCTCTATGGTGACAGCTTGGAGCCTGGGACCTGTTTTGGATTCTGTGTCTTCTTCTCTCTCTGCCCCTCCCCTGCTAGTGCTCTGTCTCTAAATGTCTCTCAAAAATGAATAAATGTTAAAAAAAAAAAAGAATACTAGTCATTTTTTTGTGCTATTAATAAAATGATGCCACAGGAGCAGTTGAAATATATAAGGCTGAGGAAACTTGCAGTAAAAACCCCCGATAGTTATGCTTTGGATTCTTATGACTTTTCTCCTATCGACTTTTATGTCAGGCGTTCAGTTGACAGTTTTGTTTGTTTGTTTGTTTTTCCTATTTCTCAGGTACTCTATTCTATCATTTATTCTAACCACTTGCTGTTTTAAAATATACTATAAACTAGAAGACTGATAATGAAGGTTATTCAGTTGTTTCTAAATTAATAAGATTGCTGAAAGCTTTTTTCCACATGCAGATTCATTTTGGTTTGTGTGTGTGTGTGTGTGTACGTACGTACGTATGTGTGTACATACATATATATATATATTTTTTTTCTTTTTTTAGAGGGAGAGAGAGTGCCAGCAGGAGAGAGGGACAAAGGGAGAAAGAGAGAGAATCTTAAGTAGGTTCCATGCTCAGCATGGAGCTGATGTAGGGCTCAATCCCACGACACTGGGATCATGAGCCAAGCCAAAATTAAGTTTGATGCTTAACCAACTGAGCCACCCAGGTGCCCCCTGTTTGTTTGTTTTTAAAACAATTTATTTATTTGTAAGTTTATAAAATTTAGTGCTTAATAATTGTTTTGTTTAATTGTCTCACAGAATTCCTGAAAATTGAACAACTAGGTTCTCAGCATGCCACACATGTTGATATTTTTTAATATAATTGTTTTTTTTTTTGCTTTTATTTTTATTTTTATTTTTTTCAATATATGAAATTTATTGTCAAATTGGTTTCCATACAACACCCAGTGCTCATCCCAAAAGGTGCCCTCCTTGATACCCATCACCCCCCCCGCCCCCCCACCTCCCATCAACCCTCAGTTTGTTCTCAGTTTTAACGAGTCTCTTATGCTTTGGCTCTCTCCCACTCTAACCTCTTTTTTTATTTTTTTCCTTCCCCTCCCCCATGGGTTTCTGTTAAGTTTCTCAGGATCCACCTAAGAGTGAAAACATATGGTATCTGTCTTTCTCTGTATGGCTTATTTCACTTAGCATAACACTCTCCAGTTCCATCCACGTTGCTACAAGAGCCATATTTCATTCTTTCTCATTGCCACATAGTATTCCATTTGTGTATATAAACCACAATTTCTTTATCCATTCATCAGTTGATGGACATTTAGGCTCTTTCCACAATTTGGCTACTGTTGAGAGTGCTGCTATAAACATTGGGGTACAAGTGCCCCTCTGCATCAGCACTCCTGTATCCCTTGGGTAAATTCCTAGCAGTGCTATTGCTGGGTCATAGGGTAGGTCTATTTTTAATTTTTTGAAGAACCTCCACACTGTTTTCCAGAGTGGCTGCACCAATTTGCATTCCCACCAACAGTGCAAGAGGGTTCCCATTTCTCAATATTTTTAAATATAATTATTAATATTTTATAACTCTTTTATTTTTTTTAAGTTTTAAATCCAGTGTAGTTAACATACCATGCTGCATTAGTTTCTGGTGTACAAGACAGTGATTCAACACTTCTGCGTACCCAGTTCTCATCAAGACACCCTGCACATTCTTGAACACATTTTCCCACATATTCAAATCGCTGGCTCAGTGACTTGTCTCCACTTGGTAAAATGTTCCTGTGTTATGTAATAACTTCACCGTTATTTCTTAGTGTCGGAAGGCCTCTCTTTCCCCATCACTTTCTCCAAATGGGTGCTGAGCTGGCCACCGCCATGCCTTTACAGCTAGACCACTTGAGTCAGAACCTTGCCTTCCTGCCCAGGAAAGGGTGTGAACTGCTCCCCCAGTGCAGCCTTGTCAATGCAGTGCAGCTGCAGACAATGCGTGGGGTCCCCTGTGGGTAGATACAAATGTCACTTTATTCAGTGTCGGTCATTTTACTTATAAAGATCGTAATGCTAAAATGATGGTTAGAGATTTTCCATTCAGGTCTTTTTTTTTTTTTTTTAACTTTTTTTAATGTTTATTTATTTTTGAGACAGAGACAGAGCATGAACGGGGGAGGGTCAGAGAGAGAGGGAGACACAGAATCCGAAGCAGGCTCCAGGCTCTGAGCTGTCAGCACAGAACCCGACTCGGGGCTCGAACTCACAAATCGTGAGATCGTGACCTGAGCCAAAATCAGAGGCTCAACTGAGTGAGCCACCCAGGCGCCCCATCATTTCAGGTCTTTCTGATTCAAACATATTCACACTAATTTCTCCATTGTTAAATATATGAAACCCTGCCTTGCTGTTTGTGTATATGTCATTTGAGGGGATTATTTTTTGTTTCTTTTTGTTTTCTGTTAACAAAGAATTATAGTTAAACGCAACATATGTATCAGGTATATATTATCAATTTTCAAGGAGTTCATAGAACATAGAATGTATAGGGAGAATGAAAATATGTAACAGATTTCCTTTTTGGTTAATACTTAGGGATCATTTAGTGAGTCAAGGTTATAGTTTTAACAACTACTTTGTGCTTATATTTAGAAATATGAATTAGTATTTGATATACTGCCAAGTAAAATCACTAGTCTGTGCCAGTACTTTATATACAATGTTTCATTTCATCTTTTATTGGCCGTGTTAGTTTGGCTTTATTATCCCCTGTATTGTAGATAATGAAGTCAAGGCTTGCGGATTTAACTTGTCCTTCACAGTGGATAGATGACAGGGCTGGGATTCGGTCTCAACATTGCCTGAAACCTCAGTGTGTGTGTTTCCTACTCTACTGTTCTACTTCTGATGACACAAGGGTAAAAAAAAAATAAAACAATCAGAGAAGAGGTGAGACCAGAATAACTTTTGAAGCAAGAGAATTTGTTAGGCAGTGAGTAGGACATCCCTTGTGGGTGGAGAGTGGGGTATGGAATAGAAAATCAGCAAGTCAGAGACCTAGGGTTGTTTGTAGAACTTGGGCAGCATATTACAATTATAATGATGGAATTTTATCAGAGAGAAATTTAGGTAGTGTTATCTTCATAACAGACTGGAATGTTTAAACTTCTTTCAGTAGGTGATGGAGAATTGGTCCAGGCTGATGGGATGTCATGATCAAAGTGTTGAATTAAAAAAAAAAAAAAAAAAAAAAAAAAAAAAAGTAATATGATGACTATATCAGGGTCATTGAAAAGAGGTAGTCTTTGAAGCATTAAAATGAATAAGGAGTTTGTTGTAACAAATGAGATGAGAATGATGAAAACCTAAACTCGGTTAATAAGTTAGTAGGAGATTTTTTGAAGGCAGTATCCTTTGAACTTGGTTGAGAATGAGAGAGATGACTGAAAAAAGGAAGATGTTGAATTTTTTTTTTTTTTTTTTTTTAGGGACAGAGTGGGTGCACAATGGGGGAGGGTCAGAGGGAGAGAGAGAGAATTTTAAACAGGCTCCAAGCTCAGCACACAGACAGACACGGGCTCAATCCCACGGCCCTGGGATCATGACCTGAGCCTAAATGAAGAGTTGAACGCTCAACCGACTGAGCCACCCAGGTGCCCCTGAAATTTGTGTTTTAAATACTTAGAAGGATTGTGATAATATTGATTGAAATAAGGGCAATATAAAGCAATGTAAACCTTTTATGAGGAAGAAAAAGTAATGCATTTAGAAAATTGTGGGTTGATAGTTGGAATATGAAATGCATATGTCTAGAGGGCCATATGAGACAAATGGAACCGAACTCAAGTGTTGGCTGAAGATTAAGGAGAAAAATTAGATAGTCATCTATATATATTTAACATCCAAGATTTGTGTTCTTATATTTATTTAGTTGTTATGCTTAATTCAAACATTTAAATACCCAACTTGAGCTCTTAAAATTAACCTGAGAACAGAAACATTTGTAAATACAATATGTAAATTTAAGAATAAAAATAATGTGACAAGAAGCACAGATGGGATCTTCTTCACTAGAATCATAAATATGTTTTTTTTTCAAAAATTATACTTCAATTTTTTTTGGTTAAAGCTGTCATTCCCATAGATATTTATGCTCCTACATCCTTTTCTTAGGTTTGATATTTTATAGATCATGTTTGTCTTAAGAGCAGAGCCATATCTCTCAATGCATGAAATTATGTTTCGAATTGAATATCCCAGCTATACTTAACTCACGAAAGATAGGTGTTATATACTTTGAGTACTATGCTGACCTCCCAAAAACTTGTCCCTTTTTTACCTTAACCTGAGAACTGAAAATCACTGTATATTCATTCACCTCCTCATTCTTGGATGCCGTTCTAGTGTGAGAGGAAGAAGCCGGGGTCCGATGAAGAAAGCAGAAATGTCTCAATCTAAAGGAGACATGATACATTTTTTTTATTAGCTGTAACTCTACCAAGAAGTGCAAAATTTAAATGTTGATTTCAAAGAAAGAAGGGCTGCTAAAATGTCATGCCAGTCTTCTGGCATGACCACTCCTTTTTTCTAACTCTTGTTCAATTCCCTCCAACCATACCTTGTTACAAGAATGGGTCAGAGAAGGGCATCTGGTCAGTTAGTTGAGCATCCAGTTTTGGCTCAGATCATGATCTCTTGGTTCATGAGTTCGAGCCCCGCATCGGGCTGTGTGCTGACAGCTCGGAGCCTGGGGCCTGCTTCAGATTCTTTGACTCCCTTTCTCTCTGCCCCTCCCCCACTCGTAATCTGACTCTCTCTCTCTCTCTCTCTCTCTCTCTCTCTCAAAAATAAACATAAAAAAAAAAAAAAAAGGATGGGCCAGATTATAAAGACATGCTTTGGGATGATAAAACTGTCTTACTGCTTATTATCTGGAAGAAACCAGGCAGATCCTTTTTTTTTTTTTTTATTTTTTTTATTTTATTTTTTAATTTTTTCAACGTTTTTTATTTATTTTTGGGACAGAGAGAGACAGAGCATGAACGGGGGAGGGGCACAGAGAGAGGGAGACACAGAATCGGAAACAGGCTCCAGGCTCCGAGCCATCAGCCGAGAGCCTGACGCGGGGCTCGAACTCACGGTCCGCGAGATCGTGACCTGGCTGAAGTCGGACGCTTAACCGACTGCGCCACCCAGGCGCCCCCAGGCAGATCCTTCAAATACTCATAGCTAGAGGGATGATTGATCAGTTGACCCCCAAATTAACCTGACTGCCCTTTGAAAACTTCCTAGTTTTTTCCTTGGATTAGGATAAAACTGGGGAACACCCTCTTCTTGGTGTGTAGTGCTGTTTGAGTAAAAGAGATCCTGAGAAGAAAATAGAAGAAAATTAGAAAAGTGGGACACTAAGCAGCTGTGACCACACCTTCTTTTACTCTTCTGTAATTGTAAAGACCTGGCTGATCAGATCTTCCACCCTGAAGAGGAGCCCATTTTGCAAGTGATTTTGTTGTTTGAACCTAAGACCATGTATGAGCATTTTAAATCCTTTTTATATTGTTGTTTCTGTTGGAACAAAAGCTGGTATGTTTGGACATGAATATTAGATCCCCAGAAGGTAGAAATTCAGATCTAAATTAAGAAGCCTCATGAATTTTAAATTTAGAAAAATAAAATTGCAGTTATCTACTTTGAACTATAAATTTTTTAGGCTTTTCAAAGCAGCTTCGTCCGAAGAAACCCAAAATATTTTACTTCAAACGTTGCCGACTGAAGGTGAACTGTGATTATTAAGAAACAAGAGAGGCATTTAGCAGTCGAAAGTCTGACCTAAATTCTTCTCAACATTTCAGGCAATGTTGAAAGTGAGATTGCTTGACAAGCTTCATTACTTTTATGTGACTTCAAACATGAAATTAAGTGTGAAATGATAGAATGTCGAATGAGTGTGAGTTAGGAGGTTTCTTGAAATGCAAAACATGAGGATTTTATCAATTAGATACCCGTTTCTGTATCACCTTATTCCCCTGGGTGTCTGTCTGTCAAACGGGCCAGTTCTCGAGGGCATTCAGCTTATTTCCTCTTCTGGATCCTGTCTCCTCAGGCTGGAGGCAAAATTTAGATCTTACTCAAGGACATGCTGATGTTCCTGGAGAAACTCTACACAGGGTTTGTACAATTAGTGTCCCATTAAAGAATGATGTATAGACTATAATACAAAAAGATAAAATGTCATACTTATTTGTCCTGTTGGCAAAGTCAGACTCATATAGACATTGTTTGTGTCACTAGGCAAAGTTTTCTCATTGGTAATTTAAAATTTGTGTACTTATGACCTTTCCAAAGATACAGAAACAAGACATGAAATACAATATAATGAGAACACAGCACAGAATTTAATGTCTGGATTTAAGGACAGTTAAATATTAGGAGGGGGAAAAAAAAAAAAAACCTTTCTCTTTTGGCCTTCTAAGGAAAAAATTTGAATATATGACATTTCATAGATGACCATTTCTTTTCAAAATGTAGATATCTTGTATTAAAATGGACACAACTTATTTTTCAATGTCAATAAAATGATTTCTATTTTAGAGATTAATCCTTTGAACTCTGATATTCTCCGAAGACATTGAATCTATGAGATGGGGGTATACCTCAGTTTTGCGGGGACTGAATAATGCAGTATCGGGGGCAGGCAGCTTTCCTGAAAGAATACAAAATAAATTATGAGTACAAAACTAGGTACAAAAATGAATCTATCTTTCACACGAGAAAATAAATTACAACAAACCGCACATTTAAAAAAGGTGACAAATGACAAAAAACATTTCAAAGTCCATAAAAATGATATACTTCTATAGATTCCTTTTTTTCCCCCACTACATTTTATGGCTGTGTACTCTTAGTGTCTATTACGGGCTGAATTCTGTTCCCCCAAAAATTCTTTTATTGAGATATTCACCCCACATATCTTAGAATGAAGACAGGGCCTTCTAGAGATAAGTAAGTTAAAATGAGGCCTTTAGGGTAGACCTTCATCCAATCAGATTGATATCCTTGTAAGAAGAAGAAGGACACTCAAAGGGACACCAGACATACGTGCTCACAGAAGAGACTGTGTGAGGACGCCGTGAGAAGGTAGCCATCTGTAAGCCAAGGAGAGAGGCCTGAGGAGAAATTAAACCTTGAGTTTGGACTTAGAGACTCCCAAACTGTGAGAAGACAAATTTCTGTTGTTTAAGCCCCCAGACTGTGATATTTTGTTATGGCAGCCCTAGAAAAGAAATATGGTGCTTCTACCTTCTACCTGTGAGAAGGATTTTACAATATTTTTATAGGAAAAAATAGATAATCCAGGTGTTTTCTTGTGTGATTGAAATATATTTTTTCATTATTGGGATGCATAAAGCATGTGACTTTACATGCAGATGTACTGACTTTATGGCCAGCAAATGGAGTCATTGTGATGAATTCTGTTTTGCTCAACTCCAATCCCTCATGCATTCATAATTTCCCATGCTGCATTGTTGAATATGTTCATAAGAGATATCTTGAGCTTTAACTGTGTGTTGAGAAATTTTCCATTTTCAATTACACATTGAAGTGTTTGAAAAATGAAAAAAAAAATTCCCACAGATTAGCTTTTAGCTCATTCATTTCCAATCTTGTTTCTCTTTCACTGACCACACACTTTTTAAATTTTTTTCTTTACATTTATTTATTTTTGAGAGACAGGGAGAGACAGAGCACAAGTGGGGGAGGGGCAGAGAGAGAAGGAGTCACAGAATCTGATGCAGGCTCCAGGCTCCGAGCTGACAGCATAGAGCCCGACGCGGGGCTCGAACTCACAAACCGTGAGATCATGACCTGATCCAAAGTTGGACGTTCAACCGACTGAGCCACCCAGGCGCCCCTGACCACTAGTGTTGGGTACAAAGGACACATTTATATCAGTGTATAATCTTCAGTCTCTGCCTTTGTGTTTCAGAGCTAAATAAGTTTTCCTAGTGAACAGGAGTGTTTTTGGAAGCCATTTGTACAGTGGGATGGCTAATGTAATGGAAGCTATTTAAGATCATTTCAATATATCTGACTACATGTATTCCCAATTCATCTTCCCCTTAGCCAGATTCCTGAAATGTTTCCAAACACCCCAGTGCCAGCTGCCATAAGAAATCACCATGGGAAAAGACAGCAATTATGATCAATGTCACAGGAAATATATTTTGCAAATTTTATGAATATTTAAATGTAAACACATGGCTAAGGCCACTCCTCAGACCTGGGAAACAGCCTTGAAGCTTAAACTTTATTCACAACTGGGTAAATTGGCTTCTGAGACTCAATAGGTTTGCCTGAATTCACACAGTAGTTAATGGGAACACTGTCATATGTCTCTTTCTCTATACAGTTTTTTTCTCTTTACTTGGCAAAGCAGAGATTTATGCATTTTTGTTCTTTCTGGCATATTTAAATGTCATATGACAGTTAATTTCAATTAAATAGTAATTAAATACTGATATTCTGTTGAGGACTGTAATGCCAAGAGGAAATTGTCTTGGAATATTTGCATTAATAGATTATTGTTTACATCACTCTGTTGCGCTAAGGCCTGTGCTTAAAAGAGAAAATAAGCATTTGAAGTTGAAAGGTTTAAATTCAGAGATACTAAAATGAAAAATCAAATTGCAGCATGACTAAAATCTAAGAAGTTAAAAAAAGTGACTGAGTTGTCCTTTAATCTGTTGCTGTTCTCCAGCTACTTATCTTTTTCCTGTATACGTAGTCATTCAAATGCCAGGTTTATTTTGCCTTTCTGAATTCAGTGTTCATCCTAGAATATAGATTTTTATTCTAAAATTTAGAATTTTTTAAAAGTGTAGAAGCTGAAATAATTCGGGGAATCTTTGTTGGACTACTTTATGCTTCATCATAGATTTATGTTTGCGGAACTTCATAAAATTTGTATAAAATTATTTGTATAAAATTTGTATAAAATTATTTGGGGAGACCTATGTTACTCTTGATAATGTAAAAAACAAAATTTATTTATTCAGTGTCATGATAAGGTTGTAGTTTCTGGGTGGAGCAGTGTAGGGATGGACATAAGAAGGGATGCCTAAGTAGAATAGTAATTGCTGCCACTTATTTAAGATTTAGTATGACCTTGGGGCGCC
The DNA here is from genome assembly GCF_018350215.1 of Panthera leo. Taxonomy (NCBI): domain Eukaryota; kingdom Metazoa; phylum Chordata; class Mammalia; order Carnivora; family Felidae; genus Panthera; species Panthera leo. Next base: position 167,744,171 of record NC_056682.1, read on the forward strand.
TGGGTGGCTAAGTCAGTGGGGTTGAGCGTCTGACTCTTGACGTCACCTCAGGTCATGTTCTCACGGTTTGTGTGTTTGAGCCCTGCATCAGGCTCTGAGGTGACGATGCGGAGCCTGCTTGGAATTCTCTTTCTCCTTCTCTCTCTGTTCCTCCCCCACTTGTGCTCTCTCTCTCTCCCTCCTCCCACAAATAAATAAACTTAAAAAAAAAAAAAAGATTTAGTATGGCCTCTGTCCAGTGTTAACGTTCTGCATGTATTAACCTATTTAGTCTTTAATAAAACAACTATAACGTAAGCGTTATTTCCATTTCCATTTTATAGATGAGGAGACCAAGGCTCAAAGATGTAAAATAACTCAGAGAAAGGCGACTTAAACTCAGATATTTCTACTTCACAGCCCATGTGCCTAACCACTGGATTATACTGCTATTTTATGTTTGAGTGAGTCATTGCCAGCTGTAGGAAGATGCACACCAAGGAAACACACTAAACACAAGCAAGGCTGAAAAAGCTCTATTCATTCCAGAGAGTTCTTTTTTTTTAAAAAAAATTTAATGTTTTTATTTTACTTTTGAGAGAGGCAGAGAGACAGAGAGAGTGGGGGGGTGGCGGGGGGGGGGGGCAGAGAGAGACACACACACAGAATCCGAAGCAGGCTCCAGGCTCCGAGCTGTCAGCACAGAGCCCGACATGGGGCTCGAACTCACTGACAATGAGATCATGACCTGAGCTGAAGTTGGACGCTCAACCAACTGAGCTACCCAGGCGCCCCTCATTCCAGAGAGCTCTAAAGAATTCTTGCTTCTGATATGGTGCCTAGAGGAAAAGTACTGAAACTAGGCATCATCGCCTTGTTGGAGAGCAGTCCGTGCCATTAACCTACTGCATGTCCCCATTTGCCAAACTGTATCTTAAGAAACTCATGATCAAAACAAAATATCATGGAATTTATCCATTGAACTAAAATAAAATAGTCATATGTGAATTCCCATGAGATTGATTGAGCTGGCAGAGTTGAAGGTCCTCAAAGAACTGCTTTTGATGCCTTTTCTTTCTTTTTCTCCTCCTGTGAGAGCATGGTAACAGCCTGCTAGAAGAGATGGAAACTGAGAGACAGGAACAGGAGTCTGACCCGACCTCACTATCTGAATGAAGCAGTGAGAAAGTAGATGAAACCCCATGCTTTAAAATATTTTTGAATGTCTTACATCTGATTCATACATTTAGTAGTTGTTATTTGGCAGGCACTACAGACCATTATCTTAAGACTTGAAGCAACTTTACAGAAACTTATTATCAGAAATTAAATAAGACTGAGCAAAACTTAAGCCTGTCTTCTTCTAGGGATAAAATAATGCAGATTTATTTGAATAGAAACAGACAGTTAAAGTATCAGTCACAAAATTTGAAAATGTACTATGATGAGTTGAGTTGATAGTAACAGGAAACTGTCAGGGCGCCTGGGTGCTTCAGTTGGTTAAGTGTCTGACTTGAGCTCAGGTCATGATCTCGCAGTTTGTGAGTTCAAGCCCTGCGTGGGGCTCTGTGCTGACAGCTTTGAGCCTGGAGCCCCTCTCTCTCTGCCCCTCCACCACTCATGCTCTGTCTCTCTCAAAAATAAATAAATAAATAAATAAACAAACAAACAAACATTTAAAAAGTAGTAAACTGTCTAGTTTCTAAGTAATGTGAGGTCTCTTCTTATCACAGAAAAAAATGCTGGATGAAAGAGTGATAGAGTGAAATTCAGAGTTGTTTCAGAGGACATTTAAAAATGTGATGATTTGGCTTACCTACAAAAATATATTTATTTTCAGTACCATCTAGAGTAGATGCTCTGTAAAAGGTTTATCCCATCCACAGTTAGAGGGAGATAAACATAGCCCCACTTATGCTTGGACCTGTTTCTTCTGTTGTGTGATTAATGCTATTGAAGGTTACTTGCATCCTTATTTGGACTTGTTTGCTCTTTTTTTTTTTTTTTCCAATATATGAAATTTATTGTCAAATTGGTTTCCATACAACACCCAGTGCTCATCCCAAAAGGTGCCCTCCTCAATACCCATCCCCCACCCTCCCCTCCCTCCCACCCCCCATCAACCCTCAGTTTGTTCTCAGTTTTTAAGAGTCTCTTATGCTTTGGGTCTCTTCCACTCTAACCTGTTTTTTTTTTTCTTTCCCCTCCCCCATGGGTTTCTGTTAAGTTTCTCAGGATCCACATAAGAGTGAAACCATATGGTATCTGTCTTTCTCTGTATGGCTTATTTCACTTAGCATCACACTCTCCAGTTCCATCCACGTTGCTACAAAAGGCCATATTTCATTCTTTCTCATTGCCACGTAGTATTCCATTGTGTTTGCTCTTTTTCATTTCGGGAGGGAACTTGCAATATTTAATAGGATATGTTCTACCAATTTTACTTTCTCCTCAAGTCCCCAAGCTATATACTCATTGCTTTATTGGTTGTTCTTTATCCCGCTGGGGGACCATCCCATGTGAATTGTACTAGCCTTTTCTGTCATTTAAAAATGGCCATTGATCTTTCCTTAAACCCTTGCCCAGGGCCACTCTTTCACCTCTGACTCTGATCCCTTTCCCTTCTGCCTCCTCTGCGATCTACTTACATCCCCAGTCTCTCCCTGATCCACTGGCTCTTTTGCCTCCACTAGCATCTGAACTAAAATTTCCACATCCCAACAAAAACTTCTTTCAGTATTACTTCTATCTGAGTGGTCTCTCTTCACTGATGCTTCTCTTACTCCCTTCACTTGCAAAATATTGCCTGAATTCTTTCACTGGTCAATTATTTGTTATCCTCCAAAATCTGGCTTCTGCCTTTTCAATATTTTATTGAAAGTGCTCTCATCTAATGGATAGATGGAATGACCTCCACAATGTGCCTGTAATGTTCAGCAGTAGTGATCAGCTCTCCTTCCCCACCTGAAGTTCTCTCCCTTGGTTTCGGTCTCATAGTTCTATCTTGATTATCTTCATTGTGTCCCAACTTGCTAGTTACTTTTCTTTCTCCTCTGTACCGAATGTGTCAAGGCAATCTGGAAGGTTTTATCATTGAATCTGTTTTCTCATTTGTTTATTGATTTAAAATGAAATCCATTCTCCTTACCATGGACTCCAGGAGTCTGCACGAGCTAGGACTGGCTTACTTTCTGACCTCAATTTCTACATCTTTTTTTTTTTTTTTTTTTTTAATTTTTTTTTTCAACGTTTTTTATTTATTTTTGGGACAGAGAGAGACAGAGCATGAACGGGGGAGGGGCAGAGAGAGAGGGAGACACAGAATCGGAAACAGGCTCCAGGCTCCGAGCCATCAGCCCAGAGCCCGATGCGGGGCTCGAACTCACGGACCGCGAGATCGTGACCTGGCTGAAGTCGGACGCTTAACCGACTGCGCCACCCAGGCGCCCCTCAATTTCTACATCTTTGATGCAGTATGCTCCAGTCATTCTGGCCTAGAGTTTGTTTTGAATTTTTAATTCTGTGATAGACCTAAGTAACCTAAGGTGATAGAGATAAAAGACTGCTTTAAGCTGAATACCTTCAAGTATCCCCTTCATCAACTGCGTGTCCACAGCAGCTAGAGTATAGTTGATGCACAGTGGATGCTTAATGAATAAATCATTTGTCACCATGTGACTTAGGGTAAGTCACTTCTCTCTGTACTTCAGCTTTGGTGTTTATGCTTCAGTTTTGCTTTCTTTTATTTCTTGTGAGAAGTGACACAGAGAATCTAATCCTTTCAGGACGAAAGGTAGCAAGTGTTACAGAGAAGACATTAACGCATATACCCTGTCATCATTTTCTTGCATCCTTGATTAATGAACTATAATAGTTGACTTTTTAAACTTCTAAGGAATAAACTTCAGGCAATAAGGAAAATAAATAAAAGACTGACCTCTGGGGGCATAGAACTGTGTAAATTTGTTATTTACCTGACAAACATCATTTTAAAGATTTTCTTAGGACTCCTATAAGATGAAATACACTTTTTGAGTTTCAGTCTCTGAACCCATGAATAAATATTTCAGCTTTCTCTCAATGTTTTTACTATAGAAACATGGCTGTAAAATGAGTCCTTTGTACTAAAAAAAAACCCATCTAAACAAAAGCAAATTTAGTATCTTTTTAAAATGTAGATTTAATGTACTTCATTATGCTGCAACTACTTTTAACCACAACCAAATTAATTCCATTTGTAAGATACTATAATTGCAATAAATTGTGCTTTAAATAGCAGTTCAAAATTCTTGTTATGTGTTCTTCCATAGTAAGAGCATTTAACAGTATATTTTAGTTTTAACACATTAGCAATAATAAATCCTAACTTCTTTTTTCTAAAGAATGATTTTGTTCCTTTTGTAAGAAAAAGATACAAGCCTATTATTAAAAAAAATAGATAAGCTATACAGTAACATTCAAGACTATAAAAAAGTTATTCAAATGTAACCACCCAGAAAATACTATTACCAATATTAAGCATATGACATTCTAGTTATCTCTTTATATAAGACTTGACTCCTTAACTTCCATTTGAGCCAGGAACATAAACTCTTATGTACCATTGATCACTGTCTTCTGCATATATGTTCATATGTGTATGTATGAGTGGGTGTATATACTACACATGCACACATAAGTTTTTTATCTTCATATATATGAATGTATGTATCAATATATGTATGTATGTATCAATGAATGTATGTATGAATGTATGTATGAATGTATGTGCAGGTATAATTAATGTATATATATATATATATTTAAATAGATAAATGGGCTTAAGATTTGCTATTTATAGTTAAGGTACTTATAAATCAGTAAAAAAGGTTTTACTAATTGGTATGTGATCTATATAGAGACTGTTGTTCCTTAATGTTTCCGTGGTCCCTGTTTTTATATAAACTGATTCACTCAGGTTTGGCACAATACCTTTATTTTATGTCCAATTAATAGAAATTCAAAATCTAGCTAACAGAACTTGAAAAACTGTGGCTTAACGAAATTAAGGGTGGTTTTTTTATTCACGTGAAAGCCCTAGATAGAGGCAGCCTCAGAAGGTTATTGAAGCCTCATTGTGTCCCCAGAAACCGGACTCCCCTTAGGTTTCTCAGCCTGCTCCTGAGAATGTGATACTTCTCATATTTGCAAATTGGCTGCCAGATTTCAGCCACCAGGTTTGAGTTTCAAGGTGTAAGAGAAAGACAAAGGGCAAAATGGGAGATGCCAGCTGAGTTGGTGTCTTTCTTTTGAGGAGCTTTCTTAAAACTCCTTCCAATGATTTCCATTTCCATTGCTGGGCTTGAAATGTGTCATGAGGACGTTCCTGGATGCTAGAAGTGGAGACAAGATACTGAGCATGCAAGTTGTGGACTGTGTTCCCAATCAGCTAGGCAGACACTGGCTTGGTTTTTTTCTTAGGCTTTAATCAAATCATTCTTGTGTTTGTTTGTTTCTTCAGAAGTTTCATGTTGTAAAGCAGATCCATGAAGAAGTTGCTAAAGTTGTTTATGATTCTGTGACCCAATTTTCAGGATAAACAGAATCGCAAGTATCTGTTGTAATCACAAAATCCTTCCTTGTAGTTCTGGAGGCAAACCCTGTAGTTGGATCCCACAACACCCTTTCGCCTCTTCCTTCTTTCATTTCTGTCTTTTCCGTAAAGGCTGGAGAGCTGAACACTTCTTTCCCCCGCGTTTCTGGCTGGTAGGGTTAGAAAGCTCACAGCGTTTTGGCTACTGGACATAGGAAGAAGTGTGCTAGGAATGTGTATAAGAAGCTTTACTTTTTCATTAAAGGAAGGCCAGGGAGAGACATTACCTCTTTCTCCTCATTCACGCCCTAAGTACAACTATGATGCCTGCAGCCTGAACATCCGCATTGAGAACATGAAGGACAACACATGCAGGGAAAACCTAGATAATCACAGTCTTAAGCCCTAATTAATTGTGGAGTCACTGGGCCAAGGTCTATGTCAGAACCTACATGCCTTCTTAATGTGGAAAACTGTCACTGTCAGTTTTTCCATTATTTTCAGGTAAATTCTTGCCCACTTGATGCTTTATTGATTTCTTCACTGAATCAAACTAAGGTTTTTGTTTTTGTTTTTGAGTCTTCGGCCAGGTTTAGAGTTGTGATCAAAAACCTCTACAGGGAAGGCTTCATCTGTCTAAACCTTGCATGCAATAGTAAAACGGTGTGTTACCTGCTTGAGGCTCAGTGTGGTTTATGTTGTTTGACAGACTTAAGTTTGAAGCCAGGATTTGATTTTGAGGAGTTAAATCCAAAAGAGGAATAAAAACGACTACATCATGCGGTTTTTGCAACATTGAATATTATAATATGGGAATACGTATTGCCCAGACATTGGCTTTCTCTTGGAGTAATTTCAAAAAAAAAAATTATGTTCATTTATTTTTGAGAGAGAGAGAGAGAGAGAGAGAGAGAGAGAGAGAGAGAGAGAATACAAAGCAGGTTCCAGGCTCTTAGCTGTCAGCACAGAGCCCGACATTGGGTTCAAACCCACAAACCCTGAGATCATGACCCAAGCAGAAGTCGGACGCTTAACCAGCTGAGCCATCCAGGTGGGCACTTAATTGACTGAGCCACCCAGGCACTCCTCTTGGAGTACTTTCAAAAAGACCAAAGATTTCCTTTTTTGCTGAGATTCAGTTTTCTTTGAGACACTATGATTTTTATTTTGGGATCACAGATTTGGGAAGCTCAAAGAAAAGAAGTACTCAAATCATACTTGTATGAATTGTGAGCTGAGCTGGTTACTTGATCTTCCTGAACCTGTTTCTTTGCCTGCATTGAAGGGTATAGAAGCACTTACCCTCAGCTAGATGAAATGATTCATGTGAAAACTCCTAGTCTTTGCCATCCTATTGAGCAATTAGTACATGCTATTTTTCTTTTGTTTCATTAGAGTTTGCTACTCAAAATTATATTTCAGAGTGAATACCCTACATTTTGAAATAAGTATTCCTTTTGATACTTTCTAATGACTTAACAGAAAGTAAACTAGTGACAATAAGCAAACACACAGAATTGTTGGGAAATATTATATTCTCCTGAACTCTGTATTCTCATTGACCGAAACCATAGATTATCAAATTCAAAGTATACATATAATCAATATAGGCATAATACCACCTACTTTTATATTAATGATTCATAAGATACTTTCATATCTTGACAGTTACTATCAAGAAACTCCATTGTTCTTTTTTTTTCAATATATGAAGTTTATTGTCAAATTGGTTTCTATACAACACCCAGTGGTCATCCCAAAAGGTGCCCTCCTCAATACCCATCACCCACCCTCCCCTCCCTCCCACCCCCCATCAACCCTCAGTTTGTTCTCAGTTTTTAAGAGTCTCTTATGCTTTGGCTCTCTCCCACTCTAACCTCTTTTTTTTTTTCCTTCCCCTCCCATTGTTCTTATAGTAGATTTTTTTAAATGCCATTTGAATTTTATGACTGGGATTTTTAAGAAATTAACTTTAATATTTATCATGTTAGGTAGGTAGATGGATACTTTTTTCATGTATTTTCTTCAGAGTGATGTTTAGTAGCTACTGTTTTGAAAATACAGTATATTTATTAATGTTGTTGGTGTGATTTTGATTTTCTAGTTTTTTAATTACCTATTTTTTTAACCCCATGGTGTATCAATGACTGTTAAATATAGTTTCAGACAAAAATGTTGACACTAATTTTCTAAGGAACATAGTATTTGCACAACCAAATCTACATTCTTCATTTAACTTTCTCTGTAACTTTAAGAAAATAACATAACCTTTGTTTTTGTCCCTATCAAGTCTCTTTACTGAAACCTGATCCTACTTTTGAAGAGCCAGCAAAGCTATAGTTTGCAGTTATAATGCTCCTAAAAATACTGTGTTTATCTTGTGCTCACTACAATCAATGCTTAAATATGGAAAGAGTACAACTCTGCTATTGTCACAATATTGCATCTTTCCCACATTTTATGGCCTATTTCCAGCAGGAATGGGGATTCAGTGTCAGCAGTTTTCCCAACTATGACTTAGCACTGATCAGTATTCTTGCTTTGTAGGCTGGGAAGAAAGTGCTTCTCTGTCCTTATCTGTTCTGACAATTTGATATATTTAGGTTTATCTCATGAATATCATTTGGCGTTATTTTTGGCATTTAGTAAAAATAGATGTTTTTCAGCTGTACAGAGCTATAGTTTATAATAAACTTTATATTGCCGTGTTCAAGGAAGAAATTATGATAAATTGAGACCATTCTCTGCCTGTAAGCCAAATCTCTCCATTTTTACACTTCTTATTTAGCTTGGAGGGGAAGTTGTATCCACCATTTGGGATTATTTTACCTGGCTATTCTTAGCTCCAGAAGTTTGTCATCATCCGCATGATTAAAAATACTTACCAAGCATCTTTTTAAATGATCCTTTATATGAGTGAATCAGCCTCCAACTTTTGGATGGTCATGAGTATTGGCAGGGAAAACCAAAGTGGTTTGGAGCAATTCAAAGTCTTCTCCAAGCACATGGAAACCATTTAACTAAGGTTTGACTTTGATGTTGTGGGCGATCTGTCTCAGTGGTAGTTGAAATTACGTAATGATAATTAAACTACCAACCCACAAGCTCAACTTGTGTGTTTTGTTTTGTTTTGTTTAAGACTTGGAAGACATGGTCAACAAATAGGCCATTTCATATACATTTAACGCTTTGTTTTTGCAGAAGGCCATGCACATTACTAAGAGAGGAGACGGTCCCATGATATACCCATTTAAAGGACCAACTATCTTTCCTTCCAAAACCTGAATGTCTTTTTTCAATACAACTTACATAAGGAAGATGTTTATTTAAGGTTTAGGGACAGTAAGAACCTATAGGTTCAATTCTGTAAGTTAATGGATTGAGCGCTAGTGTGAATAATATCTGTGTGGGTTGAGAGCAGGCAGGCAAGGGGCTGTTTGACTAAAATTGTTCTCAACCTATCTGCCAAAGTTTCTGAAATCTTCACATCGCAAGACTCTTTTCAGCTTGTCCTGAGGTTTGGCAGAAGCCTTGACATTTAGACAACACAGGTTGTTGGCTTTAGTTTAGGTTCAGGGTTTGGAAGACTGATTTGCTGAATGCCATCTCTGTCATTTCCAGCAACCTGGAATTTGTGTGAGATTATGTGGATTAAGCATCCGGTGATGATACATCTCTAATCAGTGTAACAGTAATGTAAACCAAAGTATGCCATTTGTATTGATTCTGAACATCTGGATGTATTTTTATGATTTAAAAATTTTCAGTGTAGTGAAATACATGCAACAGAAAATTTACTATCTCAACTATTATGTATGCAGTTCAGTAACGTTAAGTACACTCACATTGTTGTGCAGCTGTTGTTTAGGCTTCTATGATATGAATCCATAGACTGACTGACTTATAAGCAACAGAAATTTATTTCTCACATCTCTGGAGGCTGGGAAGTCTAAGATCAAGCCACACGCTCATTTCGTGTCTACCTTTGTGTTCTGTTCTCACTGGTGCAAGGCGCAAAATTGCTCTCTGAGACCTCTTTTAGGAGGGCACTAATCCATTCATGAGGGCTCCGTCGTCATAACCTAACCACCTCCCAAAGGCCTTACCTCCTCATACAATCACACTGAGCATCAGTTTTCAACATATGAATTCTGTTAGGGCACATACGTTCAGACCATACCAGCAACCAATCTCTAGAATTCTTTTCATATTGCAAAATTGAAATTCTGTGCCCATTAAACTACTCCTTATTCCTTCCCCTGGCCTCTGGCAACCACCATTCTGCTTTTGTCTCTATTAATTTGACTACTCTAGATACTTCATGTAAATAGAATCATATAGTATGTGTATTTTAGAATGGCTTGTTTCTCTTAGCATCATGTCCTCAGGGATCTTCCACGTTGTAGCATGTGTCAGAATTGCCTTCCTTTTTTATGTTGAATTATATTCCATTGTACATATACATCACATGTGGTTTATCCATTCCATATTTTAGCTATTGTGAATAATGCTGCTATGAACATGAATGTAAAACTATCTCTTTGAGACAGTTTTCAGTTCTTTTGGGTGTACACCATAAGAAGAATTGCTGGGTCATATGGTAATTCCATTTATTTATTTATTTACTTACTTACTTACTTATTTATTTATTTATTTATTTATTTATTTATTTATTTATTTTAATGTTTATTTTTGAGACAGAGAGAGACAGAGCATGAATGGGGGAGGGTCAGAGAGAGAGGGAGACACAGAATCTGAAACAGGCTCCAGGCTCTGAGCTGTCAGCACAGAGCCCGACGTGGGGCTCAACCTCACAGACCATGAGATCATGACTTGAGCCGAAGTCAGACGCTCAACCGACTGAGCCACCCAGGCCCTCCAGTAATTCCATTTTTAATTGTTCTGAGGAACTGCCATGTTGTTTTCCATAGCCACTGCATTCTAATTCAATAGTACACAGGGCTCCAGTTTCTCCACATCCTTGCCAATACTTGTTATTTTCTGTTTTCTTTCTCTTTCTTTCTTTTTTAAATAGTAACTATCCTCATGGATATAATATGGTGTCTTATTTTGGTTTTGATTTGTATTTCCTTAATGTTTAGTGATATTAAACATTTGGGTGTTTGTACTTGTTGACCACTTTTATGTCTTCTTTGGAGAAATGTCTTTGCCCATTTTTAATCAGGTGTTTTTTTTTTTTTGTTTGTTTTGTTTTGTTTTGGTGTTGAGTTACAAGAGTTCTTATATATTCTGGATATTAACCTTTATCAGATATATGATAAATATTTTCTCACATTATGTGGGTTGCCTTTACATTCTGTTAATTATGTCCTTTGATGCACAGAAGTTTCACATTTTGATGTAATCCAACAGGTACTTTTTGTGTTGTTGCCTATGATTTTGGTGTCATATCCATGAAATCATTGTCAAATCCAATGTCATGAAGGTTTTTCCCTATGTTTTCCTCTAAGACTTTTATAGTTTTAGCTCTCATGTTTAGGTCTTATATCCTTTTTGAATTAATTTTTTTTATATGATGTAAGGTTAGGGTTCAACTTCGTTCTCATTCCTGCACTCTTCATTCATTCGTTTGCATATGGATATCCAGTTTTTTCAACACAATGTGTTGACAACACTGTACTTTCTCCATTGGAGAATCGTGACATACTTGTCAAAAAAAAGCATTTAACCACATGAGTTTCTTTCTGGGGCATCTCTTCTATCGGTCTATATGTGTGTCTTTATGCCAGTAGCACAGTGTTTTGATTACTGTAGCTTTGTATTAAGTTTTGAATCAGGAAGTGTGAGACCTCCAACTTTGTTCTTTTTCGGAATTGTTTTGGCTATTTGGGGTTCCTTAAAATTCCTTATGAATTTTAGAATGGATTTTTCTGCAGAAAATGCCTTTGGGATTTTGACAGAGATCACATTAAATATGTAGATCCTTTGGGTAGTATTGACATCTTAATTATGATAGGTCTTTCAATCTAGGATCACATGAATGTCTTTCCATTTACTTGTATCTTCTTTAGTTTCTTTCAGTGTTTTATAGTTTTCATTGTACAGGTCTTTTGCCTCCTTGGTTAAATTTATTGCTATAAATGCAATTGTTCTCTTAATTTTCTGTTTGGATTATTCATTGTTGTTATGTAGAAACACAATTGATTTTTTGAGTGTTGATTTATATAATGCAGCTTTGCTGAATTTATTGTTTGATCTAAGAGGATTTTTTGTTGATGAACATTCATTTTTAAAAATAGGCAAACATATATTATGCTAAGCGAAATAAGTCAGAGAAAGACACATATATGATTTAACTTATATATGGAATTTAAGAAATAAAACAGATGAACATAGGGGAAGGGAAGGAAAAAAGATAAAAACAGAGAGGTAGGCAAACTATCAGAGACTCTTAAATACAGAGAACAAACTGAGGGCTGCAAGGGAGATGGGTGGCGGGATGGGCTAAATGGGTGATGGGCATTAAGGAGGGAACTTGGGATGCACACTGGGTGTTATATGTAAGTGATGAATCACTGGGTTCTGCTTCTGAAACCAATACTACAGTGTATGTTAACTAACTTGAATTTGAATAAATAAATTTTCAAAAAAGGAAAAAAATATGCAAACATTTGAGAGATAACAGTGAAAAATCTTATGTGACTTACACATTGAAATATAAGTGTATGTTAGCGTAAGTGTAAAATGTTACATTGAGGAATAATTGTAAATATTTTATTAAGAAGAATATTGGGGCACCTGGGTGACTCAGTCAGTTAAGCATCGATCTTCAGCTCAGGTCATGATCTTTCAGTCTTGGGTTCAAGCCCTGCATTGGGCTCTGTGCTGACAGCTCAGAGCTTGGAATCTTCTTTGGATTCTGTGTCTCCTTCTCTCTTTCTGCCCCTCCCCCGCTCATGCTCTGTATCTGTGTCTCTTAAAAATAAACATTAAAAATTATATAAAAAAAAAATTTAAAAAGTATTTATCAAAAGTTTCCATGTACATTGAAATCTAATGGGTCTATTAAGAGTGATTACAATGGGGCGCCTGGGTGGCTCAGTCGGTAAAGTGTTCAACTTCGACTCAGGTCATGATCTCCCTGTTCATGGGTTCCAGCCCCGCGTTGGGCTCTATGCTGACAGCTCAGAGCCTGGAGCCTGCTTCCGATTCTGTGTCTCCTCTCTCTGCTTCTCCTTTGCTCATGCTCTGTCTGTCCAAAATAAATAAATGTTAAAAAAATAGAAAAATTTTAAAAAGAGTGATTATATTAGATAGCTTAGGAAGATGGTATATTCTTTTTGAATCCAAAATGTTTATAGAATTTTAATAATAAAAGACAGAATATAGTTACCTGACCTTGTAATAATAATTTTTAAGAATTAAACAAGTGAAATTTTCACGTTGAAATTCTTCACATCTTTTAAGCAAGAGTGACAAAGCATATCAACATTGCACTTCAAATTCACAAGGAGAGAAACCTTCAAAATCATTACATAGGATTCATGATTAATCCTCTTCAATACAGACAATATAGGAACCGTAAAAGGGTATGAAGAAAAGAGCAAATTATACAGAAGTTGAGGTATGCCCTAAACATATATATTTTTTTACTACACAGTGAACATATAGGATTGTAGATGTGAAAATGGGTGACCATAGGGAAAATGTGGCCATAGGGACTCTCTATGCTAAGAAATTGTCTGTCCTGCACTAATAATGTCGGACTTTTAAAATATGACCATCAAGTATGTGCATAATAAAATTGTATTAATATGTAAAATCGTTTAATAACATCTCAGATTTATTCTTGTATATCATAGGTTCATTGTATAATTAAAATATTCACTTTGGCCTTCGCCTTGGCAAAATATTGATTTTTAACATGTGCTCATTCAGCATTTCATTTATAATATGTAATTGGTTCGCCTATCTTGTGTGGATAAGTATGTTTACCTGAATTATAGAAGTGAGCTGAAAGACTAGAACCTAGTGTAGCTTCATTTGATAATGCTGTTGCTGAACATTAAGAGAGTGGAGGTGCTATGGGGAAGGTTCAGGATGATATACATGATGTGTCTCGTGATAGAACAATAAAAGGGAAAAGGTAAATTTTACTTATCTTACAGATTGTCTACGGCTGTTCCGGAGTGTCACAATTATTGATAAAGTGTATGTTCAAATATGACACTTTAGAAAACAAAACAATATATGCGAGGAAACGTGCAATATGCCAGGAAGTTTGTGCCTCAGACAATGCTAAACTTACCATTGATATAAAAGAGAAATATGAAATACTATAATAGATTTTATTTAATTGAAAAGGAAATGCCTCGTACATCAGTGGATTACAGAGTGAGCTAATACAAATTTTAGACTTTGAGCATACTTTTAAAATACAAATCAGGTTCTGTGTAATTGCTAGATTATTGTGTATATAATGGTCATGCAGTAGAATTGAGTAAAATTAAAAAAAATAGTAATATAAAAATTAATGTAATTTTATATAGCAATAATACATAATTCCATTACCTAGATTAATATGGTATTTCAGTCAAATTAAAAAGCTAATATCCTCTGCAATGTACTATCTCACAGAAGATATTTTATAATAAAATATGAGGAACATGGGATTTTGATTCTTAAGCAATTTATCCATTGTGATATGTCATTGCTCTTTTCTCCCCAGCATGCGTGTGAACATGCATACAGACACAGAAGACAGTCAGACAGACCATACACACACGTGTGCACACACCCACACACATCTGCTTTTACTCTACTTATATTAGTTCTCATCAGCTAATTACATGACTTACACAGGATTTGTCAAAGACCTAATGTATACAATGGTAATGTTCAATCTTCATATGCAAAAACCTAATAGTAGGTCTCAGGAGTTCATTAGCTGGTGTGCTATAATCCTAAAGTATGCCCATTTCAGATTAGGAACAGTGATAAACAACTTCATTTTGTTTACTTTTTTTTTTTTTCATTTACATTCTATTGTCAAAGAGTAACATGCATATGAAGTGTTATTTTGGTCTTTTATGCTGGTGGCTACTGAATGCTACCCCCCCAAAGATATCCATGTCCTAATCCTGGAGACCTGCAAGCACATTAATTTAAAGGGACTTTGCATATGCTAAATTAAGGATATTGAGATGGACAGATTATCCTGGGTTATCTGGGTGGGCCCAATGTAATCACAAGGTCCTTGTAAGAGGCCAAAGATTCAGAGTTGGAGAAACAGATTGGAAGATGCTGTGCTACTGGCCATGAAAGTGGAAGAGGGGACCACAAGCTAAGGAACGAAGAGTGCAGGCAGCCTCTAGAAGTCAGAGAAGGCCAGCAAGCACATTCGTCTCTAGAGACCCTAGAGAAAACCAGCCCTGCTGAAACTTTGATTTTAGCTTACTAAGACAGATTTGGAACTTCTGACCTCCAGGATTGTAAGATAATAGGCTTGTGTTGTTTCAAGCCACCAAGTCTGTGGTAATTTGCAGCCATAGGAAATTTGTGACAGCAACCAACAGGAAACTAATGTACCCCAAATATTTGTATGAGTATTTCTTTGTGATTGCTTTATTAGTAAAATATGATCACTACATTGTTTATTGCAGTAATTGATAATTAAAAACCATTTTTTAATCAAGAAAATGCAAAGGTTATCTTAATATCTTATTCATTCAATGGTACACACACACACACACACACACACACACACACACACACACACACACGGCCAGGGTCGGAAGAGAGGTGGCATTGCCCAGAGAATGGAGGCTGGAGGCTGTGTCTCCACACACTATCATGCTCTGGGGTGAAATGTCAAGTAATATAAGAATTCTAAATTTCTGGCCTCCAGGTTGTTAAGACTGTCTATTTGTAAATGTAGAAGGCTAGAGCACAATTTATATAACAGTAGGTTAGCTTAATTTATATATTTCAAATATTTAGACATACGGTAGGCAGGCTTCTTTTCATTCTGGGTCCTGCAAATGTTAGTGTCAGGTATTTCTGCAATATCATTTTCTGCTGGTTCTCACTTACTCTGTGTGCTCCAGATTTAACTAGTCAAGTGTGGATTTCTCAGCCTTCCATGCTACTTGATACTTTTGCATGCATTACCTCCTTTGCCAGGAGTGCCCTTTCTTACTCTTTCACCTAGGAATCTGACAAGTATTCTTAAAGACCTAGATCAAAAGTTACCTCCAACCTCCTCTGGTCACAATTAACCATTTCACTATTGGTGGTTCTTTTGCTTCTTTTATTCCTAGTACAGTTCTCATATCCCTAACTTGAGTGTGAGTTTCTTAGTTGAAGGGACATTTTAATTCACATCTGTATTCCCACTGCCTTGCTTATAGCCTTTATTACTGGGGGGGGGGGAGCCTACTCTGTTTCTTACATATGTTGATAGTGTGAAATGAAAATCACTTAGTTCTCTTCTTCTTGTTGGTCCCAGTTGATAGCACACATCCACACTAAATGCATAGGTATTTAGGCTGAGAAAAATGAGTTTTACAAATGAAGACCCCAGAGGCCCAAAGTTCATTCCTCTCTGGTGAAAGTGTGTTGAGAGCATGACTATATCTTGAAGCTGAAGTGGGACTGGGGCCCTACTGCCTTTTTTTTCCTAAATCTTCACCTTAGGACTGTTTGTAGGGAGAGGCTCTGAATATGCTTACCATCCAGCTGTAGGGAGCATTACATGTCTTCATGCACTCATGAGCAGGTGAGGTAGAGAGCTCCATTAAACACTAGAGGAGGACTCCAGTATCATCTCAGGAATGAAGGCTTCAGGCCTGATCCTCTGTGCCTTCTTCATGGGTTGAAGAAGTGTGTGAGGAAGGCTGGCCCTGATTCTCTGATACGTCATCAGGCAGTTTGTGTGGGGTTATGGTGGCGAACCTAAGTCTCTTTTCTGAGGAACAATAATCATAACCCTTAGCAGCAATCTTTCTAATAACATAGTCTCTCCAATCACATGATCACTTCTTTTTGAGGTGGAGTTAGGAGGACAGAGAAGTAAAAGAATGAGTGAAAAGTGGAGGGAGAAAGATGCAAAATATTCACTGTAATATTTCCTGAATCATGAGGGCAAAGAATGTTTCATCCTGTGTAGAAAGGAGAAGCTAGTGCTTAAGTATAATCTCCTAATGGTAGGAAACCAATATAATTTTATTGAGTGGTCCATTGGTTGTCATGACTGAGAAATCATGCATGAGGGCTACCCTTTGTTCTGCCTTCCCAGTAGGCTCTCCACTCTGTTCTTTGTACCAGGAAGCTCATCTTGATGGATTGTTTCAAAGCATTCTCTTCCTTTCTGGCTACTGGTTGGATTTCACAATAGGAGGTTTCCTGTAGACAGCTGCAGTGCATGTGTGCTCAAGAGAACATGGGATCTAGACACATAGGTCCTGAAATTATTAGCATTTTGTTATTGTTGAAGCCCAGGGAGTCTTTGAAATCACCTAGTGGAAACTCAAGAATGCAGAAAGAAATCTCACAACACTCTCCCAATGCCTTTACACTGTGCTTCTTTCCTGACCCATTGACTCCTATTTTACCTCCTGTCCCCAATCCCCCATATTTTCTTTTTAAATTTTTTCTTAATGTTTATTCATTCTTGAGAGACAGAAAGAGACAGGGCACGAGCAGGAAAGTGGTAGAGAGAGAGAGGGAGAATTCTAAGCAGCCTCCAGGCTCTATGCTGTCGGCACAGAGCCTGACACTGGGCTCAAATCCATGAACTGTGAGATCATGACCCAAGCTGAAGCCGGACGCTGAACCGACTGAGCCACCCAGGTGCCCCCCACCCCAGTATTTTCTTATTTCACTTCAAGTGCTTCCTTCACTTATATGTTCTTTTCTAGGCAACCTCAATTTCTGTATTTGTCACTTTTGCTTAGAATCACCTGGCATTTTTCTCCTGCCTCAAACATCACCACCACTTCCTGGGCTTTTGTGTTTCCTGTTTCTTACCTCACTCTCCCAGTATACACCCCTCTGTTCCCTGGCCTGTTGCTTCTGTCCCTCTCCACTGACCATGTTGTCTGTCTCTCCTGTTGTCTTACATCTTCTGCTTACATGGAAATAATTTATGTAATGTTTTACTCTCCAATTTTGAGGTCTCAACGTAAAAGAAAAACAATTCAGGCTAGTGAATTTGATAATATAGTTAAATTATAAGGAAGATACTGGTTTTACCTAATACACTGTGACTTTAATAAGTTGTTGAGAGCATTAGGATTTCAGGTCACAAATTCCTACTTAGTGCACTAGATGGTATTTATGAATGGAAAGATTGCACCATCTCTTTCTCTCATAGCTCATGTGGGGAACCTGTGTCATTTATTTGTTTTTTTCTTCCAATGGTCCTTTCATTGGCCACCATTTTTTTCCTACTCTTGAACATTGGTCTGTAAGAAGTTACAGAAAATATTTAAGATATGACAAAAAGGTATCAATGACTCACCATGCATTTAGAATTCCTTAGCAGAGATTTGAAGAAATGAAATAAATTCCACCTAAGACTTTCCTGGTCAAAATTATATGTACCAATTTTTGTTTTGCTCAGTGTTAACTTAGAGATAACTCTATTCTAAATCACTATATAAGATATTCATGTTTAGAAAACATATGTAAACATATTTCCAGATATGTTTTCTTTCAGATGAATAAGATTATTTTATGTAACTAAAAGATAAAGAAATGAGAAACTGAAAAATGTTCCCAGAAAGCACAAGTAATTTTGTAGGGTTAGTTGTCTGACTTACCTATAATTTATCCTTTGTTTGTAACTTGGCAATCTTTATTTGTTAAAAGGTCAAATATTAACCATAACAACATTTATTTATTGCTAGGTATTCTGTAAGGGACACAGGTTTTTTCCATTTATCTGTCTATCTCTCTATCTGGATCGATAATCACAGTTTTTTTAATATACAATCAAATAAATAATTCTTTATACTGAATCATTCTTTATTAATCCTAGTATCAAAGTTGATGTAAAACATCTAATATTCTCTAAACTCTTCTGAAAAATCAGATTCTTTGAGGACCTATAAATACTGATAGTCTAAGGTCATTGCTGTTTTAAGTATATTTACCACATGTCTTAGTACATGTATCTAATATAATGATATATTTGGATATGAGAAGATGATCCTAATTATTTTGGTTGCCTTTTCTAAGGAAATCATTAGAAAGCATAATTTTAAAATGATTTCTCATTAATATGAATGTCCATGTTGAGTTGAAGACTCAGAACCTGTCAAGGCTTGAAGCCATTTGCCTCTCCTTGAGAACTATAAGAAAATGATGATTTGGAGAATTATAAATTCTCATTTATGACTGGTCAAAGTTATTATTATTATTTAACTAGCATAAAACAGTGGGAAAATATGACCTTTGAAATGAGACAAAACCAGGCTTCAAATCCAAGCTTCAAGTAGCTTTTTGACTGTAGGAATATCAGGTAATCTCATGAGGCTTCACCTCCTCAATATTGACATGGATACAAAGATAGATAGCTCACTGATTTTTTTTTTTTTTTTGGTAGAGAACAAATGAAATAACAAATATAAAGAGTTTCTAATATAAAACCTGGCACATATCAGGTGCTCAGCAATTAATTAGCCCCCTTTTTAAAAGTTTATTTATTTTGAGAGAGAGAGAGCAAGTAGGGAAGGGTCAGAGAGAGAGGAAGAGAGAATCCTAAGCAGGTTCCACACCTCCAGTGCAGAGCCTGATGTGGGGCTCAAACTCATGAACTGTGAGATCATGACCTGAACCAAAGCCAAATGTTTAATCAACTGAGACACCCAGGCACCCCAATTAATTATCCCTTTAAGAAATATTCATTGTTAGCTTTCTCACTGTAGCCTTGGTCTGCTAATGTACAGGTAAATTGCTTCTTATCACATGCCTGCACTCCTCTCCATTTTGATTGTCTTTTCCTGTCTAGGAGCACTTTTATATACTTCTTTGGCTTAGTCTACACTTTAAATTTGGGCCTGCCATCCATGTTTACATAGTAAAAACCTGTGCGATCATCTCAAAGTTGCAGGTAATCTTGACTAACAAATATTGACCATTATCCACATATAGACTAGTTTTGAAGATTGCCTAAATTCTGGGAAGACCTTAATAGCTGTCCAAACTATTTTGTGTTAGTTATAAAGAATATTACTTGGGGAGAAATAGATTTAGATGTTTTTAATCAAGCCTGACCTTTCAATGCAACAAAGGAGGTGTGTGAAATGTCACAGTGTCTAATGTAAGGATTTTATAATGACTTGGAGTATTGACTGGCTGTCTGAAATGTGAGTGAGAGAGGAAGAAGGAAGAGTGAATAAAAAGAGTCTTGGGGCTGGGGAGGGAGGCAGGAAAATAGGGAAGAGTCAGACAGGAGAACAAAATCTGGTCAATGACTTTCTTCTAATCATTTATTCAACACATACTTATTATCTGGTGCCAGGAGTCATGTGAGTCCTGAGCTTATGGTGATGATTGAGTGATAAAAAATAGTGAAACTTACATGGTATTTAGGGTGGATCAAGTCTCAGAATAAATGCTTTGACAATATTAAATCGTTTTATCTTCATAATAACCCTATGGGGTAGATATCATTGTGATCCGTTTTACAAATGAGGAAACAGAGATATAAACAGGCCGAGTATATACAACCATAGGGAACCTGAGTGGCAGAGCTGGGATTTGATCCCAGGCAGTCTTGATCCCAGGCGGCTCAGAGTCCTTCCTTTTAACTGCAATACTGTACTGAAACTTCTTGGGGGTCTACAGTCCATGAACACTATAAGTGCAGTGAAGGAGAGGGCCAATTAGAAGACATTTGTTAGAATAAAGAGCATAAGAAGATAAGGGAGCCATCCAGAAACACTTTTCTCTCATGGTTTCTGAGTTAGGAAGAGATTCCCAAGAAGGTGAGGTTTCTGACTACTGTCCATGGTTGAGTAGAAGGCAGTCGTTTGAAGGGAGGAAGAAGGAATCTCAAGGAAGGGTGAGCTCCACTAGTAAAGGCAAATATTTTGCATTTATTTTATACAAAAGAAATGGTATTTGCAACAGAGTATCATTTTGTATTATTGAACAGAAAACTGTCCTCCATATTTTTCCTGAGCTGCTAAAAGCTCTCAGGGATTTCCAAAACCATTGATACAACTGGGATCTTGATTATCGTTGTGCCATAATGAAAGATAATGTGGAGTGATTTCTATGCCCCAAGCATGCAACTTGTAATAGTGTCCCAGGTTTTTAAAAGAATTGAAGCAGTGTCTCTGAACTGTGATCTGGTTTTCAGAAGCATAAGTTAAGATGCAAATCTGTGCCTGGAAAGGCATCCTATTGTTGGCTTTAAGACCTTCTCTTTCCAACACAGTGAAGGATGTTTATTGATCAGAAACTCCCTGGATTCTGAAGAGAGTCTGTGAGTAAAGTGATAAAAGAAGAAAATGCCCCAAGTTTCTTTCCATAGAAATGAATAATCCTTCAAAAGATGTTCTCTTTGCTTTTCTTGAATGCTTTACCTCCCTTCCCTCCCCTTAAAAGTCCTCTTGTTTCTGTGATGTGAAATATGTGTTACCTCCTCCTTAAAGTCACCTTATGCTTCCTCCCCCCTAGATAGATCCTGTAACCTTCCTCCAACTCGGGCACATACCCTCACTATGGCACTCACATCACCAGTGCATGTGCCTCACATACCTCTCATTCTTAGTACATCTGTTTGTTTTTCTGTAGACCACGAGCTCCCTGAGAGCAGGAACCGCATTCCCTTCAGTCTAATGGATTGCATGACTGCTTATTAAAAGACTGAATCACCCAATACCGCTAAAATATGATCTAGTGGGGGAATAATGCTGTTTCAACTAGAAAAAGCAAATGCATGGCTCCCTAGAAATACTGGATGTGTCACCAGAATTTCCTTTGTTTTTAAACCACTTCATGGTCAGGATTGGCCTCAAATACAGAACCAGAAGAATGTAGCTGTAAACCTGCCTCAGTTCTCCGGAGCAGGAAAACAATGCTAAAGTAAAAATTTTTTAAATGGCTAAAAAGCTAGTCAGAATAGGGAGGGAGAGAAAGCAGATTCTTTTAGATAAGTAACAAGTAAGATATACTGCTGTCATTATCATAGCAAACTTGGGATGTTACTCATCTTACAGTATAGATCTAGAGCACAGCAGGATTATAATTCTCAGTCATACTAACTAAAGAGATCACTTTTAACAATCTGGAATTTATTTTCTTTCCTTTTTAAAAAAAATGTTCGTTTATTTATGTATTTATTTATTGAGAGAAAGAGAGTGAAAGGGAGGGGGGGAGAGACAGACAGAGAGAGAGAGAGAATCTCAAGCAGGCACTGTCAGCGCAGAACCTGATGTGGGGCTGGAACCCAGGAACTGTAAGGTCATGACCTGAGCCTGAAATCACGAGTCGGATGCTTAACCAACTGAGCCACCCAGATGCTCCTGGAATTTATTTTCACACTTGCTTGTTTGTGTATGTTTCACGACTGGGATCACAGAATATATGGGTTGCCTACTGCATTCTTCATTTAATACTTTGTCGGGAACAATCTCCAATGCGGTTACTAGTCTTTTGACAATATAGTTTTAATGGCTGCCTGTATTCTATTAATTTACCAGTCTATTCATTTATCAATCACTTATTGAACATTACTAGGTGCCAGGCAGTATGCTGTACCTCAGGGATACAAATGCCAACAGATAAAACCCCTGCTTTCGTGAATTTGTTTTAAAGATTTAATTTATGTGGCCAATACTGTTGGTCAGCTAAATAGTATTTATTTCCACCTCCTCCCCTCTATTTACAGGAATTGAGGCTGGAAAAGAAATGCACTTTTCACACTTCTCTTTCAGCTAGGGCTGGCAATGTAACCTAGTCATGGTCTGTGGGACTTATGTAGAAGGCTCCTGATGGATTTCTGGGAATTTTTTGCTTTTTTTTTTATTTTTAATTAATGTTTATTTATTTCTGACAGAGAGAGACAGAGCATGAGTGGGGGAGGGTCAGAGAGAGGGAGACACAGAATCCGAAGCAGACTCCAGGCCCCAAGCTGTCAGCACAGAGTCCGACGCAGGGCCCGAACTCACAGACTGCGAGATCATGACCTGAGCCGAAGTCAGACGCTCAACTGAGTCACCCAGGTGCCCCACTTTTTGCTTTTTTTGATAAAGGGGGTGAGCATTTTGAGATTTGTTTGTTTGTTTGTTTTTACCATTTTCACTTCTGAAAGAATACGTGATGTCTGAGCTGTGTCTTCCATCTTCCAGCAATGAGAATACTGGCAACATTCTAAGGATGTCAGAGCACAATACAGAAAAATCCTGGGATCCTGGTGTCATGGTTGAGCAGAGCACCTAAAGCAGTGGAAGCGACTTCGTATCAGTAGACTTATTATGTGAAAAAAATGAACTCTTACTTGTTCAAGCCTCCATTAGTCAGATTTCCTGTTATTTACAGCTAAATAGAGTCCTAATGTTACATATTATTTAGCCAACCTACTATTTCAGTGTCATTAGGTTGATTTTCACTTTTTCCAATTTTTAAATTACCCTGTAATGAATAACATCTTGCAGAATTTTGAGCCCGTTTCTAATTATTCTGATGAAATACGTTTCTAGGACGTAGAATTGTTGGATCTAAGAGTTTGATTCTGGATGCATTTTAGCCATATTTCCATCTAGAAAGTTTGAAACATTTTATATTCTCAAAGATGTGAGAGCACCCAATTCAAATGGCTGGTATTTCTTAACTATATATTTTCAACTTATTGTACCCTTTCAATGATGGTAAAGATTTGAGTTCAGACAATGTCCCCGTGTACCCTCTGTGAGAAAACAAGGTTAAAAGGAAAGTAGTGGAATACTAATGGGCACCCAGGCGCCTTTTGTAAAAGGAGAATATTTCCTTGTGTAAACTCTGTACGTGGAAAAAGAACCCAATCTTGCTGTTTAAGATGCAGAAACAGAAAGAACTGCAGTATCAAGAGGCATTTGTTCTCATCCAACTTGTCTTTTATTCACTATTCTGAAATATCTGTGCAAATTTTAAGCCGGAAAACATGTTGAGAATTTGTGTAAATTCCAGGGATAATCCAGCCAACAGGTGTGGTATTGCTTATTAAAAAAGCAAAGCAAAACAAACAAACAAACAAAACCCTGTAAGTACTCAGAAAAGAAATCCCAGTAAAAGCATTTGTGCTCAGGTATTATCATCTTACCCATTTTATTAAAAAAAAAAGTGATTATCAGCTTAGTTCAGCAAAACTCAAATGATCTCACATTTATGTGCTCTACACGTTGCCAACTCCTTCATATAACATATGTTATTCCTGCTAGCAGATTGGAATGGTTATTTTCTCTTAAACATACTCTTATCTGATTTTGGACTATGGAGTATATACTGAACTAAACGTTATGCACAACTTTCCTATATAGAACACAACAAGTTTCCTTTGGGAATTGTTTTCTGGAAGGCTAAACATGACCTAATTAGAAGTACAGATAACCTTGAAGGAGCTTAAATAATCTCTCTCCAATCAATTACTAAAGGCTATGCTAGGAAAGTACTTCTCCCTCTTCAGCGCAGTTCTATTCCTGTGTAGAGCCCTTCTATGTGAGTAAGAGCTCTAACTTTTTCCCCTTCGCCAGAAAGGAATGTTTTCATTCCGTGTCTTCCTTACAATGGTGTATATTCAGCTACTACGGGAGTAGAGTCGCTGGTGTAGAAAACCTGGACGGCTAGCTTGCACGTATCTTTGCAAAAAAGGGCAGAAGGAGCTGAGCAGAGTCTATGCTGATGACTCACTGAAGTCCAGTCAAGTGTAAAATCAAGTTAGAAGCAGTCCAGTCCGGATACTGGAATGTGCCAGAAGGTAAGATTTCTAGAAAGTGTGTTTTCGTGATGATTATGGAAACTTTAAAGCTTTCTCAAAATATCATCATTGCCCTTCATATTTAACCCTAACCCTGGTCTATGTTGCTTTCTCTGGAGCAAGTGCTTTTGAAAATACTGTGGGGTAAAGATGAATTTAACAGGATTTGTTGTTTGTTGTTTCTGGGCTCACCTCTTTACCTTATAGTTTACATAACCGCTTTTCCCTTCAAGAACCTGTTCCCCTTCTGGGTACCAAAATCCACATTTGTCTTCCTTCTACAAATTCCAACAGTCAAAGGATCTAAGGCATGGCTTATTCTACCCATATTTATAGGGGTTCTTGGTACATTAAATGTGGCCCTGCACTTAATCTCACCAAAAAATAATTTTGTTTTGGGCATTCTGCTGTTAGCTTAGTGTCACTGCATTTCAGCAGCCATTGGCTGAGTTCCACAGTATGGCTCACGCAGAATCTGATTTGCCTGTACAAAAAATATAAACCAGACACTGATGAAACTGTTCAAAAAGCTCAGTGCGATATGTGTGAAATCCTGGTTTTATCCTTAATCTCAAAGATTGGGCATGACTGCTCATATCAGAGGATTTCAGCTCAATACCATCTTGATAAAGCAAGCACAAAATTTTCTAAAGAAAAAGATTTTTTCCCCTACTCTGTCATTTCATTTTGTGGGGGTCCTTGTCACAGTTATAAGATAGTAACCTGCAGCGATAGCTTTAAAGATTTTATAAAACCATGAATATCTTTGGCTAGGTGACGGTTTCTGTGGTGCCACTTGCTATATTTATACATCCAATAACTGGAAAGATATTTAAAAGATCATCTGTCTTACAGTCAATAAAAAAAAGGGACACTGCCCATCACTTTTTCTGTAGCATCAATATAGTCAATTGAGTAGTTAGAGGCATTAATTCTAATTTATTTCAAGTCTGCTGAGGTCCCTCAAAAAGGTGACTATTGAGAGAAAATATCTTTTACTTTCATATTTAAAAATACTTCTTTTTTTTAATTTTTTTTTAATGTTTATTTACTTTTGAGACAGAGAGAGACAGAGCATGAACGGGGGAGGGTCAGAGAGAGAGGGAGACACAGAATCTGAAATGGGCTCCAGGCTCTGAGCTGTCAGCACAGAGCCCGACGCGGGGCTTGAACTCACAGACCGTGAGATCATGACCTGAGCCGAAGTCGGACGCTTAACCGACTGAGCCACCCAGGCGCCCCTAAAAATACTTCTGGGGGGGGCCTGGGTGGCTCAGTCAGTTAAGAGTCCAGCTGTTGGTTTCCGCTCAGGTCATGATCTCATGGTTCGTGAGTTTGAACCTTGTGTCGGGCTCTGTGCTGACAGTGCTGGGCCTGCTTGGGATTCTGTCTCCCTCTCTCTCTGCCCCTCCTCTGCTGACTTTCTATCTCTGTTTCTCATAAATAAATAAATAAACATTAAAAATAAACAAATAAATAAATAAAAAGGCTTCTTTTTTAAAAAAAAAATATTTCTTTGTAAGATAGATCACTGATAGTCTGACCATACCTGATTCCTTGTTGTAAACTTAATGCACAGGGGAAACATTGCTGCCTGATGTGCTAAACTGGATCCAGTAATGAAAGATGAAGCTCTAAGAACTTTGCTAACTTTGAGATTGATTGATTCATTTATTGATTCATTCAATGAGTGATTTATTGGGTTCCTTCTGGGTATCAGGCTGTGTGCTGGCAATGTGATAGTAAGCAAAAATAGACATGTTCCCTGTCCCCTTGGAGCCGACTGTGGAGTAGAGGAGAGAGGCATTAATCAAATATATCACGTATTGCAGCCGTGATAAGAGCTTCGAACGAAGATGATGCTTTGTGATTGTTTAATGAGAGAATTTCACCTCGTCAGAGAAGTCAAGATGGGCTTTACTGAGGACTTGGTGGTTGAAAGGACATGTGGAGGAAAAGCAACTGTTACCAAGGGAAAGAAGAAAAGGAAGAAGCAGCAGGCTGTCCACAGAGCCTGTGGCAGAAGAGAGCCCAGCAAGTCTGAGGGACTAAAGGAAGGAAGACAGGGAGACGAGTGTAGAGAATGTAGCTCACTGTGAGGCTGGAATGGGTAGATAACAGCCACTCACGCTGGTCTCAAAGTGTTTTACCTTTATCTGAAGAGCAATAGGAATTCATTAAAGGGTTTTTAAGCAGGTAGTTCAGGGAGCAGAATAGGACACATATTATATGAAATTTCTATTAGTCTCTGGTGGGGGTGGGGGGGTGGGGGGGTAAAAAAAGCCGGAAGACGAGGAGTGTATGTATACCTGCTGTCTGGTTAGGGCTTTTGATGACTTTACAAATGACAGAAGGGCAGTAAGTGGAGCTGTGTTTCTTAACCAGGTTTCCAGAAACTGGTAATGATGGTAAGTCCAAATCCTGTTACAACAAATTATGGATGCAACATTTATTATGATGATAATTGTTAGTTGGTAGGGTAGGCAAATCCATATGGCTAATCTTCCCTCATGGAGGTCTTCATAAGCAGGATGTCTGTTTTGGTTTTGTTTTCTTGCTTGCTTACTTATTTTAATTAATTATTTTTCTAGTTCCACATTCTTTTTAAAAAAATTTTTTTTTAATGTTTATTTATTTTGAGAGAGAGGCAGAGCATGAGCAGGGGAGGGGCAGATAGTGAGAAGGAGACATAGAAACTGAAGCAGGGTCCGGGCTCTGAGCCCTCAGTCCAGAGCCCTATGCGGGGCTCAAACTCGCAAGTGGAACCGTGAGATCGTGGCCTGAGCTGAAGTCCAAGGGTCAACTGACTGAGCCACCCAGGCACCCCTCTAGTTCCGCATTCTTAAGATGTAAAAATAAAAGCAAAGATTCGCTCCCAGCCCTCTCTCTTTGCACACACAGCACACACCGAAACACATACCAATGTATATACATCGGCTTATATGTAATTTTATATAAATTGTGCTAGAAATTTACAGCCTGCATATCAAACTCCATTTATAAGTAAGATATTCCCATGTCAGTGAAACATATAGCGGCTCCACCTTGATAATTGCATCATCTACTGTACGGAGTGACTAGGATTTTGTAGTAATTTCCCTTTCGATGGACATTGTGTGTTACTTCCAGTTTTCCCTATTATACAAGACTGGAATGAATATTTTTGTTCATAAATCTTTTAATCCTTGTGTAAATATGTCCTTAGGATAAATTTCTATGTGAAATCACTTTGGGTCACTTGGTATACACACTTATTTATTTATTTATACTTTTATGTATCTATTTATTTTATTTGAGTATAGTTGATACACAGTGTTACATTAGTTTCAGGTGCACCAGGAAGTGATTCCACAGGTTTGCAAGTTATGCTGGCCTCACCAGAAATGTAGCTACCATCTGTCACCATACAATGCTATTGTAGTATCATCGACTATATCCCTTGCATTGTACCTTTTATTCTCCTGATTTATTCATTCCACAGCTGGAAGTCTGTATCTCTCACGGCCCTTTCACCCTTTTTGCTCATCCCCCTTTCCCCTCCCCTCTGGCAATCATCAGTTAAAATTTCAATGTGTTTATGAAGTATCTGCCCTCCCCCAAACTTGAAACAATTTGATCTTTATCAGTTTTGGAGACGATTTCCGTCTTATCACATCTTTGTCAAGGCTGCATGGGCATATTTTTATTCTGATTATAATTTTTTGCCTTTCTGGTAGGTTACAGGTAATGTGGTTTTGTTTTGTTTTTGCTGTTTTCATTTGCTTTTTAAAATTTTAATTGACGTCATCATTCTCAATGGCTCTGTATCACATTTTGGTGTGTTCATTTCACTTTTAGTAATTCACTTAAAATAAATATCCTTAAATTAGTGTTTACTGTGACATGTCCTTTCTTTGCAGACTTTGGAATCATTTTTTTATTCAGGGCAGTATAAGAATTTTGATGGAACCAGATGCAATCAACATGGAAAAGACACATTTTCCTTGATGCTGTTATGCAGAGCCCTGTTTTTCTCCAGAAGAAACACTCCACAATTTTTTTTTTATCTAATCTTTCAAACATTAGTAGACTTTATTTTTTTTAGAGCAGTTATGGGTTTACAGAAGAATTGTGCAGAAGATGTAGAGTTCCCATATGCTCACTGCCCTCCCAACAGCATTTCCCCTCCTATTAGTTGGCATTAGTGTGGTACATCTGTTCTCGTTGGTGAACCAATATTGATACATTATTATTCACTATTGTTTGTAACATATTAACATTCACTCTGTGTGTTGTACAGTCTAAAGGTTTGGAGCATGTATCATGTCACATATCTACCATTATAGGTTCATACAGAATCAGTTTTACCACCTTACAAGTCCTCTGTGATCCGCTTACACATCCCTCCTCCTCCCCTGACGCCTCACCTGAACCCCTGGAGGCCATGGATACTTTTACGGTCTTTACTGTTTTGCCTTTTCCGGAAGGTCATATAGTTGAAATCCACACTGTATGTAGCCTTTTCAGATTGTCTTCTTTCACTTAGCAATATATACTGAAGATTCCTGCATGTCTTTGTGTGGCTTATTGCTGAAGAGTCTTCTAAAGTACAGTTTGTTCATCTGTTCACTTCTTGAAGGACATCGTGGTTGTTTCCATAATTTGGGGAAAGTTATGAATAAAGTATTTCCATCTGTATATCTTCTTTGGTGTGGTGTCCATTAACATGTCTTAAGCCTTGGGGCGCCTGGGTGGCTCAGTCGGTTGAGCGTCCAACTTCGGCTCAGGTCATGATCTCACAGTTTGTGAGTTCAAGCTCCGCATCAGGCTCTGTGCTGACTGCTTGCTCAGAGCCTGGAACCTGCTTTGGATTCTGTGTCTCCCTCTCTCTCTGCCCCTCCCCCGCTCACGCTTTGTCTCACTCTACTTCTCAAAAATAAATCAATGTAAAAAAATTAAAAAAAAATAAAATCTCTTAAGCCTTTTTAAATTGGGTTGCTCATCTTCATATCATTGAGTTTTAAGAGTTCTTTATATATTTTGGGTGCAGTTTTTTATCAGATACGTATTTTGCAACTTTTTTTCCATGGACTGTCTTCACTCTCTGCAGTGTCTTTCACTGAGTAGAAGTTTTTCATTTTAATGAAATCAAATTTGTCAATTTTTCTTTCATCATAGTGCTTTTGGTGTTGTATCTAAAACATCATCGCCAAAATCAAGGTCATTTAAATTTCTTTTATCTTCCAGGAATTTTATAGTTTTGTGTTTTATATTTAGGTTCACAATCCAGTTTGAAGTTATTTGTATGAAAGTTGTAAGGATTGTGATTTTATTTTATTTTTTGTTTATTTATTTGTTTTTTAAATTTAAATTCAAGTTTGTTAATATACAGTGTAGTCTTGGCTTCCGGAGTAGAACCCAGTGATTCATTTCTTACATATGACACCCACTATCCATCCCCAAAAGTGCGCTTCTTAATGTCCATCATCCATTTAACCCATCTCCCACCCACCACCCCTCCACAACCCTCAGTTTGTTCTCTGTATTTAAGAGTCTCTTAAGGTTTGCCTCCCTCTCTGTTTTATCTTATTTTTCCTCTCCTCCCTTATGTTCATCCGTGATTTTATTCTTTGATTTGGGTGTGGATGTCCAGTTGTTCAGGCACCACAAATGGATTTGTCCATGCTTGGGACCCTCAACTACCCCTGTGTTATTGATATTAAGACTACAGACTCAGATGGTCTTGGGGCAAAATGAATATTTTGCCACTTCTGAATAGCTTGCTTGAAAGCCAAGCACAGTAACATATTTATTCTAAGAATCTTTAATTTAGGATGATGTCACTGGCAGGAGCACTTCCATAATGTCCAGTTTTAATAGAACTGGTGTATTGTTTGGGAACACACAAAGGACTATTCAAAAGCTGGTGCAAAATTATAGGTGTGCCTAGAGGAGAAATTATGTTTCTTAACATCTCCCCTGTCTGCTCTGGTTCTTCTTACAGCTTCTCATTTTACTCAAGTCTGTGATCTTTGTCTTTGTTGGCTTGCCGTGAACCTCACTCACTGATGCTGGAGGCAGGAGAGTTTTCAGCTAGGTGCCCTCGCTCCTGATCCATACCCTTGGGGACTGGCTCTCGTCTCAATATTAAAATGTGCAGGAATACATCAAAGATACATTTTTTAAATATCCCCCTTTAACCTTAGAATACATAACTTGGAAGTATTTCTTTTAGTTCCTCAGCTTTGATATGACTTACAATGGGATAAAAAGACAGGAGTTTCAGTTCCTTTTAATGCTTCTCTTCTAATAGTTCTCTGATTTCATACCACGGTGACAGGCATCAGGAATTACTTAGGATTAATGATACTTGCAGCTGATTTGAAAAAGAAATGTATTTTTAATTCCTCTAGCTTCTTGGTTAAATTGCCATCTTGCATACAAACTCCTTTCTGGCATAAATGAATTGAAAATAATGGGGTGCCTGGGTGGCTCAGTCAGTTAAGCGTCCGACTTCAGCTCAGGTCACGATCTCGCGGTCTGTGAGTTCGAGCCCCGCTTCGGGCTCTGGGCTGACGGCTCAGAGCCTGGAGCCTGCTTCCGATTCTGTGTCTCCCTCTCTCTCCGCCCCTCCCCCATTCATGCTCTGTCTCTCTCTGTCTCAAAAATAAAAACGTTAAAAAAATTAAAAAAAAATACTGATTTCAAGAATTGTTTTAATTCGTATAGCACCATGCTTATTTCTG
Organism: Panthera leo; assembly: GCF_018350215.1. Classification (NCBI taxonomy): domain Eukaryota; kingdom Metazoa; phylum Chordata; class Mammalia; order Carnivora; family Felidae; genus Panthera; species Panthera leo. The sequence continues at coordinate 167,775,372 of NC_056682.1, forward strand.
GCTAACTTTACCAGGTTATTTTAACCCAAATTATAGAAACAACAATAAAATAAAGAGTAAAGCAGATGGCTTAAATATTACAAGTACATCTTATAACACTTTTGGTATTTAGAAAATTACGTTTAGAATTGCTGAGCTATTTCTTAGTATTTAAATGTCTGCTATTAAAATATTTTTGGTCTTCACTGTGTTAAAGTTTTAATTTTTTTTTTTTAATTTTTATTATTTTTTCAAGAGCAGGGTAGAGGCAGAATGAGAGAGAGAGAGAGAGAGAGAGAGAGGATTCCAAGCAGGCTCCATGCTGTGAGCACAGGACCCAACGTGGGACTTGAACTCAGACATTATGAGATCATGACCTGAACTGAAATCAAGAGTTAGACTCATAATCAACTGAGCCACGCAAGTTCCCCTATTTTTTTAAATTTTACCTTGAATGCAGAAAGAAATAGCCACTTGAAGTTATCCTAGTACTCCCTTTATAATACAGCAAGAAGCTGTGTTGATTGTTTGCAGTGTCCTTTGATATATTTTCTTCTCATTATTTTCCTACTGCAACCATTGCAGGTTTCCACTTCATCTCACCTGGACTGTTTTTATAACTTCTTGATGTCTCTGACTTCAGCCTTTTCTTGTACTTCTTTTCTTGTACTGTTTTGCCCCACACTCTACACACTATTTGATCTTCTACAAACACTATACTGCTCATATTATTGTAGAAATTGTTCTGCATTGTGATGTAGAAGGAATATAGATTTTGGAATAAGTGCTACTTGTTATCTCTATGCTTTTGGACACACTATCTAATCTCTCTAGGGCTCAGTGCCCTTAATGGTACAGTATTGTCAGCACTCTCCTAGAAGTTGGCGTTATGATTAAGTGAGAACAATGCTCATTCCCTTAATACTTCTCATGTATCTAAAGAAAACAGTCCAAAATTCTTTTCTTGACATATGAAATCAACCAAAATATGCGTCAGACAAGCTTTCAACACACATTAACTCACCTGTATGCACCCAAAATTTTAGCCAACACTCATACAGAACTCTCCTACCCCATTTGTGTCTTCCCTCTGCCTGTTCCTTCACCACGGTTTATATTTCTGCTGCTTGGAATTTCTTTCCTCTTCCTTCACCGTTTACTGAAATGCTCTCATTTCATTAAAGTGACCTGAAATGACATGTCCAGATTCTTGATCAAGTGTAGCCAGGCTAAAATGGTCTTTTTTCCTCCTGATATTTGTAGGGCACTGACTTTTGCTTACTCACAACACTTAACAATGACTGCTTTGAATAATAGTTATTTGTGCAGAGATCTTTTCTAAGAAGTCACAAGGGACTCAACAGTGAAGCCAATGTTATATTCATGCATACTTATGGCACTTAGACCACAATTGGACACATAAAAAAGTTTTCAATAACCATATGGTGAATTAAGGTATCATTTACCTTTTTAACATTCATCATTATTCTATTATTTCAGGATTATCTCTCATAGAGATATTTTTTCCTCATTAAATAATTAAAAATTGTCAACATTTGAGATAATTTGTGGCTCAAGAGGACTTACTGGACCATTTCAGCCCTGCAGAGTGCATGCATATCACTTTGAGTTTTTTTATTTTTATTATTACCTAGAAAGTTAACTCAAATTGACTAACAGCAGAAATGTCCCCTAATGTATCAGAGTTTGACAAATCTATGCCCATTAAGGAAAAAAAAATCCGAGGCATTGTTAGTTAATACATCATACTTTCAAATATCTAGGTTATTTTTGACTCCAAGCCTTCTGAACATATAAGACTCTATTGTATTATTGAATTAATGTCCTTTTTTTTTCAGAAGCATATGTTAAACAATGCCTCAAATAATGAATAATATCTCATTAGACACCATAAAGCTAAGGAAGACTTCTTAACCTAATACATTTTCCATATTTTCAGGCTAGTTTTACCTAAACCATTTCTGACAGGAAGACAACTTTTCTAGTCTTAATTATCCCAAGGGAAGATGATTTCACAGCCTCCCTTATAAAATAAAGATCTTCACAAATGAATGTGGTAAATGAACTGTAGAGCTATTGCAGTGACAAATAAAATATGTCATTGAAAAACTTGGAATTAGTAGGGGCAGCTGGGTGGCTCAGTCAGTTGAGGATCCAACCTGACTTTGGCTCAGGTCATGATCTCACAGCTCATGGGTTCGAGCCCTGTGTGGAAACTCTGTGCTGACAGCTCAGAGCCTGGAACCTGCTTCAGATTCTGTGTTTACCTCTCTCTCTGCCCCTCCCTCTCTCTCACTCTCTCTCTCTCAAAAATAAATAAACATTAAAAAAAGAAAAGAAAAACTTGGAATGACTAACATCAAGGAAGAAAATAATCTCACCTTGCCTGAGATCAGGTAAACATAAGGCATATATAATGGCTTTTAACGATGCCTCTCAGGATATCCTGCTTTGCAGTAGAGAATGAAGAGAGGATAACTGACTTTGATGGATAGGGAGAAGAAAAGAAAAGAGCATTTGAGGAAACTGAAAGAAATATTGGGAATTAAATAGAAAAGTGCCATATGGAAAGGAATATACCCATAAAAAGTATAACCTGTGCATTTATATTAGCTGTTAATCTTAAAAAAAAATTAAAATCTTTAAATACTAATTTTTATGATTGCTTTCCTAGAAGTTTTCATCAAGAATTTCTTTGTTTTCACTTTGGTTAGTTTTTAACAAGTTAATTAAATATAAGGATTGTCTTTATATTCTCTTCTCGTGGTACTCCTGGCTGTTTGAAAAAGAACACTGAATTCACTTAATAAAGAAAACACTTGTTCATTGGTCCACTTCTCAAGACTTTCAGCAGATGTAAGGATAATTAAAACCATGCATTAGTATAGTTGTTGTTGTCCTCCTGGCAGCACAGTTCTATTTTTCTTTGACGACATCTAGGTTTTATTTAAGAATTTTATGAAGTTGTCCAAGAAAGGTAACTTTAGGATCCTGGGATGGCACTGATAGATAGAAAGAAGCCATACATAGTTAGTGTAAATCACAGGGAGCAGGGGGTCTTGATTTCTTTTATCCTTTCTTTAAGTGTACTTAAAGCAAATAAAAATTTTGTAATTTCTTAGAGAATTTGGGTAGTGTTTATGAAGCAATCTGGATAGTCTACTTTTTTATTATATTACATTTATAATTTATATGTTCCATAAATCCATTTTTATGAATAAAACGTTTTATTAAAACATAAAACATTTAGTTGTTGGATTCCTGTAAACTTCTATCTACTGAAAAAAAATTCACTGAAGTATTCCCAGTTCCCTTTATCATAAGGATAAATACTTTTGCTTTTGAGAGGTGTGTGTATGTACCCTCGATGGTAATAATCAGCTGTGTTTTTAACCCTGATGAAATAATGCAGTATTCCTTATTTTTTAAATAAAAGTCATGTGTATTGACCTATTCACTCTGCAACACATAAAGATAGAATAAAAATGTATGATTTTGTTAAGCTGTATTGACTCAAAATTTAAAGGGAGGATTACATGTAGATTTCTTCTTTTTTTTTTTTTGAGATTGAACGTGTGTATGTGCATGCACACACAGGTTGTGGGGAGGGGCAAAAGGAGGGGGAAATGGAGAATCTTAAGCAGGCTCTACATTCCACACGGAGCCCAACATGGGGCTTGATCTCACAACTGTGAGATCATGACCTGAGCCAAAATCAAGAGTTGGATGCTTAACTGACTGAGCCTCTCAGGTGCCCCTACATGCAGATTTTTAAAAATAAAGTTTTGTCTGGTCTCAATCTGGTCTTATCTGATCTCAGTCTGATCAATGTTGAATTTATTCAGAATGGTCTTTAGATATTTTGCCTAAGCCTAGAGAAAATATAACCATTCTACATAGGTTTAAGCTTTGAATTAAGCCTCACAAACAGCAAGACCAAAATAACAGGGTTAAATGACTAACTAAATAGATGATAATTACATAAAATGAAATAATTATGTTGAGTGTCTTGAATTTTATATTACTTCAATAAAAGAGAATATACATATAGAAACTGTTACACAAGTATTTCGTATATATTTCATTTCCTGCTTGGTCTCTGAGGTTTGCTTAATGTCCAGTCTGCAAATAACTGATGATATGTATGATCAATATATTTCATAAATGATATATAGAAAACTTAATTCATTTTATTCATATCACAAGCTTCGACCTGCCATTAATTTCAATAAAATATCAATAGGGTAAGAAAATCATATAATTTCATGTGTTAGGGAAAGCCAGCTAGTAGAAGAAGGAACAGTGTATTAAAATCTTGCTAAATAAATGAGTCTAGGAAAGAAAAATATAATATCATAAGAAAAACAAAGACATACATAACAAAAGCTTTTATAGTACTATTAACATATGTGGGACCTTCTAAATTAAAATATATGATTTGGAGAATAAAACTTTTAATTTCATTTATTTTTTGAGTTTTTATTGCACTGGCATCTATTCTGGAAAGTCTCTAAAGCAGGCTTACACACTTTATTTAGCTCTTGCAAAGCCAACACCTGTGCAACCACATCTAGGACAGGAAATTGATCTTTAACCCCTTAATCACTATCCGTGTGTTGACCTCACAATTTTTATGTGGACTTTAAAGTTACTCATTGAATATTATTAATTTCCTTGCTTTTATTTATAATTTTAATTCTTAAGTGTGTATCCATAACCACAGCTAAAATGGTTTAGTTGACCATTTTTTGAAGAAATGGAATCATGCAATTTGCATCCTTTCAAGCCGAGCCTCTTACTCCCAGTGTGGTGCTTGTGATACTGACCCGTGTGTTTGGCTGTATACTATTCCCTTTCATTGCTTTAAAACTATTTATTGTTTGGCTACTTCAACAATTTTAAATCTATTCTACTGTTCACGGACATTTGAGTTGTCTCTTTTGATCTGCATGTCTCTTAGATGTGCACTTAGATGCAGAAGTGCTAGGTACACGTATCTTTAACGTTAGTGGATAACGCCAAACTTTCCACAGTGGTAGAAACTAGGCACTGCCACCAGCCATTTGCTATTTTCCCCGTTACTTCACCTCCCTATCAACCTTTGGTTATTTGCCAAGCTTTTAAAGTCTAGCCACTCTGGGGTGCCTGGGTGGCTCAGTTGATTAAGAATCCAACTCGGGGCACCTGGGTGGCTCAGTCAGTTGAGTGTCCGACTTCAGCTCAGGTCATGATCTCACAGTTCGTGGTTTGAGCCCCACGTGGGGCTCTGTGCTGACAGCTCAGAGCCTGGAGCCCGCTTTGGATTCTGTGTCTCCCTCTGCCTCTGCCCCTCCCCCCCCCCCCCGTCTCTCTCTCTCTCAAAAATAAATAAACATTATAAAAATTTTTTAAAAATAATGTCTAGCCACTCTGGTGTGCTCTGGTATCCCAGTGTACTTTTAATTTGCATATCTGACTAATTAGGTTGAGTTCCGTTTGGCCATCTGTGAAATATTTTATTTAAATCTCTTGCCTTATTTTTCTGCTGGGTTATCTTTCCCCCTCCTCTACTGATTTGTATGATTGATACACACACACACACACACACACACACACACACACACACACACACTGTATAAAATACTGTGTTGGTTCCATTTGTTGCAAATATCTTTTCTCAATGTGTGGCTTACCTTTTTCCTCTCTTAATGCTATCTGCTAGGAACATAAAGAATTAATTTTTATGTGATCCAATTTATCAGTCTTTCTCTTCATGGGTATTGCTTATTGTGTCCTGTTATGAAATCTTTTTCTGCCCTGTCATATGCTTTCCTATATTATATTCTAGAAGCTTTATTGTTTTGCCTTTTACATTTGCTCTACAGTTTACCCAGAATTGATTTTTATGTATTATGTGAGATAGATGTCTAGTTTCATTTTATTCCATGTGGATATTAAATTGTCCTAGAATCATTTATTGAAAGAGACTGTCCGTTCCCCACTGTATAAAATGATATAAAGTGATAAAAACCAATTGTCTGTATATGCATGCATCTGGTGATGAACTCTCCATTTCATTCCATTTGTTCACTTGTCTGTCCTTGTGCCAGTTGTTAATTGTATTTTTGTAACAACTCCTGATATCCCAGAGAGCAAGTCTTTCTGCCTTGTTCTTCCACAGTAGTGTCTTAGCTATTCTTGGCTCTTTGCATTTCCACATTTTACTAGCAACTTGTCAAGTTACACACACACGCACACGCACACACGTGCACACACACACACACACACACACACACACACCACAAAGTTGCAGTTTTTATTTGGATTTATTCAATTGCTAGAGTAATTGGGGAGAATTAATGTCTTAAAATTTTGAGACCTCAAATACATGAATGTGATCTTCCTCTCTAGTTTTTTTAGATCTGCTTTGTTTTCTGTCAACAGAATGTTGTATTTTTCTGTGAGGAGATCTTGCACTTTTTTAATGAGATTTAATCCTAGTATTTTATTGGTTTTTCTACTGTTGTAAATAATATGCTTTATAAACATTTATATAGCACCCTTATAAAACTATGTATCTGGCATCTTTGTAAATCTTTATAAAATTATTTTATATCAAGGTTTAGTAATTCTCACTGTATCTAAATTCAGTACTTTTAATTATACACTTTGTCACTGCCCTCAGATAATCTATGGAACTTGGCTGTCCGCAACAGAAACTAATTTTGGCTAAGCTATGCAAAGGAGAATTTATAAGAAGAATGTAGGTGAGACCACAGATTTCTGGGTTTCTGGGGATATGGTTTTGAAAACAAGTGAGAACCAAGGCAGCCCCAAAGCCCTCAGAGTGTGAACTGAAGTTTGAAAACGTGATGCCTTTGTGACGGCTTTCCTACACCTGTTCCTGCTTATGCCAGCATCTTGTCCTCAGCTGCAATATTCACAGCACAGAGCGTTTAATTCACCAAACATAGGTTACTTCCTGATTCCCTTTATGTAAAGAGAGGGGAAATCTGGTCTTTGGGCTTCTTTAGTGTAGGAGACATTTACTGAGAATTATCTTTCCACCAATGCCACACACATTGGGCAAGAGATAGCATAATAGAATTCCTCAAAAGAAAATTGGGTGCTTTTAAGAAGGGGCTTTGAATGTTGGAGAGTAAAACCAACAAATAATCATTTCACGTAAGAGGAAGATAATAGACAACCTGTTGCCTGTCAGGCAGCTTTTCTAAAGTTTAGTAGTAAATACTTTACTAAGTATGGGTATCTACTGTAATAGGATTTCCAAATTGTGATTGTTGTTCTAATTCTCCCCCTCTTCCTCCCCCTCTTTCTCCTCCTTTTCCTCCTCCTCCTTCTTCTTCTGCCTCTTTTTCCTTCTCTATCTATATTCCACTATTACGCCTTATTGATTTTAATCTATCCAAACATGCTAATTTATAACAAAAAGGTTTAGTGAAGCAGGAGATTAGAGAGTTAGGAAGCCAAGTCTTGGTATAACTATTTAATTTTTTTCTGGAGAAATTTTTATTTTTAAGTGAAACGTACCCTATACCTTAATTTCTCCGGGAGTTAAAATAAGGTGTAGAACATTTATTCATCTGTTACTACTACTACTACAGGTTAGTATTTAACCCTTTTTCCTTTCCCAGGGATGCCTCCAACTTCAAACATGTTACTCACAAAATTAGTAACTTGCTGTATAGGTGTTTCTAGATGTTGTAGGCTTGTGGGGATCAATCACATTTGGAGTAATGTTTATGTATGCGCAGGATTAAATGTTACAATGGCATGGTAGTTTACTGTACTTCAAAGAGACTTCTGAGATCTTTTAGTTCAATCCCTACCTAATAAAAGAACTTGACCTATATATCTCTGTACTTTATTGTCTAGCATCCAATGGTAGCTTTCTGGGATGAAGAAAGGTACTCTATGAGGCAACCTTGTCAATTTTTGGATAATGCTAAAATCACCTTTTCTATCAATTCTTTAAGCCTCAATGGCTTTACTTACTTTGTATATACTTCTTCCTGCATGTAATTTTTAAAACTTTAAACATAATCGATGTTTCCTTTCATTTATAATAATTTCTTTTAAAAAATTTATGCAGTTGGTAGAAAATTATATGAATTAAAAAGTAAAAATTTAGGAGTGTCTTATACTGCTAAAGTAATTCTTTCTCTATGGGATTTCCCCACATCTAAGTTCAGCCTTTTGGAGCAAGAGAATGTACATGTATCTACTCTTTCTTCACATAAAAACATTGCAGGTGTTTGAATGCAGCTATCATGACCTTGTTGTTTCGTTTTTTTTCCCTTTCTTACTGTGCCATATATTTTCATAGTTAAAACAGATATTGTAAGCATATACAAGACATCTTTAAAAGAGAAAATGGAATTGTTCAATATGTTTTTATAGAAACACTTGTATGACATTCATGCAATTTGATTTTATTACTAAAATTTAGGACAGTACTGAATAAAACTGACTCTTCACTGCTGAGTTTTCACATGAAACCTCAGTATGAATACCCATTTGTACCCTTTATATATCCAAAAGGTATTTTTGTTTTGGACATTCATTCAATAAAAAGAAACATAATTTTGTCATTAATATGTTATATGTCTAAATTCTCAAAAAATTCTAACAAGTAGAACTGGTAATAATAATTCTTCCTTTAATAAAATAAAATCCAAAGATAGCATTACTTTAATTTATAAAATCACTGCGTTGAAAGATCTTTAGAGTGCCTCTGTCAGTACATGTATCACCTTTTTAATGAAGGAAAAAAAGTGTCTTGTCAAGGTCACATGAATGTAATCTAGTTCCTGTGCAAATAATAAATAACAAATATTATCAACTCTTCTAGTTAAGAAAGAGGTTCTTATTGAGAAGACTTAACACAGCAATAGAATGAAGAAAAGAAATTAATGTATGCCCATGATTGTGTCACTGAGATATATTTCTTAATATTCCCCCCTAACTTGTATAACTTATAATAAAATGATTAAAATATATAACTACTCAGCAATTTTTAAGCAATGATGTATATTTGTATTAATAGAGCTATCTTTAAAACAATTAGCTGCTTATTGTTCCATACCTTGAGTGTTTTAAAAATTAATTTATCCTTTCCCCTTCTAATGAGTATACAAGTATTTTGATTCTTTATAACAAATAATGTTGCAAAGAGCTTCTTTGCAAATGTGTGTGAATATTTTTATAATAGATTCCTTGAATTGGAAATACTGGGTTCAGAGTATGTGATTTCAGTTATTGACAGAAATACAAATTGTTGTTCTCTAATGACATTGTGATTTCCATTCACACCAGGTATGTTGCTTTGAAGAATTAATTTCCTCACATTCTCTCCAATAATGAATAATTATCATAATATTTTTAATTTGGGCAAATTGATAGTCAAAAAATGACATCTCATTTTAATTTTTCAATTTTTTAATTAAGTAGGTTGTAATTTGGCACCATTTGAATATCTTTTCCTAGGGATATCCTTTCCATATTTTTAACTGGACTGTTTTAATTATTGTTGATTTATTGGAACCCTTTTAAAATTAGGGCTGTTATTTTTTGTCTATTACATATGGTACAAATATCTTATTCCGGTGTGGTATTTGTTCTTTAACTGTAGCTTGTAGAAATATTTTTTTGCAGAGGACTTTTTTTTTCTATTTTTAGTCTGTCAATTTTTTATAGTGTATGGTTTTCTTTCATGTTTATGGCAGCCTTTTTTACCCCAAGATAATAAACTGTTATTCTCTATTTCTCTTACTGATAATATTTTTTTTTTTTTTACTGGATATCAAAATAGAAAAAGAAGCAATGTAATAATTGTTAATACACATTATGGCTTGCGTAATGTGGCAGGCAATTTCCTAAGATCTTTACATTCACTAATCCATTTATTCTTCAAAACTGATCAGGTAGGTTTTTCTGACACTGTAGATAAGGACACTGAAGCACAGAGATGAAGAGGTCACTCAGCAGGTATATGGTGAGTCAGGAATCAGCCCTTTGGAGTTTACCACTTCACCCTGTTCAGTAAACCATAATGAATTAGTTGCTAATGCAAACAGGTTTACTTAAGAATTATGTTTGAATATCTCTTTGTTTCCAGTACTCCTGCATTGCATTCTGTGGGGGGATATGGTGGAAGGTTAAGTGCTTCTTTCTTCTCCACGGAATGAGAAACTAAGAAAGTTGTATCGTAACTTGAAAGCAAAGGAAAACAAGTACACCAGGCAATCAGAAAACGAGTTGCATACTTCAGAGATGGGAGTTTTGGGTGATAAAATTCACAGGTCATATAGCATGAAGGTTTTGGTTTTGAGAGTTCTCCTTACCTCTCTCTGAAAAATCAAGACTATATTGACTCAAAGGAGAGATTTGAAGGAACAGAGGTCACTGCATTTCTGATAGAAAAAGAAAAAGAATCTTCTCCAATAAGAAAAAAAAAAAAGTACAATAATTCAATCTAGTACATTATGGCACCTAAGGGATCATCTGAAACAATCACGTTATTTTAATAAAAAGGAAAAAGAACTTTATTGAGGAAAGTGATTTTACTTGCTACTGGTTCTGGGACTAGAACTCAGTTTGCTAGCTCCTAATTCAGTATACTTTCCACTACTTCCAGTTTTTCTGCTTCATATACTTTATAATGTAATGGCTTTGATTGAAATAATTTTTAAACTGCTAATTAAGCAGTGACCCACCTTGATATTTTAAGGAACATATTTATGCTCATATTAAATTACAAGAAGTGTGTAGCTTCCAGAGGGGGGGGGGGGGGAGGAAAACAACCCTGACCTTGTAAAGTCCTTCCTGTATGGATTTGGTAGAAATTTCCAACTCCATTTCATCTTCTATATTTAGATACTTTAATAACATTCAAGGTTATAGGAAAATATTTCTGGCAGTGTTCCTTTTCTTTCATATGTTGTTTTTTACTCTATTGTGAAATGGAAAAAACAAACAAATAGAGCAGATGAAATCCAGAACATCCAATTAAATAATATTTACTGCGTAGAGAGGATCTTGACTATTATGCCAGATAAAATTATTCATTAGCTTTAATATTTCCTTTTATTTGGATGATACCCAAGGATAGCATTTATTCAAGCAAAAGGTACAACGTATGAAATGAAATATCTACTTAAAAATATATACAGAAGTCAATTGAATTTTTTTCCTTCAATTTTAGGTTAGTTACAGAATGGTGGCCATTATGCGTAGTGTTCCCACTCACATCCTCTGAAGGATAAGTCCAATTCTGGTGACTCCTTTGAATAGAGTTTCTCATGGACTCTAACTTAATATTCTTTGCTCCTTTCAGTTGGGGCTTTAGGAGGGGAATCCTCTGACCTAAATATTCTTGTAATATACTTCAGCTGTTTGGTCTTTTATATTAAGAGCTAATGTAGTTGTTTTATGAAATTGGGTTAATCTTAGAAGAAAAATGCATCCATTCATTCTTTACACATTCAGATATTCATTCCTCTTTGTCTGTGGCAGTGATTTGGTGATGATGGATGAGAGGGAAGAGAAGGAGAAAAGGCTGGACTGAGGAAGGAAGAACAATGGCTGAATCCAGAGTAGTCTCAGAAGTGAAGCTGCCTGTGTTCCTTCCAGCACTTTCCTAACATGACATTAATCAAATTATTTCACCTCTTTGCCTCTCAATTTCCTCATCTTTAAAAGGGGGACAAAGTGGTGTGGTAAAGAAAGAGATATCAAGTAATAATGTAATGTGAGTGTTAACTATTTTTATATCTTTGTTTTGAAGATTTTGTTTCTGTTTTCATTTTAAATGTCTTCTTTTCAATAACTGCCCTTAAATTGAGTTTTGTGAAAAATGGCATGACATCTTACAATGGAGGACTGTCTGTGAAAATAATATTTAATAATTTTATACCATTTAGAGTTTTCAAACTAAAGTTCTAAATGTGGAATTATTGAGTGTTATGACAATTTTATTTTTTAATTTACTTATTTTTTGAAGTTTATTTATTTATTTTGAGAGAGAGAGAGTGAGAGTGTGCAGCATGAACCAGAGAGTGGTGAAGAGAGAGGGAGAGATAAAATGTTAAGCAGGCTCCGTGCTGTCAGCACATAGAGCCAATGTGGGGCTCAATCTCACAAACCATGAGATCATGACCTGAGCAGAAATCAAGAGTCGGACACTTAACTGATTGAGCCATCCAGGTGTGCCAACACTCTTATAGAATAGCCATCATGGTCATTAATATCCTCATATAGACCAAGCCTATTAGTCTAAGTTACACAAAGAGAAAGCTGAGACAGAAATGAAATATGAATCACATAAATTTTGCTCTTTTCATTTGATACTACCTTGCTGGGGACGTAGGTCCCTGATGGGGATAGAGAAAATGGGAATTTAAGAACATGTTAAGAGAAAGGAGCAATTACTTTCATAGCTGTCAGCTAATAATGCTTAGTCTTTCTTTTTTATTTTGCCAAAATAGAAACAAAAATGATGCAAAGAAAGTAAAGAGGTGAGAATATATCCAATAGTCTTAACTCACAGCAAACTGCTTGGAATCTTTAGGATCTTAATGAATTTTAGGTAAAATAAGTAAAAATTAAAATCAAGTGAGCGATAGTAAAAAATACTTTTTAAAATACTTTTATTGTAAAGCTAAATAGTCTTAAGCTGTAATAAAAATCAGAAAATTAGGAAATATTCAGAGTAAGAAGGTTGTGTACTACTCAGTGGTAAGGGGCAAAGCCAATAAGGGATGAAGAAGTTATGTACAGCGTATCTATATATAGGGTTAAATATGTGCATTCATGTGTTTGTGTAATTATTTTCCAAGTTTAGATAGTGGTTATTTTACAAATTATTGTTGATGATAATACTCAGATTTTTAATTTCTTTAACCTTTATTATAATTTGTATTGATTATTTTCTATATTTCTGTGAATTTTCTTTAATGATTATATTTAACTCTTTCAGTAGCTTTGTTCATTTATTGAATATTTTACATAACTACACTGTACCACATGGAATGTAAAGATGAATAAATCCCATTCTTAGAGACTGATATTATCAAATGGAGACATATGTTAATCTGGGTTTCTTTTTTTTTAAATTTTTTTTCAATATATGAATTGTCAAATTGGTTTCTATACAACACCCAGGGCTCATCCCAAAAGGTGCCCTCCTCAATACCCATCACCCACCCTCCCCTCCCTCCCACCCCCCATCAACCCTCAGTTTGTTCTCAGTTTTTAAGAGTCTCTTATGCTTTAGCTCTCTCCCACTCTAACCTCCTTTTTCTTCCCTTCCCCTCCCCCATGGGTTTCTGTTAAGTTTCTCAGGATCCACCTAAGAGTGAAAACATATGGTATCTGTCTTTCTCTGTATGGTTTATTTCACTTAGCATAACACTCTCCAGTTAATCTGGGTTTCTTGATTGTGTCCATACCCTCAATATGTAGACCAAATAATTTTTTAAATTTTTTTAACGTTTATTTATTTTTGAGAGAAAGAGACAGAGCGTGAGGGGGGAGAGGGACAGAGAGAGAGGGAGACACAGAATCCAAAGCAGGCTCCAGGCTCTGAGTTGTCAGCACAGAGCCCTACGCAGGGCTTGAACTCATGAACCTTGAGATCATGACCTGAGCTGAAGTCGGACGCTCAGACGACTGAGCCACCCAGGTGCCCCTGTAGACCAAATAATTCTCACTGAGCCACTGGATAGTAATTTATTCTAGTTATGTTAAATACTCTATTTGTGTAGAAGTCACATTCTGACAGCTCTAGCAGTTAAATTCACTAACACACAAATGAAAACAATTTCTTACTGGAAAACATATTGCAAAGTCCATAGAGGATTACAATAGGATTAGAACCACCCATAGTGCCAGGGAATATTTTTAAAATTATGTGTAAAGTTATGTTGACTAATTTAGTAAATTTGACATCATAAACTATTAAGAGCAGGGATTAGAGTTACTAAAAATGGAAGCAATGCGTCATGGTTCCTAATGAGGAAGAAAACACCAGAAGCAACATGCCCAGCAATAAAGCAAATGTCTTCATTGATCGCACTAACTCCTGAAGGCATGACCTTATTACTGCATAGGTCAGTAATCAATATTTCTAATGACTGTACTACAAAGAAAAAGCATACATTATATTTGGGTATTCCCTGTTTTAAGACGTAGGAAAACGTATAAGATATTTCTCAACAATGTTAGTAATTTTAAAAATAATGTTTTATTAGATAAAAGGGTAAACTTTAGACTTATCTGGAAATAAGGGCAGCTGGGTGGCTCAAGCAGTTAAGTGTCCGACTTCAGCTTAGGTCATGATCTCGCGGTCTGTGGGTTCCAGCCCCACATCGGGCTCTGTGCTGACAACCGGAGCCTGGAGCCTGCTTCAGATTGTGTCTCCCTCTCTCTCTGTCCCTCTCTGTCCCTCCCCCACTTGCACTCTGTCTCTCTCTCTCTCAAAAATAAATAAACATTAAAAAAATGTTTTAATTAAAAAAAAAGACATTGCAAAATTAAATAGGATTAAGCCTGGAAGCTGATACAATTAAAATTTTATCATAGAAAATTAGTATAGTTTGTTTATAAGAGGTTGGAGGAAGAGAGGCAAGTTGTATGTTATTGGGAGAGAAAAACCCAAAACCAAAAAACTGACCAAATAAAGAAGTAGGTTAGTGATGAAAAGATTGGGAAAGATGGAGTTGTGTATGAATGTTAGAAAACTAACTTTTGTTCAGGTTGACTATATCCAAGATATTTTTAATCTTAGTGTGGGTTGCAGGATGACTAATAAAAATGCTTACATAATCCAAAGCAAATTTTCCAGTCATGATAGCATGACTGGGGCTGGAGTAGCTGTGTCTCAGTAAATCACTAGAGCATTGGATAAAATAGGTTAAACATTGGGCAGTGGGAAATGCAAGACGGTGATCACAGAAAGAAGAGAATACAATGAGGAGAGCCCTATTATCTTGGCATTTTCCCTGAAAACATGTTCCTAACCATGATGCAAGGAAGAGAAGCCAAGACATAATCCAGTGGTCTCTCTGGTTGAAGGGACATAAATAGTATTTGGAGAGGTCCAGACTGCTGGAATTTGCAGGGCAGGAGGGAGGTATGGAGCAAAAGAGCTCCAGAACTCTAATTAGTGGTATCATTGGGTCTATCCTTGAATACCAAGCTGGTCAGGTGTAGAGGGAAATTCCATGAGGATGACTTGGGAATGAGTAGGGAGTTATAAGTTGATCAACTTTCAGAGGTCACCCAAGACTAGGAGATGTTTCAAGCAAGAGTAGGGAGAACTGTTTGAACATCTGAGACATTCATAAAAAAACCCATAAGGGTGACACCTTAGAAACAGATGTAAATTTAGCTTAGAATAAAAGCTACACTACCCCCTCCCCAATAAAACAACCCTAAAAGAAGCCTCAAAAGGATTAGCCTGATCTTCACATAACTGCCTATCAGAATATAAGTCTAACACACATTTTTTAAAGTCAGCAAAAGGCAGTACTCAATAATATAACATTCATGATGTCTAGAAATAAACAAATAAAAATTACTAGATATGCCAAGAAAAATATAACTTAATTCCCTTAGGAAAAAAATCAGATAATAGAAAGTAGTATAAAAATTACAGAGATATGGAAAAATCAGAAAATGAATTAAATCACTTGTAATAAAAAGACTCAGGATTTAAAGCAAAACATGAACATAACAACAATAGGCATGGAATCTATAAAAGAGAATTAAATGGAACTTTTAAAGCTGAAATATAAAAGATATGAAAGGAAAATTCAATGAATTGGATTAATAGCAGTTTAGAGAGTAGAGAAAAAAATCAATGAATTTGAAGACATAGAAATAGAAACTATCAAAATTGAAGCACAAGGGTAAAAAATAATATAAAAATAAAAATAGACCCCCAGGGATCTATGGGATCTGTAAGACACTATCATGTACTCTAAAGAGGAGAGGGGGAAGAAATTTTTCTTAAAAAGTAACAATCAATTTTTTCCAAATTTGATTGAAATTATAACAAACATATCTACAAATATCAGAGAACCCAAAGTGGCATAAAAACAAAGAAAGGCAACGCAAAGTACATCATAAGCTAATTGCTAAGAATCAGAATTAAAGAGAAAATCATAAAAAGAGTAATAAAAGGAAAGCATGTCATATTTGGGAGTGGGGTGGGGAATATCAGATTTATTACATATATTTCATCATAAATAATTCAAGATAAAAGACAGTGGAATATATTTTTAAGAATGATGAAGAAGAGAAATAAACCAAATCTAGATTTCTATATCCAGCTAAAGCTTCCTTCAAAATGAAGGTGAAATATAGATTTTCTTTTCCAGAGAATCAAAACCTAAGAGAATTTATCACCAACAAAACCTGCACTACAAGGAACGTTAAAGGAAATTTCGAGCTGAGGGAAACTGATATAACGTAAAGAAAATGCTTGTGTTCCTACCGGTGACCAGGCAAGAAGTTCGCTGGATTCCTAAGCCCATTTGTTCCTTTCAACTATTTATTCCAAAGACAAAAACAAAAACTATAATCTATTTCATGTTTTATTTCTTTTTTAGACTATGGCTTTATAGGCAAAGAGGAATGGACATATAATGGGGTTTAAATTTTGACCAAATAAAGTGAAACTAAAATGTTGAATAAAGAATAAATGATTCTTTTCAGCTCAATCTAATAACTATAATTGATGCCATGCCTCCGTATTCAGTAGAGGTCTAGGCAGAGAGATAATGTAAAGTTACTGAAAGGTCAGATTCATGTTTTAAGGATCTTACAAACTTTTTGTCCTATGAGAACATACTGATACTTTACATTAATGATATTTTCTCGATTGTTATACTGTCAGAGTAACAGAACCTCATTTTTTATATCATGCCATCTAAAGGAAATATTGGGTGGAATACCAGTGTATAAAATTAATGGAAAATAAAAAAGGCAAGTGTGAGGGGATGTGAGCCTGAAGCCCTTGAAACTCAGAACTCAGTGTTTTATTCATTTCAGAAATTTCCACAGAGGTCTAGGGCTCCTGCTGAGATCCCCACACCTCCTTGGGACCTTAGATTCATGAGCACACAATTGAAGGTCGATAACAAAGATAATTTTGCAGCAGTCTCCATTATTTTTTTCTGAACAAATGGCCAAAATGATACAGAAATCTAACTCGGTTTTGATGCTAACTAAAGGGTTTGTTTAGATACTTTTAATGCACAAAATATTTTAATAGCCAAAAATTGAACGAATTTCAGTCCTGTGGTGAAAATATCAGATCATCTAACCCATAATAATATCTTCAGAACATCATTTATTCATGCATGCCACAGTTACTTCTAAGAGCCAGGAGCTGTTCTAAAGGCTAAGGATAAAACAGCAAATAAGATAAAGTCTGTGTTCTTATTAAACTTGCATCGTGGGGAAGGAGATTTAAAAAAAAATTGACCAATTTAAAAAAATCGATATGTATGTCAAGTAAAATTATATATGAGGGCAGAGCACAGTAAAGGCATGGATAGGGGATTGGGAAAGCTGAGGAGCTATATTTGAACAGATATCTGAATGAAATTGATATACCGAGTGAATCAAAATTTACCCTTTGAGTGTTCCAGGCAGCCCACATGGAGTTCATTGGCTGTGATAATGGTTGTATGCAAGTGATGGGGACAGAAGTCTGCAGCGGATAGGATAGGAGGAGAGATAAAGAAGAAAGTAGATATTGACAGCTGTTTCAAGGTCTTTGACTGAATTAGAGCAGAAAATCAATGTTTGTTAAATAAATGATAGAAAGGATGGGCTAGTTTTCCTGATTCATTTTAATGCCATTTTTACATTGATGGCATTTCATAGATTAGTGGCCATCAAAATTTTTCTAAACAACAAAAATGTTTTATTCATTTTGGCAAAATATGAGCCATCATCCATAAACAGATATCCTTAGGACATCACTAAATAATCTCATGAAGTTGTTAGCTTGCATATCACCAGATGATGTTACCTTGAAATATTTAACAAGGATTTACTATTGCAAAGACTAGCATTTATGTTTATATATAAATATATACACACGCTGTCCTTAACCTGATGATACATTTACTCTAGGAATAAATGAAAACAAATGGGCGCGGAAAACAAAGGAACATGTGACTTTCCATGAGTGTTCCCCCAACTGGTTGGTTTCATTTTGTTTTTAATCTAAATGATGGAGCAACATTTGCTGGGGTGATCAGGAGGAGGTGGACTGTTAAGATTTCACATAATGGGTACAATTTTAATGGCTGAAAAAGTATTGGGAGAATGAGTATGTTGTAGAGAAAGAATTTAAAATAGGGTCAGAGGTAGGGCTCGTGGGTGGCTCAGTCGGCTCAGCGTCCTACTTGGGCTTAGGGCATGATCTCACGGTTTGTGAATTTGAGCCCCATGTTGGACTCTGTGCTGACAGCTCAGAGCCTGGAGCCTGCTTTGGAGTCTATGTCTCTCTCTTCTCTCTGCCCTTCCCCTGCTTCTCTCTCTTTCTCTCTCTCTCTCTCACACAAATATAAATAAACATTAAATAAATTTAAAAAGGGTCAGAGGTAGGGCATTAGGCAGGAGAGTATGAGACATATCCAAGGAATGGTAAATGATCTGATTGGATGAAGGCAGAGGAGAAATAACAGTAAAAGGAAATTAAAATGTATTAAGTGTTTTTGTGCCCTAAAATTATCTCAGTAAACTTTTGCAAAACACACCTCAGGCATTCTTATTTTACTAATGGGGAAATAAAGATGAAAAAACATACCTAGCAAGCGGTAGATAGAAACTGCATTCTAAATCTTCTCTGGCTCTGAAGTGCCTTTTCTACTGCACTTTACTATTTGGGTAAACCAATAAAGAATGACCGGACTCAGATTTTGGTGCACTTTCAATGCTGAGTTAAAGAATTTCAACTTCATTTATTAAATAGTAAATATGTGGAGTGCCTGTGTGTCTCAATCAGTTGAGCGTCTGACCCTTGATTTTGGCTCAGGTCATGATCTCACGGTTGGTGGGATAGAGCCCCAAGTCGGGCTCCACTCTGACAGCATGGAGCCTGCTTGGGATTCTCTCTCCCTCTCTCTGTGACCTTCCCCTGCTTTGCTCGCTCTCTCTCTCTCTCAGAGTAAATAAATTAAAAAAAATATGTAGTAAGTAATAATATTAAATAATATTGAAGGCTTTTGAGTAGACATTGGTATAATCAGAATTGTGCTTTGGAAAATTAATCAGGTAGCTGAGTAGAACTGAGTGGTATGAAGAAGGCAGGATAGAACCCACCAAGCATAAGTCTAATGTAGTCGTGTCAGTGGAAAGTATTGAGGGGATGGCAGCCATGGGGGTGTGCCACTCAGCTATACTTTCCAGAAAGAACCTGCTGGTCAGCTGCAAGTTATAGAGTTGGTGGACAATTCCTACTGTTAATGCTTTCAGGATCCACACCTGCTTTTGAACCAAGGCCATGCTTTTCTTGGGCAGCTCTTTACCAATGGCTGAGCATGTCAGGGGTTCTAGAGCTTGGCCATTTCTGAACAATGTGGAACTCCTATAATAGGAGGTCCTTGCTCCAAAGTTTTGTGTAAACCAAGACTTTGTTAGATCTTAACTGTGTTTTGAGGCTTTCTTCGTCCAATCCTGCATCCCTTCTCCAACCAAAGCCTTTTCTTAACATTTTACACATCTATATCACACTCTGAAGTCTTACCCTACCCATTGTTTCTTCTTCCCCTTTTATCTTTCACAGGTATAATCCCCAACAAATCTCATGTGCTTCTAACTCTATCTCAGAGATGTTCATCCCATGATAGTTAATGTGTGAACATCAAAATGCGAAGACAGATGGTAGAACTGTTGCTGGATAATGATGATGATATAATGATGATGATTATGATGATGATGATGATGGTGATAAAACTGACTTTAACATCACTTAAGTTTTTCTGTAGTAGCAGCCAAAAATGCAGTTTATAAATGTACAGTTTCAGGAACTGACAATGTATCCAAAGAGATGGACTCTAAGAAAGAGAGAAAAAGAAAAAAAATAAAGGAGGCTCAAGGGTAGCAAGAGGAGATCTGTGCCAGCAGAGAAGAGTTTCATTGAGGAGACGGGAATCAATATCGTAAATGCTGCCAAGCTGGAAAGGAGGGTGAACACAGCCCAAAGGTCCTGTAACCTGCTTTGTGTGTGTGTGTGTGTGTGCTTTGTTTTTGTTTTGTTTTGTTTCTTTCTGAAATGTTAACTATTCTTTTTAAATTATTTTAGTTATTTTTATTTTTAATGTGAAATTTATTGTCAAATTGGTTTCCATACAACACCCAGTGCTCATCCCAACAGGTGCCCTCCTCAGCACCCATCACCCACCCTCCCCTCCCTCCCACCCGCCATCAACCCTCAGATTGTTCTCAGTTTTTAAGAGTCTTATGGTTTGGCTCCCTCCCTCTCTAACTTTTTTTTTTCTCTTCCCCTCCCCCATAGTCTTCTGTTAAGTTTCTCAGGATCCACATAAGAGTGAAAACATATGGTAACTATTCTTAATGTGAGCATAAATGACTACAAGCAACAGGGACTGAGAGGGGTCACTAATCTAAAATCTTGGGTTTAGAACTTAATGATGTGAAAATCCCTGAGGAAATAGCTCTTCCCACCTGAAGCAATAGATGTATCTTTTCTTATAAGTAATTTTGGTAAGGAATTAATATAAGAAACATAACCAACTGTAGTTAAGACCTACAGATACTCATTATTAGAAAACCATTGATCAAAAGTACAGAAACTTTGAAGATACACATACACGTACATGTTTAGTTTGCCTTTGTCTTTGTGATTCTGGCTGGTTTGCGTGCATTTTCTACCCTGGGTGAAGCAAATGGAACTAGACATAATATCTCCTTAACTTGGGTCACACCTATATTTTCTAGAGTGTGGCTTCCAGATTGGTGTTACATACGCCATCTGCATTATTGCAGTTATTTAAAACTGTGTTAAGAAAGGGGAAGTTAGAAAAATAGAGTTTTGGATAATGGCTTTACTTATCTAATATTTAGACCAATTAACTGTGTCATTTTCTGTCGTGATTTTCGCAGCTGACCTACAATCTTTACCATACAAAGTTGTGTGCTCATTTTTATGTAATACAGTCATTTTAATTATGTTTTTAACTCTGTCCTTCTATGTTATTTGAAGCTAGACACACTCATTAGGAAGGAATAGTATATTTCCAAGTAAAATTGGGCTATAATTCCTGTACCTGCTGGGTGTATTCAGGGAACAGTTCTCCAACTGTGATATTAATATTACATTATTTATCATGAAGGAAACTTGCTGACTTATTTCAAGTGAAAGGCCAAGATTATGCCCTACAGGGATAATAATTGCATTTATTTTTTTTTGTATGAAAGTATTGATATAATTATTTTGTTAATGGTACCAGGAGAAACATATGGCTGCCTATATTACCATTAGCATGATTCTGGTTCATACATGTAATATTAACTTATATTTAAAACTAATTTTAAAATCTTACAACTGAGAAGATTTGTGTAAAATTCTTATATTGATCATAAATGTCAGAATGTTGATAATGCTGATATACTTTTATATAATTCATTAATTCTACTAAGGATGTATACAAAAATTGTGACATATTTGTTAATGATTTACTGAGTTTTAGGGCTAAGTAAGCATGTTTGGTTAAAAAAAAATACCTCAGGAATGCTGCATTAAACAATGGAGAATTAATAGTCAAACTGAGGAATTTCTCCACAAACTGTTCAAAGTTCAAATTTAAGGATGGAGGCTGGAAGGTCTGCATTGGCCAGTAGCTCTTACTGTCTTCAGGAGTGCATGCATTCTGGCTTTGGTTGCCACTGATTAGTACCCAGAAAAAACTGGGTCACTTGCATCATTTTTGCTTTATGCTGCCATTGTTTTGGTGCTGTCGATCTTTTAATTTAGCTAGTGTAGTGAGTTTTTGGTGGTATCTTGTGGTTATTTTTGGTTATTATTTCCATGATGATATTGAACACCCTGTATATGCTTATTGGCCACTTGTGCTTTTTTAAATTTTTAAAGTATCTTTTCCAGTTGTTTTTCCATTGGGGGGGGGCTATCTTTTAATTATTTTGAATAATGCTTTTATGTTTTGTACAAATATTTGTCAGGTGATTATTCAGCAATTGATTAATTTCCAAGTAGTTGGCAATTATCTGAAATACAATTTTTAATTGAATGTTGCTGTGGTCAAATGGCATATCATATATGATTTAAATCCTTTCAAAGTCTTGATCTCCCTTGATATATGTGCCTTCTCAACATTTTATTGTATTGTTCTCAAATTGTCAATTACTTTAAGTTGGTTGATAATATTGTTAAAATATTTTCTATCCGTAGGGATTTATCCTTTCTCTTTGTTTTATCAGTTACTGAGAGAAGAGGTTTAAATCTTTCAACTATAATTGTAGAACTGTCCATTTCTCACTATAATTGTGTAATTTTGTTTTATGTATTTTGAAGTTCCACTATTAGGTACATATACATTTAAAATTGTTATATCTTCCTGATAAATTGATCCTTTTATTGTTTAAATCATCTCTGTTTTTTTTATAGTACTCCTTAATCAGAGATCAGTTTGATATTTACCACTACAACTTTTTAAGGATTAGTGTTATCAAGTAGTAACTTTTACTATCTGTCTGCTTTTAAACCATCTCTGTATTTATATTTATTTTAATGTGTGACTGTTAAGGATAATATGTGCTCAACTCTTGTTTTTTTTTTTTCAACTCTTGTTTTTTAATCCACTGTGATAATTGCTCCTTTTAATTAAGAGAGCTAATAAATTTATGATTAATGTAATTACTGTATGGTTGATTGTCAGCCAATTTGCTAATTTTTTCTATTTGTGCTATTTTATCTTTGTTTCTTTGCCCCTTCTACCTTGCTCTTTCCTGAGTGGCTGTAAATATTCTATAATATATCTCCTGTTGGTTATTATTTTTTTTAGATTTATTTATTGTTTAATTTACATCCAAGTTAGTTAGCATATGGTGCAACAATGATTTCAGGAGTAGATTCCTTAATGCCCCTTACCCATTCAGACCATTCCCCTTCCCACAACTCCTCCAGCAACCCTCTGTTTGTTCTCTATATTTAAGAGTCTTTTATGTTTTGTCCCCCTCCCTGTTTTTATATTATTTTTGCTTACCTTCACTTATGTTCATCTGTTTTGTATCTTAAATTCCTCATATAAGTGAAGTCATATGATATTTGTCTTTCTCTGACTAATTTCGTTTAGCATAAAACCCTCCAGTTCCTTCCATGTAGTTGTAAACGGCAAGATTTCATTATTTTTGATTGCTGAGTCATACTCCATTGTATATACATACCACATCTTCTTTATCCACTCATCTGTTGATGGACATTTGGGCTCTTTCCATACTTTGTCTATTGTTGATAGTGCTGCCATAAACATTGGGGTGCATGTGCCCCTTCGAAACAGCACACCTGTATCCCTTGGATAAATACTTAGTAGTGCAATTGCTGGGTTATAGGGTATTTCTATTTTTAATTTTTTGAGGAACCTCCAACATGTTTTCCACCATGGCTGCACCAGTTCGCATTCCCACCGGCAGTGCAAAAGAGATCCTCTTTCTCTGCATCCTCGCCAACATCTCTTTTGCCTGAGTTGTTAATGTTAGCCACTCTGACAGGTGTAAGGTGATATCTCATTGTAGTTTTGATTTGTATTTCCCTGATGATGAGTGATGTTGAGCATTGTTTCATGTGTCAGTTGGCCATCTGGATGTCTTCTTTGGAGAAGTGTCTATTCATGTCTTTTACCCGTTTCTTCACTGGAGTATTTGGTTTTTGGGTGTTGAGTTTGATAATTTCTTTATAGATTGGATACTAACCCTTAGCTGATATGTCATTTGCAAATATTCTCTCCCATTCCATCGGTTGCCTTTCAGTTTTGCTGATTGTTTCCTTTGCTGTGTAGAAGCTTTTTTTTTGATGAGGTCCCAATAGTTTATTTTTGCTTTTGTTTCCCTTGCCTCCAGAGATGTGTTCAGTAAGAAGTTGCTCCTACCAAAGTCAAAGAGGTTTTTGCCTACTTTATCCTCTAGGATTTTGATGGTTTCCTGTCTCACATTCAGGTCCTTCATCCATTTTGAGTTTATTTTTGTGTATGGTGTAAGAAAGTGGTCCATGTTCATTTTTCGGCATGTCGCTGTCCAGGTTTCCCAGCACCACTTGCTGAAGAGACTGTCTTTATTCCATTGGATGTTCTTTCCTGCTTTGTCAAAGATTAGTTGGCCATATGTTTGTAGGTCTATATCTGGGTTCTCTATTCTGTTCCATTGGTCTGAGTGTCTGTTTTTGTGCCATTTACAGTTGCACCAAAAACCATAGAATACCTAGGAATAAACATAACCAAAGAGGTGAAAAATGTATATACTCATTATTTATTTTTAATTTACATAGTGAAATTTACTTTTTTATGGCTATGTAGATTTTTAAAAAATGAATAGAATTATGCCACCACCATAATCAATATAATAGAATGTTCTATTAATTCCCTGTATAGTCAACCAGTTTTCTCACAGCCATTCATCTGTTCTCTATCCCTGTATTTTTGCCCTTTTCAGAATATGATACAGATGG
Source organism: Panthera leo (assembly GCF_018350215.1). Taxonomy (NCBI): domain Eukaryota; kingdom Metazoa; phylum Chordata; class Mammalia; order Carnivora; family Felidae; genus Panthera; species Panthera leo. The sequence goes on from NC_056682.1 coordinate 167,800,090, forward strand.
AATCAGATAGTATATAGCCTTTGGGTCCAACTCTTTCACTTGAATATGCATTCAAGAGTCATTTGTATTGTTGCATGTATTGATAGCTCATTCCTTGTTATTGAAAGTAGTATTTCATTGTATGGATGTGCCAGAGTTTCTTTAGCCATACCTTGGGTAAATTACATTAAGGTTATGGTAACTATGAAAGAATAAGTTATAGATACTCATCTAGAAACTATTGTGTGCACGTAAATTTTCATTTCACTTGGATAAATACTTGTGCTATGTCCACAGTGCTTAGAAAAGTAGAGCTGCTCTCAGATATTTTTACAGGAAATTTCAGGATCTTTCTTTTAAATTTCTTTTAAATTTCTCCTTTTATTTCATTCTTATTTATGAACATCAATGTTTGAAGTGTTTTATAATGACACTTATATTTAATTTAAAAATTCATATGCCATTATGTTTTATAAACTTCACGGGGCATTGATTATTCTATGAAAGTCCTGGTTCTGAGTGAGAGAGCCAGTAAAATAATTAGACCTTGGATCCTGCAAATTATGCAAGTGCTCAAATAACACAGGGATTAGGGTTTGAGTTTCATCTCTACCTTTTAGTAGCTAGATGATATTAGGGAATTTACTTTATTTTTCTAAGTCTTAATTTATTTATCTGTAAGCTAGGAATAAAAATAAAATCTACCAAAAGGGCTTCCTGAAAGTTACATACGATAGTTAGTCAACTATTTAGGATAACACTTGACATTCTATATGTCTTATTGTTGTATTAGTATTAATTATACTTTTTAGGTTTTATTATTTAATGACACTCTAAAAAATTGGTGTAAATACTTTATAATCAGTTAACAATCTAATTATATTGAACAGAACATGAGAATTTTATGACTGTCATTTGTTCCACCAAATGAGTTTTAATATTTTGTCTAAGTGTATGATTCTGTATTAGCTTCCAAATGTCATAACAAATCACCATAGATTTAGTGGTTTGAACAACATATATGTATTGCATGGATCAGTGGCCTAGTGGGGGTTCACAGATCAGAAATCAAGATGTCAACAGAGCTATATTCCTTTCTGGAAGCGCTAAGGAAGAATCAATTTCCTGCTCATCTGGGTCTGTGGCAGAATTAAGTTCCTTGCTGACTGTAAACTGAAGCCACCAGTATTCCAGCAACAGTGGATTCAGTGCTTCTCATGTTGCATCTCTCTGATGCACTCTTTTCCACTGTCTTCCGTTTTCGGAACTGGTTTGATTAGATTGGGCCCACCCAAATAATCTAGAATTATCTCCAAGGCTTTAAACTTAATCATATCTGTATAGTTTCTTGTCATTGAAGGTAAATTGTCACAGAATCTGAGGGTTAGGTCTAGGGCTATTTTTTTTTTTTTTTTTTTTTTTGGTGGGCATGGGGGAGGAGGAGTCATTATGCCACCTACCACATATTCTAATCAAGGGAAATTTCTTTTAGTTCAGGACCTACATATAGGACATAACACCTCAAAGATGTCAGATTTTGTCTTTTCACATCCATTACAACTTCAAATGCTAACCAATGCTCTATGTCCTATTGCACAGGAACCAATAATTTTCTGCTTTTGTTATATCAAAGGTTGGCTAAGCAGTTACTGCTGTGTAGTAATAGCTGGGGGAGAGAAAAGACCAAAAATGAGATGAACTCACAAAATAAAAAGGGAAAAATATATGTAAAAGAGGCCAAAGAATTTGATTGTTTTGTGATCTTGTTTTAGCAACTTAATCTTTATTTTCCTTTCAGTAGTTTTTTTTTTTTGTTTGTTTTTTTGTTTTTTGTTTTTTGTTTTTGTTTTTTTTTGTTTTTTTTTTTTTTTAGTTTTTGTAATGTTTATTCCTGAGAGAGAGAGAGAAAGAGACAGAGGGTGAGTGGGGGAGGGGCAGAGAGAGAGAGGGAGACACAGAATTTGAAGCAGGCTCCAGGCTCCAAGCTGTCAGCTCAGAGCCTGACACAGGGCTGGAACCCATGAACCGTGAGATCATGACCTGAGCCAAAGTAGGATGCTTAACCAACTGAGCCACTTAGGCACCCCTTCTTTCTGTAAATTTTGAGCGAATGATGTCACACACACGCATACACACACAATTTTTTAATTTATCCAGTTTTCACCCTGATTGAAATAATGGTACTTTTAAAACAGTCTTTTTTCTTGCCACCATTATTATGCTTGGGTATTTTGTTAGGGTTTTTGAAAACTCCAGAATAATCATTAGTTCTCATTTTAAAATTTACTGTTCAAGTTAAGGACTCTTTTGGCTATACATCCAACACAAATACCCAAATTTCTTGTTAACATGTTATTGGATAGTGTATTTCTTCTCTCCTGAATTATAGTTATATATTTTGAATATTACAAAGTTCCTTTTGCAATTTTTAAAGAAGGAAACCATATAATAACTAGCAATCGCTTTGTTAACTATAGATTCCTATATCACATTTGGTCTTACAACAACTCTGCTAGGTAAATTGGTCAGGTAATATCTCTATTTTGTAGACAAAGTCAATAAGACTTAATGTCACCTAGCATAAACTATAGATTCATCTGTTAAACTACACTTTCATGATTTTAACCTGTTTTTTCCTTTTCCCCAAAATCTAAATTCCCCTGCCGTGCAAGATTATTGAAAAATTGAAAAAAGAAATCCCATGTTTTCTCCTTTAAATTCAGAATGTGCTCTTCTATTCAATAAAGGCCCCAACTAGCTCTTTCTCTATTTTCTTGTGAGTGTAGATATATGTAAAGTATAAATATGTATGTAAAGTATAAAATATAAGAGATATTTAAGAGATATTTTTCTATTATAAATACAAACTTTTCCTCACCATCTTCCGTGTCATTTCCTTCTTCTAAAAATCCAGTTCTAAATTTATACTTTAGAAAAATCCCTGATTAGCTCTACAGTAGTTAGATCCATCTATAATTTGTTTTACTTTGTAATTAATCATTAGTCAGACTGCACATTTTGGAGGTATTTATTACCTATGTGCCTTTCTTCTTTTATGATCTATCCATTGAGATTCTTTCCGGGATTAACTCCTTTTTGGACAAATGACTCTAAATATTTTCCCATTTGTCATTTTAACTATTTAATTTGTTTTCATGTATCATTTCTTCAAAGATTTTTAAACATAAAAGGCTTCTCTGAATTAGAGATTTGTTATATAGCAATTTGTTATATAGCAATTTGTTATATAGCAATTAGAGATTTGTTATATAGCAGTGTTTCTTTTGACATACAGAATGGGAATATAATTTTATTCTTTTTTTTTTTTCTTACAAAGTGCTCATCAACTCTTTTTATATCTCCCAATAAAGGTATGTAGGTTTCTCCAAATAGATGCCACACATTTATTGTTTGGGATATTTTAGTTTCATGATATTATGACTTTATATGTTTTATTTTCTGTTACTGTTACAGAGAAAAGTTAGTGATTTTTTCATGTTTATCTCCTTTCTAGCCATTTGAATGAAATGTTTATCTTTAGTTTTTCAGTTGATACTTGGCAAATAATCATACTTTCTCTTATAATTATAGCTCCCATTTATGTTTCATGGGTTTTTTGTTATTTTATAGATGAGAGATAGTAGCATTTTGGGGGTTTTTATTTGGGTGCCTTCGGTGAAGGCATAAAATATCTATTTGAGTATGACATGCTTTATGACTTTAAGGAAATATTCCTTATTCCTGGCTTTTTAATTGGATGGTATTAAAACTTACCAAATTAAAATTTTGATTCTATGATGTTCTTTTTTCTAACTTGTCCTATTGATAAGATATATTATTTTATTAGAAATTCTAGCATTAAGGGATTTCATATTTCTTTTTTTTTTTTTTTTTTTTTTTTTTTTTTTAATTTTTTTTTTTAACGTTTATTTATTTTTGAGACAGAGAGAGACACAGCATGAACGGGGGAGGGGCAGAGAGAGAGGGAGACACAGAATCGGAAGCAAGCTCCAGGCTCTGGGCCATCAGCCCAGAGCCCGACGCGGGGCTCGAACTCACGGACCGCGAGATCGTGACCTGAGCCGAAGTCGGACGCCCAACCGACTGAGCCACCCAGGCGCCCCGGGATTTCATATTTCTGAGATGAATCTTTATTATGTATTTTTGGCTATTATTTTAATACTCTATTAATTAGATTTGCTAATATTTTATTCATATATTTAAAACTTTCTTTTATAACTTCTTTAATTTTTTTTTCTGTTATGGTCAGAGTTCCTTTGAGGTTGTATTTCTTTCCTTGAATCAGAAGATGCTTTTCTTCAGCATTCTCCAGAAAATAGTCATTTTTATTGTATCTATATCTATACTGTACCTATAACAGATATCATCTCTTCCTTGAAAGCATATTAATTCACTAATAATTCTCAATTCACTAATAAAACTGCCACTTTTACAAAAGATTCTTTCTCATCATTAAGGTATTTTCTTTAACTAATAGTCTTTTGCATGGTTTTCAGGATTTTTTTTTGCTTATTTGTTTTTGTTAAGAAATTCACTTAAAAAAATTTTCCATTTCATTGAGATGATCAATTTTGTTAGCATAGAATGGCACATGGTATCACAATTTTCAAATATTTTTTATATGTGATGTATATAAGTTTTTAATCCTAACTTTATTTGTGCTTTCTGCCTACCCCATTAAAAAATGTTTTGAAAAAATATAAAATAAAAATAAATGTTTTGCCAGAGTCAAATGTATTTAATTGTCTATGTGACCAATTTTAATTTCTATCTAAAACTATTTTATGTTGTCTTTTGTCTAATGAAAATTTAATCATTTTATGAATTTGCCTATTATGTATTAACATTAAAATGTTTACGTATGTTATTCCCATTTTGGATGTATTACAGATAATCTGCAATGTATATTTGGATTTCACTTTGATGACAAAGAGTTGAGCAAAGTATTTCAAAATTTCCAAGGCATATTTAACTTGTAATCCTCCCTGGTTTCTGCTCTCAGCCTGTAATATTTATGATTGTCAATTGATGTTTTGTTCCTTTGTGATCGTATATTAGTTTATGTCTTGGGTTTTTTGTTGTGGTTATGTTCAAGGATCTTCTGATATTGTTAATGTATTCTCCTCAAACCTGTATTTTAAGTAGTTGCATATTATTACATAATATAGTTGTTTTTTAAAAATTCCATTGATTTACAATTTAATCCTTATGAGACTTTTTAATAACGTAGCTAATTAATACCTTGATAAATACCCTTTTAAACAAATCTGTATGCCTATCTCTAGTTATTTCTTAGAATAAATTCTCAAAAGTAGTATTACTGAGTAAAATTGGTACAAACATAAACATATAATAGTAATAATAACTGGTGAGGATTTTGTTTGAATATGCCCAATTTAATTTCTTCCTGTGTCATGTTGTGATTAGAAAATGTATCCTGTATAATTTGTGCGTTGGAATTTATTGAGGGTTTTCTGGCAGCTTACTAAAATAGGACGTGTGCTGCATGATGAAAAGAATTTCATCTTTTGTTCTTTGCTGTGTCCCAGTTACTAGAAGAGTGCCTGGCACATAGTAGACAACCAATGTATCTAGTGACTTTTAAAAACCCCTTCGTGGTTTACTGGAATAAAAATTATATCCTTCTGAAGAGTGCTAAGTTCAATATACTATAGCCATTAACTATATTAATTCCATTCTTTAAATTCTGTCCTAATTTCTATCTTCTTAATTGACAATAAGTTGGTAGTGATATCTACAGTTATATTTTGTTCAATTTTTCTCATGCTTCTAACAGCCTTTATACCAGTTATTTTAATAATAGCATTTTAGTGTAAAGGGTTATGAATATTATATCATTTTATGAATATTAACTTCTAAATATGTAATCAGCCATCTTTTCCTTTATTTCTTTAGCAACTAATAATATAGCCATTATTCCTTTTTACGTTTGGATATATCTTACGGTTTTGCCTTTCATTTTTGAAATTTTTTGTCAAAAGAGTGCCCATGTTCGTATTATCAACCTCATTCACCTCAGTACATCACATCCTTAGCTCAGCTGCTATATTGTCTTATCCTTACTTTCTAATCTCTTGCATATTAACAGATAAAATGATCACTTAATAAATGTGTGAAGAAATAAATGAGTGATGGGATCAGTTAAAGCAATCATCAGGACATTCCTTGAAGGTCTGTCAGGTATTGTTACTATAAGTAATCATGGAAGACTTGTTCTTAATTATATCTACCCATGTGCTCAGTTCTGCCCTTGCCTACTGCGAATCACCTGGAGGATGTGGGAAAAACATAGTACTTGAGAAGTGTTGAGTTTTGTCCTTAAGATGGTAACCAGGATTTTATCCAGAACATCTCCAATAAAATTCTTAGTTGGTTTGCTGTTGACTTATATAAGTACTTGATATTCTGTATACAGTCTGCTATTCCATGTAATTTGAGACAGTAATATCAGTTTTTGGCCTCACATCTTTCCTAGTTTATGTATTAATATTCCTATACTTATCTTCAGTATCAGTGAAGAAATACAGTGTTTTCCAAGGTTTAATCAAGTGCCTGTATTCCAAGATTTAATCAAGTACCTGTATGAAGTATTAATTCCACTGTTTCCTTATGGTTAAAATGAGCAAGCTCCAAAGTGAGTTCGCTGTTTGGGCCATTTGAAAACAGGAATGGCATTTCTCTCTGTTCAGTCTGGACAATTGTGCTAGTCATTGGGGAGAATATAACCAGCATATTGAAATGAACTGGTCACTCACTGCATTTGACTTCAATGTTTGTCTGTCAAATGGTTCTCACTTGGAAGGTGATTTTGTCCTCCCCTTCCAGGGGACATTTGACAATGTCTGAAGATATTTTTGCTTTTCTCAAGCGAGAAAATGCAAACACCACGTAGGGGATAAAGATCATGCGTAGTGGTAAGTGTCCTGAAGTTCACAGGACAGTAAACCACAACAGAGGATTATCCATCCTTAAATATCAGTAGTGCCATGGTTGAGGCTCCCTGCTCTATCATATCAAAGAAAAGGCATTTTTGAAAGAGCAACATGAGTATGAAACATGTGTGATAAGTGGTGGCATAAAATAGAATCATTCATGGTGAAATTAGTGTGATGAATTTGTCTTTTCCTAACTATTGAGGTTTTTTTTTTAAGAGAAAGACTAATACAGTGAGAAAAAAACCTCCTCCTCTTTCATTTATACTTGTCTTGCCTGTTTAATTAAAAATTTTTGTGATGTTTATTTATTTTTGAGAGAGAGAGAGAGCATGAGCAGAGGAGGGGCAGAGAGAGAGGGAGACACAGAATCCGAAGCAGGCTCCAGGCTCCGAGCTATCAGCACAGAGCCCGACGCAGGGCTCGAACTCACGAACTGTGAGATCATGACCTGAGCCGAAGTCGGACACTCAACCAACTGAGCCACTCAGGTGCCCCTTGCCTGTTTCATTAATGGTAAAAGCAAGCAAAAATAATGTGAGAAACTGAAAAGGCTTTGCATAAGAAGTGAAATAGTACATAAGTGTAAGGTAGAATTGCAAATGAAGACATTCAAGTCAATAACCCTTTATTGAGCACTTATGCTGCATGATTCTCCTGGGAATAAAAATGTTGAATAATATTCCATTCTCTGCTGTGTTGAGAGATTGAAATTTACAGACTGGGGATTAATACTTTTTAGAAGTGGGATATTTGATTTGAAACAGTGTTTAAGGCATGACAGCCATGTGGGGCAGCTGAGCCTGAAGGTCCTGGACCATATTTCTCTCGTCTTCATTCCAACAGAGCAGACCCACAGTCAGCTGTTGGACACATACTGCAATTCCATGTAGATTGTGATTGGAAAAGAGAAGTCAACTGCTAAGAAGATTAGTTAGAAAAATTCTGGCTGAGCTACAGCTCCTTCATGGCAATTAAGAACACTTAAATTTACAGGATGGGTGACTTACTCAAGATTCTGTAGCCAGAAAATAATTGAATGATCAGTGAAATTTAGGTCTTCTGACTCCTCAGAGTACTTCCTTTAGCATATTGCATTAAACTTTATGTGCTAAAAGGTGGTGATCTCAGAGAAAGTTGCTCTTTGTTTTAATTGAAGGTATCAGTTTCTGTGGAATAACTGTATAATCATTTCTAATTAAGTGTCTCTTATTTCAGGTTTTTGAAAAATTGGTCTCAGGATGTTACGGTTATTTGCATGGACTCTAGTAGGATTGCATGCACTCTTTCTCTCCATATGTAACACACACAAACACACACATCTCTATATAATATGTCATATGTCCTATATATATCTTATATGTCATATATATGTATATATTATACACCTATATATAGTATTATATATCTATTTGTATGTCATATTATATACCTATGTATAGTGTGTATTTGTACATACAGACTATATATATATATATGTGTGTGTGTGTGTGTGTGTGTGTGTGTGTGTGTGTGTCCCCATATATGGTCCCCAACCTCTGCCATTTTTGAGTAGAAAATTCACTGCTAATATTTGGCAGAGGTTGGGGATGCCTGGATGGCTCAGTCAGTTAAGCGTCTGACTCTTGGTTTCTGCTCAGGTCATGATCTCATGGTTCATCAGTTTGAGCCCAGTGTTGGGCTCTACACTGACAGTGTGGAGCCTGCTCAGGATTCTCTCTCTCTCTCTTCCTTTTTCTCTTCCCCTCCCCTGCTCTCTCTCTCTGTCTCAAAATAAATAAACTTAAAAAAAAACATTAAAAATGGCAGAGTCTTTCTTGCAGATTGATTTGAATTCACATTGTGTCACATTCATTATATCAAGAACAATATAATCATCCCATCACTAAGACCTTATCATGATCTGTTTTCTCTCACTGATAGCAAATCATTTTCCCAGTGCTTTATAATAGAATAAAGCGTATTATATTGAGTGGATATATTTTTCTAAAAGAAACTAATTTTATAATACTATGATTGTTAAAGTGTGTAGGCACTTTTATTCCTATCATCATTGAATTAAAATATCCTCAACACTAGGTGTGTCTGCATGTAATTAATATTCTGGTCCTAATTTATTTTTAGTTTGCATTATTAGAGGTTATAAAATTCAGAATATGTACTTATGGCCCAACAATTAGAACTTTTTTTTTCTTCAAAAATCTGCCAAGCTGGGAAGCAGCAGATCACTTCAAAAATGTAATCTTCTTAAATATTTCATGTTTTCGTGGGCTTTCTTTAGAAGTCATGTGAAGCTATCATGCCTTCTTAGTTTACAGTGTACCTGGGGTTATAGGACAGTTTCTTCATTGACGAAGTAAAATTTTTTTGTCATGTGATGAAGCATCTCTTAGATCTTAGTGACATGTGATGAGGATGGGGTCGGGAGATGTGTCACCATGCAGCATGCCTCTTCTGTGCTCTAGGAGAATGCATTTGTGCCCAAGCCCTCCCTTCTCCAGCTCAAATGGGAAAGTGATGGAAACTCTGAATCAGCAGCATGGACACATTGTCTTCGTCGGCACTGTTGCCATCATTATCATCACAACCGATTCCAGCATAAACTGAGTACCTTCTTTTACTGTGCACCATGTGCCTTGCATATATATCCTATTTAATTTTCATAGCACCCTTTCTGGTAGCCATTTTCAAACCTAACGTAGGGACTTATTCACTGAGGCTCAAGAGCGTTAGGTAATTTTACTCAAGTTCGGACCTCTGGTAACTGTCAGATTCTGATTGGTAGATAGGTCTGTCTGATTTTAGATTTTCCATTTTCTTTCTCCATAACCGTATACCACAATCAGCCCCTTAGTTTTTAACCTAATAGCTACTACACACTGACTGGAGCCCCTGCAAAATAGATAACATCTTGGGAGACTGATAACCAGCCATGAATAACAAAGCACTGGTGAAAATGACATATGAAACTAAGTCCCAGAGATACAGACTCTGTAAAAATTTATAAAGAAGGGAAATCAATGTATTTCAGAAGGGCAGAATTAAATAAAACACGAGAATGATCCAGTGGCAGTGTTATGGAAAATTAAGGACAGCATTGGCCTGAGATTGCAAGCTAATAGTCAGTGTGGGTATAATATTTGTAAGTGAACTATCTGTCTGAGATAGGACCCATGTTTGTAAATCTTACAGGAAGTTCAAATAGTACAGTACTGACGACAGAAAGACTCACCCAAAGATCCACCTAACCACTGTGATTCAGACATGTGTAGTCTGAAAGATGAGGCTTTTGGTTACACTAAAAGGTAGAATGAAAATAGAAAAAGCTGAGAGGCTCCTGTATATTTTTTCCCTGAATTGTTGGGGCTTTTCTATATTGAACATAAAGTGGGTGCAGTGGCCAGATTGTGAGGTATTGAGCCATGAAATTATGTGTTCTATTTATCGTGGCATTCCTGGGAAATTCCAGGAGGTGAAAGCTGCCATGGTCTTAAGTGAAAAGTTATAGTTACACTCACTGTTTTCTCCTGTGAGCTGAAATCTACGAGGGCAAATTTAGAATAAATAAATTTATTATTTACCTGTTTATATTTTTCTTTTTTTAATTTAACTTTTAGTTAGTTAACATACAGTGCAATGTTGGTTTCAGGAGTAGAATTCAGTGATTCATCACTTACATACGACACCCAGTGCTCATCCCAACAGGTGTTCTCCTTAATCCCCATCACCCATCTAGTCCATCTCCCACCCACCTCCCTCCATCAACCCTTAGTGTGTTCTCTATCGTTAAGAGTCTCTTGTGGTTTCTTTCCCTCTCTTCTCTTTGCCCCCAAAGACCTTCCCATATGTTCTTCTGTTTTGTTTCTTAAATTCTACATATGAATGAAATTACAGTATTCTTCTTTGATGTATTTCTCTTAGCATAATACATTCTAGCTCCATCCACGTTGTTGTATAGAGTGGACATAAATGGAAAGGCTTTTTCCAAGATACATACATGGCTATTTATTTGGAATATTTAAAATGAGTTCCAGATTTAGTACATACACTCCATGAATGTTTCCCTATATATATTTACTGTATAGAACATATTATTGCTTTTAATTACATTTTTAAAGTTTATTTATTTATTTTGAGTGGGGGGGGGGGAGGGCAGTGAGAGAGGGCAAGAGACACAATCCCACACATGCTCTTCACTGGCAGCGCAGAGCCAGACATGGGGTTCGAACTCACTAACTGTGAGGTCATGACCTGGGCCAAAATCAAGAGTTGGATACTTAACTGACTGAGCCACTTAGATGGCCCAATTTTAATTACATTTTAAAATCTACCTTCCTTTTTCTCTAGGTGTCACAACCTACCCCTATGAGCATTATGACATTGAGAAACAGAAAGTAGTGATTTGAGCTAGTTGCATCTTAAGAAAATCACGTTGATAGACTATTATTAAGATTATGTTTAGAACTGATGCTCTACATTCTCATCTCACTTTTGTTTCCCATTCAACAAGTTTGTATCGATTGCTTATAATCTGGTACAAGGTTGGTGTTGGGTGCTCATTTTTAAACATCTGATTGCACCGAGAAAGCTAAGGGTTCATTGTAACTCTGATTAGAATTAAGAACATGAGATCGATGGATGGGTTACATCTCTATAGAGCTTTACAGTTTGCACACTGCTTTTGTAGTTGTTAAAGTTCACTCTTGTAACATTTCTCAAACTTTGATGTCTATAGAAATCGCTTGAGGATTTTATTAAAATGTCAGTTCTGATTAACAAGTCGGGGCTGTAGCCTGAGAATCGGCATTTCTGCAAGGTCATGTTTTACCTGCTGCTGGTTCACTTCCAGTTGCAAGGCCTTTTGCACTTGTTCCTCTTTTGCTGCATGTGAAGCAACTTAGAGTAGACAGGCTGAATGACTAGCTCAATCACAGGGTGAGACCCTGCCAAGCCAGAGCAGTACACGAGAGGCTTGATTCAGACCAGTGCGAGCGCCACCTTCCCTGATGTCACAGAAACTAGTGCTTACAGAGAGACCCTCTAAAAATAATTAGGAGAAAGAGTAATACAAACTTATAAAGAAATGTGCAAAATGAGACAGGCTTCTTTTGCCCCTCAAGATTTTCAGAATACTGCCTCAGAGACTTCATCTTTTCCAGAAATGAAATTGATTTGTGAATGATCCTTTTTTGAGATTTCCATATGTTTTAAATAGAAACACATTTTAGAAGAAAAACATGGCGAGATTGTTTGCTCTTTAAAAAAAAAAAAAAAAAAAAAAAACAACAAAATAGCGAATCTATCCTTAAAACTATTGAAATGCATTAATTTGTACAAGTCCCTAAGGTAATATTTACTTCTCTGATAGTGTGTTCCAAAAGGACCACTCTGTTTCTTCTGGTACCTGCCCATGACCCCCAAATTTAGTAAGATCTGAAAAGAGATGTTTTAGTGCCAATATGTAGATGGAAAAACAAAAGCCATGGAAGGATAAGCCACTTACACAATATATTATCTAAGTGGCTGTAGAACAGGGATCAGAACCCAGTTTTCCCTTTCTCTGTACTCTTCTCCTTAGGTGCCTGGGAATGATAGACAAACCCAGTATCTACTGACAGTCAATAATGAAGTAAATCTCAGAGCTCACTAAAGATTAATGGATTTTCCAAAGTAACTTCTGGGTAGTTAAGATTTGACTCAATAAAAGCTGGAACCATCTTCTCTAGCTGAGTTCAGCCGCATCTATTACTTGCTGAAGTTTAAAAGTATTCTCTGGATGGCACTGATTATATAGCAGCTTGATTCTTTGCAAGCGCAGAATAGTCCATAGTTTTGTGTTCTTAATGGCAAATCACCTAAAATTGTTTTTATTGAGTACTTACCACGCGCAATAATATCTGTATATTTTATGGATGCCTGTATGGAGTGAAAATTGCTGTAAACCAGGAAAAGATACTTGTATCAAAGCCAAATCATCAGGATTGCCAAAGAGTGTATTGTAACAAAGTAGTCATGCAATTCTCAGTTAGGCTAAGATCTCTCCCTAGTTCAAATCTATTTGCTGGAGTCACAACAAAGTATTTAGTAGGTGTTAGGAAATATCCTTTAATTCACTTACAACATGGTTGCCCTTAGTATCAACACATTTAGCAGCCATGTGGTTTATTTTTATGTTGATGCTTTGTGCAAAGTGCCATCTACAACGAATAAATCTAATTATTATGTGTTCCTATTCAAAAATAAACGCAAGGTTTTGTATCTATATAGGTACATCAGCTAAATATTAATAAAAATATTAAATATGTACTTGTTGTGAAACAGTGGCATTGCTTATCTTACTTAGAAAAGAAGTATCCCTGAAGGAGTGTATGAATTACCAATGTGCTTTGTAAGTTAATATTCTAAAACTACTTGAAGTTACCAGTTTTTGGTATTATAAATCGCTTGGAACAGTGTCTGATGCAAAGCAAGTGCTCAGTAAATGGCAACCCTTTCTAATGATTCATTAACCTTCACAACAACTTTATTTTATTTGTACCTTCCCCCTCACCACACAGGCCAACAGATGAGGTTACCAAGGCATAGATATGTTGAGTAACTTGCTCAAGATCACACAGCTAAACAGCTAGGCAGTTGTAAAATTGGTCAGTGAATACAAAAATTTATCCTCAGATACTATATATTCTTAATCCCTCGCTTCTGTAAGCATTTAAATAAAATAATAACAATAATAAGTAACTTATTTCAAACTCTTGTGTTTTCTCTGAGCCTTGTTTATTTCACTATATCCTTAGGGTTTGCTCTCAGTTCCAATATTTATAAAATCTTTTGCAGCCAGAACTACTGTAGAGAACATTATACAGACATTCTTTATTACCCCATGTGTTAACTAGGAAATATTTCATTTGCCAGGAAATGTAAAACAAAGACCTGTAATTAAAAGAAAATAGAGACGGTGAGGCAGAAGTTAACGTGCTTAATTCTTACTTGGAAAAAACATTGGATGCTGAAATTAATATGCATCAAAAACTGACATATCAAAACCTGACTTAATTTTAAGCTGTTTTTAGATGAATTGCCCAAATACTTAGAGTTAAGTCACAGCCAAAGTTGTGTTTGAGGTTTCGCTTCATACAGTTTGAACTTTCTTGCTATAGAAATAGGAAAGTCTTTTGACCCCTGACTTTTTATGCTTCACTTATTTGAACTGCATTTTTATTTTCTCACAAATTAAAAACCATATCTTTCGGCAAAGAGCCTATTAGGGGAACAAATCTTCCTTGAAAATGTTCTGAAACAGGCTTCATTTTCATCCTTGTGTAATTTTATTTCCAAACTGAGAGCCAACTGGAGCATGTCAGAAACAGCTGATGAGTAGATGAAGTAATGACTTCTTACATAACAAGATTAGTTTTCTCATTTGGAAGAATAAAGGAATGAAAAATATGAGGTGGTTAATTCCACTGTCAGAATACCTGTTACTCATGCATGGGAATCTTTCTGGAAAACAGCTTCCTTTCAAATGTTCAGATATTAGAAAGACAGGAGTATCAATCATGGCCATATGTAGTAAATAACAAGAAGAGAGAAAGGGCTCATGAGACAAACAACTAAGGCATAAAGCAGAGGAAGAAAGACACAACTTATTTATACGAAAAGAAAAAAAAGAAAAGAGCTAATATGTGAAAGATAAAATGGTGCTTAAGCTTTAAACTGATAAGACAAATGTAATAGAGAGTGGAGGCAATTACCTTGGTAGCTCAGGCCCCAAAGTCTGCAGGTAAGTAAAATGTATGGGAATAGACCTACATTTTTTCCTACTTTGGGCTTTCAGTAATCACTTTCACTCATCAAACTGCTGTAGTCACATTCTGAATCCGATGGGATTAAAGGCATATGGCACAAAATAGAATCCTGGTTTTTAGAAAAAAATAATCCAGATGGTGTAGACGGCTACTAAAATATATGCACGTACACACACACACACACACACACACACACACACACACACACAGAGTCATGTTTAATTGTAGTGTAATTGGTGCTGTGCTATTGTTCATGAAGGTAAAAATGACCCAGAGTATGAAGTGTTCAATCTTAAAATGTACAGAAGGCTCATCACATGTAGAAGATGCTCAATTTATTTAATGAATGAAACAAACAAAACACCAAAATAGTACAAAGTTGTGAACATAACAGAAAAAGCAAAGGCATACAAGGATATGCATTTCAAACTGAATATTTTTGAGCACGTCTTGGATCTGGTTATTTGCACAATGGTTGCCTTGTTCATATTTGTTTTCCCTTTATATTCAGAAATTCTATTTTGAGAAGTTATGCATTGAGTCTGGATTTTTCCCACCTCACCACTCTTTGAAGCAGATGAAAGGCATATCTTCTATCTGTACAAGTTTCTTCCTGCCCTGTTTTGGATTTCTTATGCCTTATAACACTAGGTTAATTATATCCCCTATGAATTAAGGAGATGTGGATACACTTCCTTCTGCAGAGCTATATATAAATATTTTCTACATATGGAGAGAGTTAAGACTAAGCAAGCCTCCTGCTAACATTTGCAGGCCTGGGGCAAGAATATATGCTATATGTATGACTATTTATAATTATACATCAAATTAGCAAAGTATTAAATAAAACAGATTTATTCATACCTTGACCAAGATATTTTTCATAAAATTCTAGAAGGTTAGTTTTAAACTTAGAATTCTTAGATTCCTGAGGTTTCTATTCTAGAATATGGCAGTGGGGGGAGAGCTGGTCCTCAGCCCCCCCCCCCCATGCTGTTTTTATCCCATTGTCTTCCCTTTGGATTCCTCCTGTCTTTTCAAGGGACTTACCCACATGTGAGATATCCCAGCTTACAAACCCAAACTTCTGCCAACCCTCCCAAGAAACCGCGCTGGCTAGGTATCTGCACTGCAGACATTCAAACAGACAATTGCATTGAAAGCTCTTCTTGCCCAGAATTACAGACATTTCAAGTTATACAACACTTAGAAATTCTTGCCTTAATGAAGATTATTCTTTGCACTCTACTTTTTCTTATGCCTATGAAATGTGATATTTAAAACAATGGTATAATGATATCTCTTGGTAGATACGTGAATCTGATGAAGAAAATTTTCTTCAGATGAAGAAAATGGAGTTCAGGGATGTCAACATTCATAACTTTTAAAAATTCATAGGTTAAGAAAATAACACATTTACCACAAGTCTTCAAGGGAAAGCCAATATCAATACTGGGACATTAGCAGAAGACTTTTCATTCCTGAAATACTATTAGGAACAATTACCTAGCCTAAGGTACAACTGAGGGAGAAGCTCATCAAACAAACTTTGAAAAATATTTTATGATGAATATTTATTATTCGATTTTAAGATTGCAAGCTAGGTATGGCCTATTACAGACGTTCTTTGTCAATATTTTATGACTATGCTGAAATGTCCTGGGAGAACTTGGGGGAAAAAATGGAAATGAAATTGCTTTCTGAGAGCTAAACTGTGAAATCAACACATAGTCGATCAGATCAGAGATCTGCAAAGTCGCTTTAAAGAGAGAGATTGGCTTCCTAAATTGCAAAACTAAACAATCTAATTGAATGTAGTAAAATAGCAAAAGAAAGAATTATGCCCATCAGAAAGAAGTTAGTCGGAAAACGAAATATAGAAAAGAGAGGGTCCCAGAACTGAATTGACTATGTCAATATAAATATACTCTCATGGACAAGATGCCTTTTTCAACAAATTTTGAATATTTGTATCTCAGTGGAAAGGCCATCCCTAATGTGGGTATGTACATGTCAGGCTGTCTGATCCTGCCAGTAAATATTTATATCATTTAGTTTTCTCTCTTTGTTCTAACTCAGTTCTTTCCAGGCCTTCTTCTTATAAAGAATTTGTTTCTGATGTAGTTCAGTATAAATGGCTAATTATGCCTGCTGGGAGGACACAAATTATGTACGATGATTTTGTTGTTATATATTAAGAGGCATTGTAGTGTGTGTAGGAGAATGTTAATTCTCTGCTCAGACTTCGTATTAACAGAACCCTGATATTTTTGTAATGTTCCTAGTTTCACCAAATAAATAAAAACTACATTTTCCAGCTTCTCTTGCAGGATACAAAGGCTGAAATAACAGAAAATCAGAGGATCTCGTGGTAATGTGTAGTTGCCACACCTCTCCTAAGCTACTTACCTCTGAGTATTTTGTTATATGGAAAAACAAAACAAAACAACTCTCCCCTTCGGATAAGCCACCATAGAATCCATGTTGCCTGCACCCAAATAACAGTCCTAAGCGAGAAACAGAGTCTTCTCGTCAGCCTTTGAAAAACTGTTGTCATAAAGCTGAGGATGGTGAATTAATTAAGTCAACAAGTAATAATCAAGTGCATACTGTGTGGGAAGTTCTTGGCAGACATTTGGACTTAAACCAGCACTGTTCCCGATCTAATTGCCCATGCGGTGAAAATGGGGCTTAGACAGAAGACAGAGAAAGTAGGAATCGACATGTAAAAGTAATATAATAAATTATAGTATTATTATAAATATGCTGAAGGAAATGGACAGAGTGAAGTGATGGGCAAAACAAGGTAGAAAGCATTTACCCAGGGTGGTTGTGAAAGCTGCTGCCAACAAATGCACTTTTGGAAGAAAAGTGAAATAAATGGAGCATGAGCATTGGAAGGAGCGTCTTCTAGGCACATAGAACAGCATGGGCAAATCCACCTGGGAGTGCCATTTTGTGAGGCCTCCTGTTTTTGTTACCAGCCTTCTACTGTCACTGTAATCTTGTCCCTTTGCTTGACTTCTTGAGGGGTCTTAAAAGAAAGTACATTAACAGAGAGGAGGTATTAGCTAGGGGTTCTTGCAGAATTAGGAATAAACCACACACTTTGTTTCATTTCCTTCTTCCAGTCACCATTGCACCATTGCTTGGAATTTATTATCAATTCATTAACATTGTCTCCATTTTCTCATACACAACTATGGCTTTACTGTGGTGCATCTCAGTCTCTCGATTTCAAAACCTTTCCTGAAAATGAATTCTAGCAGAGTGCTCTAAAGCTGTAATTATGCTTCCAAAATAAAAAATGCTTTATTTTTCAGTGATTCTCTCTACATCACCAAAGCGTATGAAGTCTTATTTCAAAATATTTACAGGGAAAAAGCACCAACGACTAGGCATAGCTATATATCTGAATCATAACATGTATTCTTATAATTTAAAGCAGTACCAGAATCTAAAGAGAGATTCTACTGAAGAGACTTTTGAAATCTCCCTAAGTATACTTGAAAAAAGAAATTAGTTGCAATAAAAAATTCCCTCCAGATCTGCGGTTCTCAAACTTTTCTACAACAGGGTCATTTTCTTTATGTGAAATGGTGTCTGAAAGGATGGCTAGAAAGTGTGGGAGGAGATAAGAGTAATGTGTTCCGGGATTTGCTATTTCGTGGGAACAGGGCATAGAACTAACTGTTAGTCTCTGCTTATCCCCCTGTCTCTGGAAATATTATTGAGACACAAGGAGAGCCTGAAGAACATAGGATTGACTGTAGAAACACCTGCACTTCTCAAATTTCAGATCTATCACTTTTAGGCATTATCTAACCTTTGCAAGTTGCTGTTCTGAGACTTGATTTTCTCCTCCGAGAGGAATTGAGTAATAATTTTTCAGTGTGAGAATTTAATTAGATAATTCATTTCCACAACTACAGGAGGGATGGATCACGTCATCGAAGTGCTTTTTTTCTATTATTTTCAACTTAAACATTTTTCTCTCTAATTGCTGCTTCTTTTCCTGCAACTTTCTCACTCTATAATTTTACACAATCTTGTATTTTTTATCACACAGTTCCTAACTCCTCTACATTTTCTCCCTATCAGTTACCTCGTATTTTAAACATTATGGTCAAATTTTATTCAGTCTTTTGCTAATCTCCCAGTTATGCACTGGGAAAAAAAAAAACCCTGAATTTCCGTGACTCCAACTGTGTACTTTTCTGCACCTCTATTCAGATTGTGGAAAGCTGTTACAGAAAATTACAGACTGAAGCCTGTGTCACTGCAGAAGAATGAGAGCTGCCTTCAGTTGGAGCCTCAGTACTTCCTTAATAGTCAGTGTATCCAAATCTCTCTCTCTCTTCCATTATCTGTGGCAGCTCTTCCAACCCTCTGGATGTCCTAGGCTAGTGAACACCCAACATACATGATCAGCTGGTACCTCACATGGAAAATAAAAGTGATAGGACAAAATCTTTGTGAACTACTGCTATCCGATTCTGATTGTATCCACACCCATCCTTTCCTCTTCTCCTGTCCACCATCTTATCTAAAGTATATTCTTCTACTCATGTGCAGGATTTTATTTTTGTCTGCCTCTTCAAGGATGTGTTTCATAAACTATTTTCTCTCCTTCACTCTCTCTTCAACTAAAATGTCTTTCTGTCTCAAAGTTTCAGCCACTGGACTTTAAGTTTGCTAACGATAAACAAGCAAACACAGGTCTACTATTTAGTCACACATTCCCAGTCACATACCAGCCTATTTCTCCCCTCTCCTTCACTAGAAAGTTGGATGTGTTCACTGTATCCATTTCCTCAAATCTCCATCTTTCTCCAAGCTCGTGCTCTTTGCCCTCTTCCCCGCCACTGTTCCACTTAATCTATTACATCCAAGGTCAGAAATGCCATCCTTGTTTCTGTATCTAGAGCCATCTTCCCACATCTCATTTGGAGTCTCTTCAGTATTTAGCAATATTGATTATTCCTTCTTGTACAGCTTTTTTCTTTTGGAGTTCCGTGTACCAAATGATAGCTTGAGCACAAGAACCTAGCTCACTTATTTCCAAAATTGTCTTGGACTTATAAGAAATTTCATGAAAACAGGGGATACAGTTACAATGATAATAAATAAATATGTTATGCCAATAATGGATCAGAAGCTTTCTGGTAGTTGGGATATAGAAAGCAGATAGCATAGACTTGATTCGGAATATACTGCAGACATCAGAAATAAGCAAGGATTTCCCACAGAAGTCCAGAGGTGCTCTAACTTCATGGTCAACAAATGCGAAGACTATTGAGAATCAGCCAGGTACTTTATTAAGTAAACAGTATTAGAATACCGGAGACAGATGCTTTTCTTCTATTTTCCTGTTGTAATCCAAGTATCTAGCATTTTGAATTTCTGACATCATGATACTGAGAATTGTTCCCTAAACACTGAAAGGGATCTACCTGGGGATAGCTACTAGTGACTACCAGAGGATGAGAAAGAAGTATTGAAGAGCTTAAGGGTACCCTAGACCAGAAGTTGGCAAAGATTTTTAACAAAGGACCACATAGCAAATATATTAGGCTTTGCAGGCCTTATAGTCTCAGAACTACTCTACTCTGTTATTGCAGTGTGAAAGTAGCCATAGACACTCTATGAGCAAATCAGTACGGCTGCGTTCTGATAAATCTTTGTTAATGTATGTCAACTCATGCTCTAGATCAACCCCCCAAAACAAAGAAATAAAACAAAATAGGAGCGTCTGGGTGGCTCAGTCGGTTGAGCGTCTGACTTCGGCTCAGGTCATGATCTTGTGGTCTGTGAGTTCAAGCCCTGCGTTGGGCTCTGTGCTGACAGCTCAGAGCCTAGAGCCTGCTTCGGATTCTGTGTCTCCCTCTCTCTCTGCCCCTCCCTGCTCATGCTCTCTCTCTCTTTTTGTCAAAAATAAATAAACATTAAAACAAAACAAAACAAAAAAACAAAATATAACTTCATCTAGTAGGGAAAAAAATAGGGGGGCGGTGCCTGGGTGGCTCAGTCAGTTAAGCCTCAGACTTTGGCTCAGTTTATGATCTCACAGTTCGCGAGTTCAAGCCCCATGTCAGGGTCTGTGCTGACAGCTCAGCTCCTGGAGCCTGCTTTGGATTCGGTGTCTCCCTGTCTCTCTGCCCTTTCCCTGCTTGCACTCTGTCTGTCTCTGTCTCTCAAAAATAAATAAACATAAAAACATTTTTTTTTAAATGTTTCTCCACTGTCAGATTGCTTATTCCTTACTCTGGCAAGTATACATGTCTGACTTTCTGTTTCTGATCTGTGCAACTTATAGGATGATTAACCTGTTGACATGTCCAAATATTTATATAAAAAATTGCAGTTGGTCTTCCAATTCAAGAAAGAGATCACCTACGGGAGACCTACACAACTGGTGAGAAAGCAAATTTTAGACATGCCTAGTAGCTAACCTAGTACTTCATTTATATTTATGAATGGACAGCAGTCCATCTGACATCTGAGAAAAGTCAACATCATGAAAGAGATGGACCAAATTAAACTAAAAGAAAAACCAGCCCTGGAGGATTAGAAATCATTCAGAGAACAACAGAAATCTTGAAGATAACTGTAATTGTCCTTATAAAGATTTGGTATAAATTGCATCTACTGGAAAGATTAATAATAAATTTAAACAGTGAATGTGGAAATAAAAAGATGGTCAAATCTGGATGGTAAAAATGGGCATAGTTGAGGTGTACAGGTAGAAGAAGTTATCCCATCTGAAGGAAACCATCTGAAGGAAAAGTCAAGGAAATCAGAAAGAATTCAGACATCCCCCCCCCCCCAAACAAACCCCACCGGAGATGAAAATTAAGAGCCAAGAAAACTAAATCAGAAAAATCCAGTACATTTCTAAAATGAGTTTTAGAGGGAAAATAGATGCTGACTTGCATTATCTGATGTTCTGAATAAACATGGATTAAAAAAAAAAGTTTTTAATTGCTGAGCAAGATTGATGAAAAGAACCAAAACAGTAAAATTTTAGGATATCAAATTTAAAAAGAAAATCCTAAAATCATCCAGAAAGAAATAAACAAAACAAAGTAATTATGTTAAATTATGTTGATTTCAAAAAATTGGCGCTCAGAAAGACATCAGACTTTTCATCAGCAACATTGAACTGTACAACAATGACTTCCTAAATCTGAGAAAAAATGTTTTGCACTTAGAGTTCTGTATCCAGATGTTATCAAACAACTGTGAGGGTAAAATACACACTTTTTCATATACAGAGTAACTCATAAAGTGTGCTATACATATTTACTTATTAAAAGAATTACTTGAAATTTTCCAGAAAATAAAAGGAAATTCCCCTCCCTACCTACTCCAAAAGGGGGAAAATATGGAATACAAAAAGTCTTATAAAGATGAAAAGGAAGCTAGAAACAAGAGTTTAAATGACATAATCTTATATCTTTATGGGTCCAATCCCACATTTTGATTATGTGATACATAATGTTTTCCTAATCGTATACCTTACATTCTCTATAATGGGTAAACATTTTTAGTATTAAGCTATAGAAATAAAGAAAATTCCCTTTAGAATTTATATTTGAGGAAAAGAATGCAACAGTGATAAGCCTTAACAACATAAAAGCATAACTTCTACCTAAAATTTTTGAGAAATGGAAGAAAACATGGACAGAAGCTAAGTATCTAATTTCCATTTTTTTCAATCCAAAGGAAAACTGGATAATATTAAAAGTGATAACTCAAGGGGCGCCTGGGTGGCTTGGTCGGTTGAGCGTCCGACTTCGGCTCAGGTCATGATCTTGCGGTCCGTGAGTTTGAGCCCCGCGTCGGGCTCTGCGCTGACAGCTCAGAGCCTGGAGCCTGTTTCAGATTCTGTGTCTCCCTCTGTCTCTGCCCCTCCCCTGTTCATGCTCTGTCTCTCTCTGTCTCAAAAATAAATAAACGTAAAAAAAAAAAGTGATAACTCAAGAAATAGAGATTACAATCTGTTATACAAGTAAATAAAAAATAAATTCAAACCCTAGAGAAATTAAAATGATTAAATAACAAAGATTTGGATATGGGGCAAGGGAAATGAGAGGTTGCATAAATTGCTTAAATTTTTCATCTTTTATAGGTAGGAAGTAAAACAGCTACAAAATTGATGAATTATGTAATACAATTTTAAGTCTAATGTTTATAAACTTGACCTCCAAATATCCTAAAAAGTGAAGAGACTAACAGTAATTGGTTCTGGAGGAGAGAAAGAAAATTTTAAGTTTTCAATTTTATTTTTATTACTTTTTTCATAATGTCTTGAATTATTTTTATTATAAGCATTTAAATATAAATTTAAATAAAGTACTCATGATATATTCATAAAATGGAATATGGTACAGCCATTAAAATGCATAGGATCGATCCCTATATGCTCATAGTGAGATATATCCACAATTTAATGAATAAATAAGCTACAGAATATAGAATATGACCCTAGTGTGTAAATATGCATAAATATAGAGATGTATATATTAATATATGCATAGACAATGTCTGGTGTAATGCACACCAAAATGTTACTAATGACTTCTGAGGAGTGAGAATGCATTGGTAAAGGAAGCAGGATTTCTTTTTTACTTAATGCACATTTTACTGCTTGTATCAGATTATGAGGAATGTAAATCATTTATACAATCAAAAAAATAAAAGCTACCACTTTGCTTCCATGATGCTACCTTTTTTTTTTTTCTCGCTGATTTTCTGTCCATTTTTTTATCAGCCTGCTTCAACTTTCAACTATATTCTGATGGTTACAAATCTAATTCACCAACCCAGATATCTTCTGGAATTCGAGTCTAATATACCCAACTACAACCAGCTGCATCGACTTGTATGTCTCAAAGCATTTCAAACTCACATTTCCAAAGTAGAATACATGATCTCTGTGTTTCTCCTCAGCAACCTAAAGCAATCTGTATTGTCTGCCTTGCCTTTCTTTATGCATGAGACCTCCATCCCACCAGATGTCCACAGTAGACTTTGAGTTCACATCAGTAACCGTCCATCTTCATGACTGGCCATATTCAATCAATCACTAAATCCTGTCCATTTAACTTGTTATTGCTTGAATTTATCAGTGTTCCTTTTTTCTACAACTCCACTTTAGTTTAGGCAAAATGCTTACTATATTTTACATGATCATTCATCCTCTGGCCACTGGTTTATTTCTTCATTCAGTCTTATGACTCCTTCCTCTTTTATTCAGTTTCATGTAGGTGGAGCTACTTTTATTTGTCTTAATTTTGGTAGGTCTACCTTCCAGCCTTTGCAAATGTTTTCTGTGTTTGAAATTTCTTTCCTCAAGTCCCTCCCTGGCCAACTCCTGATTTACTCTTCAGGTCACAAGTTAGATATTCTTCCCAAGCATCCTGTGCCTATCCCTGTTTTCTTGTCTTATAGGTATTTATCTATGTCTCTTACTAGGGTATTATATCTCCATTACGTAAACCAGGGCGTAGTAAACTGTAGACATACGATAATTTTGTGGTAAATGCATTAGTGAATAATATGTAATTCTTCTAGGCAGAATCTGACTTGTAGATGTACCAAATAAATGGTAGTTTTATTAGTGTTGAATCACTTTACAAATCAACTCATTGCTAAGGATTAACAAGTAAGAGGGAACATATTTTCATTGAGTTTACTGTGACCCAGCATCTACTGGTGCTTCAAAATAGATAAAGTACCAAATTAGAGACTGACTTTAAGATTATAGGTGCCCTATCAAGGCCAAATGACCTACCGGTCTCAAGGCATTGCTAGATCACAGGTCACATGACCATATGGCCATTACATTCACTATGACTTGCTTTAACTCTCCCTGCATTAATGCTCCTTCTGTTGGTGTGCTTAGTTCAATGCTTTTGACATGCACAAAGTCATCATTATCACTGATGCACAAAGTTTTGGGGACACACACTAAGGTGTGTCGCTTTACTCTGATGGGAGCTCATGGGCAGATCACAGATAGAGGTCCCCAGTTTTCTTGAAATTCCACAGAAAGCATGCTTGGGTTGGGTACAGCTGGCTCCACGTAGGACTGTGTTACAAGAAAGTGACCCACCACCTTGCTGCTCTCATTTTGAGTATGAAAATGACTTCAAAAATGGGACAAAACTGTCTGATTTTGGAAAAATAGTCTGAACCAGGATATAAGCCAATAATACAGTTCAGAAGATGCCAGCTGCCTGCCAGTTGGAGGCTTTGGAGAAAGTAAAGATACTACATAACACTCCTTGTTGGGAGAGAAGGAAAATCTTGTCCCAACTAGCTCATTGCCAGGCGATTTCAGAACAGTACCTGGATCATTTACTTAACAAACTTGTTTGCCTTTCCATAAACATTATTGCATATGTAAAGTACCAACAACCAATAAAGGAATCAAATCATCAGTCTATATTGTATGTGTGTAGAAACATATTAATGCATAAGGAAAATTGTGGAGGGATGTGTATCAAACTTCAATCTTAAAGGAAGCAAAGGGTGGGCTATAAGTAGCGGTTTCTTCATACATTTACATAAAATTTAAACTTTACTTACTGGGTGAATCAAAATGCATTTAGAAGTTATTTCTGTATCCATATAGTAGTTATTTCTTCTCTATTGCCTTATTTAAGGTTTTATACTTTGGATAATTTTCATTTAATACTGAATTGAAAAACAAGTAAATGATTGAAAGGAGAAAAATAACATGAATATTTAATCATATGTCTTTATTATAACCTAAAAAGATAACAGATTATTGATCCTGAGTGATTCAAGTCCTGACCTGAATGCCCTTTCTGTTTGCAAATGCAATTAGAAAGTCTGTTCAGTTCCGTTTAACAGTCCATTCACGTGAGTTACCTGGCTTAGAACCTTCAACACTTTTTGAGCACCTAAATGTGTTTGGGGAAACAAAAATAATTAAAACACTCCCTCCACTCTAAAGGAGCTCCCAAAGAGCTATCTACATCACTTGTAAAATCTTTGGAGAACATTTTCCAAGATCGAACTACTTCCAAGTCTGAAAATATACTCCTCCTCGTACTCACATTTTATCTAACTTTTTAAAAATCATAAATCAAGATTCCCAAAGCTCAAAGAGAATGTGGGTTTTGGAATGGAGAGGGGAGGGCAAAACACGGAGAATCACGTGGTTCTTTAGCTCTGATACGCGTCTACAGAAAAATGAGAAGGTGGTCTCGTTATGACCACAGCTCAGCTTCTTCACTGAATTCCATACAATTAAGTATCTTCTGTGATGATGACACAGGATTAGAACATGACAACAAGGAAACTAAGAGGGAAAAATATAACATTTAACCTTTAAAATCCAATTTAAGGGTTTAGAGATGCCAATACATTAAAGTGGCTTTCTGTTTTGCAGATCCTGAATCACTTGTATCTCAGATTCATGCTATAAAGCACATTTGTTATCTCCTCCCTTTGGGTTTTTTTGGTAGTGCCATGTTTTGTTCAGTATTGAATGTTCTATGTTTTCACTTTGGTCCCAACATTGTAACAACAGGCTCTCAGTCTGATCAGCAGAGGGATGGGTGTTTTTATATTGCGTTAAACATGCTGTGTTAGGGGCGCCTGGGTGGCGCAGTCGGTTAAAGGTCCGACTTCAGCCAGGTCACGATCTCGCGGTCCGTGGGTTCGAGCCCCACATCAGGCTCTGGGCTGATGGCTCGGAGCCTGGAGCCTGTTTCCGATTCTGTGTCTCCCTCTCTCTCTGCCCCTCCCCCGTTCATGCTCTGTCTCTCTCTGTCCCAAAAATAAATAAAAAACGTTGAAAAAAAAATTAAAAAAAAAAAAAAACATGCTGTGTTATCTGTTGGAGACTCTTGGGTTTCAAAATATAATAAAGTGAAAGGGGATAACATTGTTTTCTCTATATAAATATGGCTGGAGGTTGAGTGAGCAGTTTACATTTTCATCTGACCAATGTGAACGTGATGGATAGACAAGATGATTATCTACTTTTGCGGTAAAAGAAATTCCTTTTATTACCACAGAAAATGTTTTGGAGTTTGAAGGCAACACTAGATGAGACAGAGAAGTAATGGCAGTAAAGAGCTTATTGCAGATATGATCTTTATTGTCATTTAAACTGTGGATATAAAATAATTTTGAAAAGTTTGGAAGAGGAAAATGATGGGCGAAAGAAGATATTGGAAGTAAAGGCTATTCATGTCTCTAAGATATTGGTTGAAATGTTATTTATGGAAGAATTTGAAGGCCTCTGTCTTTAAAGGAGAGATTTTAGAAAATTATTTAAGAGGAATCACCAAGCCTGAAATTCATAACTATATAAAGGTAATACAAGGGAATGGGAAATAGGTGTAGAAGTGTGTCAAAGATGAGCATAGAACAACTGTGCTTTGGAAAACTGAGGACGTGATCTCTGCCTACCATTACAGGCAGTGGGAAGGGAATGGGCTTATCAGTGCTGATCTTTTCTACTGAATCCAGGAAATAGTTGACTTATACATAATTACACAAATATGCACACACAAGCAAAATTAAATCCCTCATATCGGAACTGATCAAACAGAAAGATTTTCACAAATGAAAGTAGGATTTATAACTGAAATGTCTCAATCACATCTACAATGTGTCTGTGCACTAACAGTAACTAATTGTGTTGGGATCACCTTTCCTTATTGTGCAATTAATGTTTCCTAACTGAAACATTTCAAAGTTTAAACTTTTTATGATAAGATATAAAGCGTATGATAGTGAAGTAGTTTGTTTTTTTCCTCTGAAAGTGATTAAGCAGCAATATCAATGGTTTTAGAGCGTATCAGGAAACATTAGGACTTAGTTTGCTGAATATGTATAAAAATTTGTATTTTTATTCTCATTTTAAATATTTTGATTATTTCATAAAACTCTCAGTTGCCCTTTTTTATTATAGCACTAAAAACTATTCAATTCAAAAACACTTCATTGCACTTAGTGTCTCTAGGCCTAGAAATTATGTAGTAAGGATGTTTTTATATTCAAAGCTAGATTATTCACAAAGTCTCCATAATACAAGCAGCATCTATACTATCAATGTATTTATTTCACCGGGCTATGTATAATTTTCAGACTGATCTCTAAAATGTTAAGTGTTTCTAAATAGTACATATAAACAAAAAAGGCTCTTCTCAATTGGATCTAAATAGTAATACCCTATGCTTTTAAGAAATATATAGTTTTTTTTTTTCTCTCTTTCTTCTTGAAGGCTGGCTTCAGGGGCTTAGAAGTCTCAAAATGATACAAATCTTATGATCAGATCTCCTTCGAAGACTCAATACACTGTTAGGCAACTGTCCTTTACATTGCTAGATACAATTATTTTAATAGATACAGTTATTTTGACTGTATTTGAAATATCAAACATTGAGAATTAGGAAAAGAATATTAAGGGTCTTGTGAAACTTATGTTACATTTTGAAAGTCATAATTAGCGCCGTTTTATCTCAGCTATACAATCCAGTAGTATGAGTTGCTGACTATTTTATGAGTAAGAGAATTAAACATAGTTGTAAGAATGTACTGGATTTACAGTATATTGTCAATGCTCAGAATAATGCAATTTGTTAAGTTTGTACAGATTTCCCCCGCTATCCAGAAGTAGAGCATCCTATAGAACATTTCATAAACTAAACTGGCATACAGGGAAGAGTATCCCCTGCTTTCCAAAAGTTCATGTTAAGCCACCTCAGTTTTGCAAACAACCTATACTAGTAGTTGGTTTCGCTAACCAAGGGAAATCTGTGGGGGGCGCCTGGGTGGCTCAGTCAGTTGAGCATCCGACTTCAGCTCAGATCATGATCTCATGGCTCCTGAGCTCTGTGCTGACCCAGAAGCCTGCTTTGAATTCTGTGTCTCCGTCTCTCTCTGCCCTTCCCCTCTTTGGGCTGTCTCTGTCTCTCTCTCCCCAAAATAAATAAAAGCATGAAAAAATTTAAAACAAAAGGAATCTGGAAAGGGTTGTCACTTTTCCATAAATAGCCATTACTGTACTAATGTAGGTCTTTTGTAAAAGCGAAGTGGTGTAACTTGAACTTTTGGAAAGCAGAGAATACTTGCGTCTTCCAAGGAGACTGTAAATTCTGTGAAATCTTATTTTTAGGTTATTGTAACTAAGGTAGGTTTGGAATTGAATTTAATTGAGGAGTTCAAGCACCTGCTTTTAAATGTTAGATTTAAATTCTTTGATTTGGTTTGTCAAAGATGAGTGAAGGTAACTTTGACCTGTATTTGATTAAGATCATTCATTATTCAATATAATTATGTACTTTAGGTGTTGTATATCAGTCATTGCCACTCCTGCTCAAACTAAGATTAAGGTGCTGTTTTGGGACAAACTCTTGGAGTTTCTAATTTATAACTGTATTGTGAAAGATACATGGCAGTAATTCAACTCTTATTTCTTCTTATTTCACTTAAAAATCGTTTTAGTGTCTTAGTGAATGTTTTTGTTAGTCTGCATTTTTTGTTGTTGTCGATTAGTGTACTCTTTATTTTTAAATTGCAATCTAAGTTTGATTATTTTTATCTTTAACTTTGTAAGAGAGGGACTGTAAACATTAAATATTTGCATAAGTGTAAGACATATTTTCTGTCAATAAGTATATATATCCTTGTAAACATTACAACCTTATTTAAAAAGATGCATCCATAAAATCAAGCTAAAATATAGACAAAATGAAATATTTCAATATTTATATTATATAGATCTTGACAGAATGGATCAAATTTCACATTGTTTTCCCTTATTTCCTCCTTTCATATTTATATATGACTCTGCTGGCTTGTGATTGATATACAATCTATTAAACCAGGAAAATGAGATTTAAATAATCTTCTTAATGAACTGCCTGAATGTGGAACAGGTTGTACTGTTTTAGGGAAAAAGAAGAAGGTTTATTATAATGTAATTTCTACTAGGGGCACAGATTTAATGAGCACTTTGATTGATTGATCGATTATACTATACTCATATCAGTTTGAAAGTTTGTTGCCATATCCAGCTATGAGATATCACATGTACTTAAACATTCTCTTTTTCATCTTGACCCATAGAAGATATTATTTAACTTATAAATGTGGATCACCAAATTATATATATAGGAGCACCTGCATATAATGAAAAAAATCTTGTATTTACATATAATTATAATTTAATATATGAAAACTAGGCAGGGAATATATTTCAGGATATGGAGCTAAGCAATAGCGTCTATAAGAGTGGGCTATATTCCCGTGTTCGTAAGTTGCTTAAAGAAGTGTTATTAGCCTTTTTGTAATTAATGAATCTGTCTTCTGTCTGAATCTCTAAACTGTTATGCACTGAATTTCTACACTATTTTAATTTTGTGTATTTTTTACCAAAGGTTTTATTTCAGTACATAAGTTTATAAACTGTAAGACTATGCATTTAAAAAAATATGTACACTGGCCTATTTCATGATAATTTCTACTTTACTCGTCATGTCAGTTGATATAATGAAAACCATTGGCCGATATGCAGCTTGAATCAGTGTTTTCTCTTGGAGTTTGAAATTTGATTATGCAATTAATTGGAAAATAAATTACAATGGAAATAATCTTGTGTTAAACCCAATAGTCTATTATTTCTTTTGTTAAAGTTGACATCGTGTTTGTGACATACTGACATCATAATGGCAGTATGTTGAACTTTTATTAAAAACGTGCATGGGGTGCCTGGGTGGCTCAGTCGGTTGAGCATCTGACTTCAGCTCAGGTCATGATCTCACAGTTCGTGAGTTCGAGCCCCACATCGGGCTCTGTGCTGCCGGCTCAGAGCCTGGAGCCTGCTTCGGATTCTGTGTGTATGTCTCTCTGTCCCTCCTCCGTTCACACTGTCTGAAAATAAATAAGTAAGACATTATCAATAATAATAAAAGAGAAATAAAAACGTTTCCTTTATGGGGCATCTGGGTGGCTCAGTCGGTTAAGCATTGACTTCAGCTCAGGTCATGATCTCACAGTTCATGAGTTTGAGCCCCGCGTCAGGCTCTGTGCCAACAGCTTGGAACCTGGAGTCTGCTTCAGATTCTGTGTCTCCCTCTCTCTGTCTCTGCCCCTCCCCAGCTTCCTCTCTGTCGCTCTATCAAACAATAAATTTAAAAAATTTAAATTAAAAAACCTGTGCATCTAATGTTGTACTATTTTCTAAAAATGATACTACCCTTGTAAATAATGATAAATAAACAAATATTGGATGACTTCACAGTGTGAGTGTTTTAGCATTTCCCATAATATAACATACCTGTGTTAGAAGATGGGTATCGATGAGCTAGCTTAATCTATCTATATAAGTTCAATTAATTCTAAGTATCATACACAAAGAAAGTATGTGGTCGTCATTGCTAGAATCTAGGTGTGGGCTTGGAAAACCTCTTCCCTTTCTCTTAGCCTCATGTTCTCTTAGACAAATAGCTCTTCTACAATATTCCTAACATTCATTCTGGTGAAATTCTTTAGGGATGGGGACTTCTTAACTGGCTTTGCTAGCTTTTTGATTGGATAATTCTTAATGAAATATTCTTCTTCTATTTAGATCTTATTCTATTCCTTCACAACTCTTAATGACTATTCCTGTGGTTAAATAATTTATCATTTATTTGAAGACGGCTGTCAAGTTACTTTTTTAAGTTGAAATGTCTCTATTCTTCTTTTCTTTTGGTTTTTCAGACTCCCTGGCTATTCTAGTGCGCTCCTTCTGCTGAAGATAATCTTAGTTTGTTAACTAACAGCTTCCTTTTATGCTTTTCTTTCTTGTTCTTTTTTATTAATCTATGGCAGAGAATGCTAGTTGTATATTAAAATTTACTTTCACCATTACTAGGAGGTCAGTTTTATTGGAGACATATCCAATAAAAATTCACATTTCATAGCTCCCTGAGATGGCAATATACTATGGTCAATCACATTTAAGCAGGAAATGTTGGATATATTTTCTATAAAAAATGCCTTTACAAGGGGATTGACTCACATTGATGAGCCTTTTCCTTTAACCCTTCTCCTTCTTTCTGGCTGTAATTCACAAGCAAGAGTTGGATCAGTCATCTTCTGTCAACGAGGCAACAAGCACTTACTAAGAAGGGCTGACAGAAAGCTGAAAGGACAATAGATCTCTGATGATATTGTAGAACTGGTGTACCATCTTTGAATTGCCTATTTCCAAATTGGTCTTGATATAAGAGAAAAAGAATTCACTAACTTGTTCATGATTTTTTGTTAGAGTTTTTGTTTCATATAGCCAAACTCAATACCTGATGCACCTGTTTAATATATAGGTCTGGAACTAAAGTAGCACTGAAGGTATAGCCTAATTTGGTGATCCTGCCAAAGTATGCATTTGGCAATTTTAAGGGTGCATATATAATTTTAAGTGTTACATTATACTGCATACTGAGGTTACATTTATTGTCTATTAAAATTATCTGGTATTTTTTTTTTACATGAAATACCGTCCAGCTTTGTCTTCTTATATGTAGATGTGATTTTTTTAAATCCAAAATACAAGGTGCACACAAAATGCCTTGATCATTTGATGTGAGTATGCCACATTATTCTTCATACAGATACAATTTTAGATGAAGAGTGAGTTATTTATAGCAGTTTCTTAAACTTTAATATGCCTTTGAATTATCTGATCATCTTGTTAAAATGCAGTTTCTGATGCATATATTCAAGGGTGGGCCTGAGAGTTTGGATTTTTACCAAGCCTTTAGGTAATAGCAGTCCATGAATTATACTTTGAATAGTACCGATATGGGTAACTTTGTAATTTAGGCCTCCATATTCCAATTTATGAAAAATGATTTATGTATTTTTTATTTTGACCATATGACCTATGAGGCTGGCAAAGCATGAACTAAGAAGACTAGAATTCAAGAGATATCATTTTTGATAAAGACATGTGAAGCTGTTTAACGTGTATTAGAAAAAACCAAAGGCTTTGGATCTGGGGAAACATGCATTTTAATCTCCACCTTAGTAAGTATCTAACCTTGGGCAAGTTATTCAACAGGCAAGTGAGGACATAATGCTTGACTGATCTAAACATTAAATAATAGTATCACATTAAGAAGCAAATAGCATAGTGGCTCTTGCACATTAGAGGCCTAATAGCTATTACTCTTTTTCTTTTATTTATTTATTTTTTATTTTTTTTAATTTTTTTTTTTTTTTACGTTTATTTATTTTTGAGACAGAGAGAGACAGAGCATGAACATGGGAGGGGCAGAGAGAGGAGGAGACACAGAATCCGAAACAGGCTCCAGGCTCTGAGCTGTCAGCACAGAGCCCGACGCGGGGCTCGAACTCACGGACCGTGAGATCATGACCTGAGCTGAAGTCGGCCGCTTAACCGACTGAGCCACCCAGGGGCCCCTACTCTTTTTCTTTTAAACTGACATTATCTTCCTATTTTATCTTCATTTTTAAAATAAGTGTTTGGTTTTAAATTTGTTATTTCATTTCTCCCACTTTCTTTGGGTTCATTCCTGTATTCTTTTTCTACTACTGTGCAAGTTAAATATTTAGTTTATTAGTTTTTAACCTTTCTTCTTTTCTAATATGAGCGTTTTTGAGGGGGCAGGTTTCCCTCGAAATGCTATTTTGATATGTAATAATATTGTACATTTTTAAGTATTTTCTAATTTCTGTTATTTTTAGGTATCTGGAGAATTATTTATTTAGAAATGTTTATTGTTTTTAATTTCTAAATATTTCAGCATTTGTTAATAAACAATTTAATTGCTTCAGGGTCACATATATGATAGAAGTGTTGTGATAGCAAATCTGAAAATTTTTGAAACTTAGTTTGTGATAAAGTTGAAAGACCAGGTTTTATATGTGTCTAATGTATACTTGAAAACATCCATATTGGGGCCCCTGGGTGGCTCAGTCGGTTGAGCGTCCGACTTCAGCTCGGGTCACGATCTCACGGTCCGTGAGTTCGAGCCCCGCGTCTGGCTCTGGGCTGATGGCTCAGAGCCTGGAGCCTGCTTCTGATTCTGTGTCTCCCTCTCTCTCTGACCCTCCCCCGTTCGTGCTCTGTCTCTGTCTCAAAAATAAATAAACGTTAAAAAAAAATTTTTTTTAAAAAGAAAACATCCATATTTTCCATTTTGGGGTAAAGAGTTATAATATACATATTTTAAATCAATCATATTAATTGTATTATTCAGTGCTTTATAGCATTACTGACATGTTGTATTGTTTCTTTCTGCTTGATCAATTATTAACTTAGAGAAATATAAAATCACCCAGTGTGACAATAGTTTTGTCTGTTTTTCCTTATTCCATTGTCAATTTTTGAAAATATATTTTGATACTGTGTGCATAAAAGTTTGGAAATATTACATTACACTGGTGAATTTATTTAATCACCATGAAGTGATTCTCTTTATCTCTGATAATGCCTTTTCTTTTAAAATGTAATATTAATACAGCTGCACCTCCTTGGTTTTTACATGTCTGCTTTGTTTGTTAAAATATCCTTTGACTTTCTGTGTTTCTAAGTCATTAAATTTAGGATTTTTTTTATAACCGGCACATAGCCAGATTTGACTTCCAAATTATCATCTTCATCTTTTAACTCAACCGTGTATTCCATTTATAATTAGCTTGATATTTTAAATAGAGGTAATTCTGTCACAAATCTTGTTAGTTATATCTATGCCATCTTTCTTGGCTCCTCTGGCATTGATTTTTTAATTCATTTTTTCTTTCTTGTAGATTGCAGTATACACAACCTATTCTGTTTTTTATGTGTTTGTCCCACTCATGTTAATATAAATATTTACTTGAGTAAAGCATATGTTTAACCAATGGGGCATTTAAAAGACATACTGTAAAAGTGGTTAGGGTCCTTTTTTGGTGCTAGTTATCACATACGATAGTATTTTCTCTTGTTTTCGTTTAGATTGCAAAACTGATGATTCTTTTCTGCACTCTTTTACTAGAATATCACACATAAGTTTTCATTTAAAAAGAGATGGCAATACAAAGAATGATTTTCTCATAAAACATGTATAATGTGAATATAACCTTTTTTCTGATATCCTGTTTGGAATTAAATTTAGTTTGAAAGGCACTCTACATTTATTATTATCTAATATTTCTACAGTAAAAATCATGATTAGAAAGCAGAAACAGAAACTACATCTCTAAGAAATATCAGCCCTTTGGAGGATTATAATCTCTTCTAATTTTTACATAAGAAGGAGGACTTAATTATAATCTAAAACAATGTGTCACTGTATACCTCTATAGGTCATTTTAGACAACTCTGAATTTCCATGACATATTAAACATAGATTAGATTTCAGCCTTTTCTCTAATTACCCACTAAATTTTTATGCAAGAAGAAAGGAGCACGCAACAGTTTGCTGTCTTACTTTCAACTTTTAGTGGGAATATTCTGGAGTTCCATTACTTGAGAAGGCTGCTACATGGAAGAAGAACTTGTAGACAGTAAGACATGATAACATACCTACTTTTTAAAGGGAAACAAGGAAGAGTGTTTCTTCAAAAATGAGACTGAGAAGATCCTTGCAAACATCTGTTCCAGTGCTAGCTAAGGATTTTAGCAGTGCATATCTTTAGGTTATGTAGCTATTTAGCTTTTTAATATTCTTTGTCACACTTTTTTTTTTAAGCTTCCACAGCATGTATTCAGTTCTGTAATGGGAAAAAAGAATGGTACCGAGCTAATTTACATTAAAATAAATTATAGTGATGTTTATGTTTCTAACCTAGCTGCGTGGCAATTTTCAAAGAGGCTTGGAATAATAAGTGGTTGGATTTTATTGCCATTGGAAACTTGAAATTAATTCGTTTGCCGCTATGTGTATTTTATCATGTTTTCACCTTTGCAGTCTGCCTGTTTACATGAGATCTATGCCTTTTTCAAAAGGTTTCATTCACTCATTACTTTATTTGCTGTCATTTAATTAATATTTATTCCATGTTTAACTTCTGTGCTGTCGTACTGTTCTTTTGAATCTAGTGAGGGTTATTCAGACCAGAAATGTTGTCACCTGTCTTTAAGAAGGTAGCATTTTGTCATTTGGATACCCAGTGGGAATGAACTCTAAACTGGTAGCTATTCTCCATACTTTAAAAAAAAAAAAAAGTTCAGTCAGTTCAGTCAGGGACTTTGTTTCACACTGTGATGTCAGGATGACTATCCCGATGCAAGTTACAGGGAACTTCTCCAGGAAGCTACTTCCTATTGTTTCTGTGGGCCTGTCAGCTCTTCCTCTGAGGTTATTTTAATGTATATTTATACTTATTGCTGCTAGAACAGAAAACAAATTTAGGAAAAGTCAGTGGTGGTGACTCAGGGGTGGTGACCCCCCCCCCAATTCATTTTAGTTAATTTTATCTTACGAAAAAAAATAATAAAGAGGAGGGCAGCTCATTAGTGTGCGAGCGTTCTGTGAGGAAAAGTAGAGGCTTTGCCATTTCCCTGCAGGAATCTGGATCCATGTGGGATATATTTCACTCAAACACATTATCTTCTAATTCCCCAACCAAGGAAGCCCTGAGAGACTTGTTGTGGGAAATGAGGCGGTCTTTAGTGTCAGTAGATCTGGAAGGACTACTATAAATCCTCATCTGAGCACAGAAAGAGAACGAAAAACTTTGGACCACGCATCCTTTAATTATTTCTGTGGCACCTTTTTGTATATATTCTTGTATACACATCTTCTTGTGTATATTTTCCATTATAGCTTCCGTTTCTGTTTCTTCAATACTGACACTCTCTGTACCAGGCACTGTGCTCCTTGTGAAGGGAAACAGATAACTTGGACAGTTGTGGATTTCACCAGATGTAGTCTAGTGCAGGCTCAGATATGGAAACACGAATTATAACATTGGACAATAAAAGGATGTTCAATCTGGAGCGCCTGGGTGGCTAAGGCAGTTAAGCATCTGGCTTTGGCTCAGGTCATGATCTCACAGCTTGTGAGTTCAAGCCCCGCGTCAGGCTCTGTGCTGACAGCTCAGAGCCTGGAGCCTGCTTCGGATTCAGTGTCTCCCTCTCACTCTCTTCCCTTACCCGTCTCACACTCTGTCTCTCTCGATAAACAAACAAACAAACGAACAAACATTAAAAAAAATTTTAAAGGAGGTTGAATCCATTGTGTACTTTTAAAGCCAGGACTGACCTCTAATTACCAGAGATAAAATTCTATGCAGAACCATATATTTTTTTCCATGTAGAATTACTCACAAGTGTTAGAAAGGCATTGCACAGGGGCGCCTGGGTGGCTCAGTTGGTTAAGCGGCCGACTTCGGCTCAGGTCATGATCTCACGGTCTGTGAGTTCGAGCCCCGCATCGGGCTCTGTGCTGACAGCTCAGAGCCTGGAGCCTGTTTCAGATTCTGTGTCTCCCTCTCTCTGACCCTCCCCTGTTCATGCTTTGTCTCTCTCTGTCTCAAAAGTAAATAAATGTTAAAAAAAATAAAAATAAAAATAAAAATAAATAAAAAGAAAGGCATTGCACAAGTGTTGTGTTCCATGGACGTCTTAAACTTACCATGGAGAATTGTTTACATATATAAAATAAACATTTTCTCTTGGACTGTAAAGAGGCTAAGACATACCATATTCCTATTTTGTATCTTGGAAAGTTCTGCCTGGGAAGAAGCAGGTATGGTATTCTACTCATATATTATTAATAAACACCATCTTTTTCAAGATGCTTTTAGGATACCCATATTTTTTAATTAAAAACTTATGTTTTCAGAAGCAGTTTTAGGTTCACAGCAAAATTGAGGGGAAATTATAGAGATTTCCCAATAACTCTTGCCCCCATACATGCAAAACCTTCCCCACTATCAACATCTCCCACTAGAGCAGCAATTTGTTGCAAATGAACCAACATTGACACATCATTATCATCCAGAGTCCATAGTTTACATTATGATTCATTCTTGGTATTGTACATTCTTTGGGTTTGGAAAAATGAATAATGACATGTTTCCTTCATTATAGTATCACACAGAATATTTCCACTACCCTAAAAATCCTCTGTGCTCTGTCTATTCACTCACTCCGTCCCCTGACCCCAGGGTAACCACTGATCTTTTTACTGTTTCCATGGTTTTACTTATTCCTCAATGTCATATAATTGGAATCATATAGTGCAAAGCTTTTTCAGATGGCTTATTTCGTTGATTTTAAGTTCCTTAATGTATTTTCACAACTTGGTAGCTTATTTCTTTTAGTGCTGAATAATATATTTCATCATCTGATGTAACACAGTTTATTTATGCATTCACCTACCGTAGGGCACCTTGGTTGCTTCCAAGTTTTAGCAATTATAAATAAGGTTGTTATCAATATCTGTGTGCAAGTTTGATGTGGACATAAGTTTTCAACTCCTTTAACTAAATACCAAGTGTGTGATTGCTGGATCGTATGGTAAGAGTATGTTTAATTTTGTAAGGGACCACCAGACTGTCTTCCAAAATGGCTTTGCCACTTTTCATTCCCACCAGCGATGAATGAGAATTCCTGTTGCTCCAGATCCTTACCACCATTTGGTGTTGTCAGTGTCCCAGATTTTGGTCGTCCTAATAGGGGACGTTATTTTTTAAAAGATGTGTTAAAGTACAAGGTAATGATAAATTACTGTTTGCTTTAAAAAAGAAAGAAAACATACATATATACTATGTTTCACTGATCCTAAAGTTGCTGTTTAATTAATAGTTTACCAGAGGAAAAAAGATCTAAGAATACTATATTAAATGAATACATCTATTTAGATACAAAAAAATGTGCATAATAGAAATACAGAATCATGTTATGAAAAAAAAATGGGGGGCACAAAAACAGTAAAAAATGTAACAATTTGAAAAGTGATTTGAAATTTTAAATGGCTATCGTATTTTTACAGTTTTGTTGAAAATGTTACTACTAGGCCATTTTAATTTAATTTGTTCTGTTTACTGAATATACCTATTTGTTGAATGCCTTTGGTTTTCCTGTATTTTAAATTATGTTTCAACTTAGTACTTTACATTGGTAGCATGTTTTATGTGTGTTAGTGTTTCAGTTGAATTATTGAGTGTGTTATTTGGGCTTTTATGTTATCAACCCAGTGCTTGGCACATAGATATGCCAAGAGTATTCATGAAAGTACATTAAATATACTCTTTAGCTACTCTGTAGCATTAAATATACTCTTTAAAATATGGAGTGTTAATTTGGAGAACCTAATGTAGTATGCCTTACTGATGTAAAAGAAAATGGAAAGGGGTCATTTTCCATTATTTAATGGAGTATTTCAGATTAGGTTTCACATAACTTGGACTATGTGACCCTGTGGATAGAATGATCCTTGGGTTGTCATTCTTGAACTTTTTAGAAGTCATTTGTATCCTTTAATTTTAGCTCACCACCAAGGGACATACTTTTTTCTTTAGTGTTCAGAAAATCATAGAAACTAAAGATTGAAAAAGGAAACAAATACCCAGCTTTCTGATGTCTTTATGAGAACTCAGGGGAAAAAATACTAGTGGAGCTTAAGAGATATCATTCATCACTATGTTATCAGCAGAGTTAAGTAATTTTGTGAACTTGTTAAAATCAACAAAATCATATGCAAATTATATTGGTATCTGAGATATTCTGTTTTCAGCAATAGAACTGATTTGTGGATAGTGATGTTCCATAAGTCATTAATGTAAAGATTGAAACATTATAATAGCATTATAAATGATTTCTTAATCCCTAATCCTGCTCAGAAATGGCTAATTAACCCATGTGGATAGGAGTTGGAAATCAAACTAAAGAAAATCATTATTGATGGCTATATAGTTAAGGGGGAATGGGGAGAAAGTAGTTTCAATTATCTGGGGATTTACACAATTAAAAAAAAATAGTGTTTATTTTTGAAACAGAGAGAGACAGAGCATGAGCAGAGGAGGGGCAGAGAGAGAGGGAGACACAGAATCTGAAGCAGGCTCCAGGCACTAAACTGTCAGCACAGAGCCCGACAGGGGCTCAAACTCACAAACCGTGAGATCATGACCTGAGCAAAGTTGGACACTTAACCGACTGAGCCAACCAGGCTCTCCTGGAGTTGCACAGTTTTAAAGTTATCTACTAAAAGACTAGGCCAAATGTTTTACAAAAATAAAAACTATTAAAATAAAATTAATATTTAGTGAATCACCAATATTAATAATTATATATCAAAATAAAGGAAAAGTAATACATGAAAACCTAAAGAGAACAAAAACATACTATTACAAATAATACAAATAATACATATTTATCTGCAACATTAAAAATTTTAAGCTTTTTCTTTGCTCTTCTTCCCTTTCCCAGAAACTGTCTATTAAATGAGAATGAGTTCAAAGGACCTGACAGGAGGGCTTTCCTGGGCCTCATATATAAGAGCTACTGAGCTGGCCAAATGCCAGCATCTTGGTTCTAGAAGGCCCCATTAGAAAACATGTGGATGGAGGCACCTGGATGGCTCAGTAGGTTGAGCATCCAACTTTCGTTCAGGTCATGATCTTGCAGTCGTGAGTTCCAGCCCCACATCGGGCTCTCTGCTATCAGCCTGTGGAGCTGGCTTCTGATCCTCTATCCCCCTCTCTCTCTGTACCTCCCCCACTTGTGCCCTCTCTCTTCTCAAAAATAAATAAAACCTTAAAATAAAATGTGTATGGCCTTTTGGTTTCTCTGTCTCAGATAGCCTTTTAACCCCTCTTGTCCTAGAACATTTTGTTTCAGCCTTTCCCTAGTTCTGTGGTGTTTCACCTTCTCTTGGCATTAAGATTCAGTGGACGTGCTTCAGGATTTTGCCAGGGAAAAGTGGGACCTTAACATGAAGGGTGCTGGTATCTCACCCTGCTTTTAGCAATCCAGCTCCACTTTCATCTGTTCTGTATATTGGGCTTTGCATAAGATTAACTTAGGAAAGCCAGCCCAAGTGAAAATATGTAAGTTCAAAAAGTTGGGTGCAAATTGATATAGAGGATGTTATGCAGAATCAGCAATCTTCCGTTCTATTGATGATGGCGTTTTGTGAGAAACCAAGTAAAACCTCAGGGACACGTTGTCAAGAAAATCAGTCTCCGTCAGGAAATTGTTTTTCAGTATTCTTGAGTAGGTGCTCTTTATCACATTGAGACAGTGCTTTTATAAATCGACACCAGATAATCTCACCAGTTTCTATGGTGCTGAAGGGTGATAAGGAAATGAATTTGAACTAAATGCCATGAGAAAAGAACATATTTTCTTTTAAGAAAATATTTTCTTGTTACAATGAGAAAATCCGGTCTATAAATCTTTTTTCGGAATGTGCTCCCCTATCATGATCATGCCAGTGCTTTGATAGCTCCTAGGTAAAGTGGGCAAGTGAAACATACAAAATCTACTAAGCTTCTGAGGGTTAGACTGGCTTCCATCTTTGGTTGGCTTTCCGCGAGCTGTTTGACAATGTTTTCGTCCTAGATCGTGTTAACTCCTAAATGCTGAAAGAATTTTTAAGTAGCTATCTCTGCTATTTTTTACATTTTTATTCCATTTAGAGGGAGTAGTAAAAGGGTTCTTAGGTCTTTTTCTTTTCTTTATGTCATCAAACGATTAAAATACTAACAACTGACGTACCACATCAGTTTCCTTAAAAAAATAAAAATAAAAATAAATAAATAATCAAAGCTTTGAAGCCTAGCATATGAAGTAATACATATCATTTGCTTTTCCCTGACTTTTTCTTGTATGAATCAGATTTCTTTATGTTCTTAGTGAGTTGCTCCTCGCTATTATACCTTTAGAGTTTCCATACTTGAATCTATAGATACTGATGACTGTTTACCCACATCCAATATAAACCAAGATGCAGAACTGAGTTCAGAATTTTGGCAGTAGTTCAGGTTAATATTGTCCAGTAAGCATGGGGGATATATTAATCTACTTTTAATTTGGACAAGCTCAACATTGCTTTTGAAATTACTGTGAACTCAATAATTTGGTGGATTATATTTCATAACTCTGGCTGAAGGAGGAAAGCTCATCAACTGAGGAAAAAAAACTTTAAAATTATTTTCAAAAGAAAAGTATATAGAAAAAAATCAAGTTAAAAAACAGAAGTGTTAGTTTTCATAATGATTCTTTAGATAAAGTTTCCTGTCTGTTCAGATTCTGTTGTTTCTTTAACTACCTAAAAATTTATTTACATTTTCTCTGGGGTGTTTTATCAACATCTCTCAATAATACACAATGACTTTGTACTTAATAATTATGGGTTTGTTTGCAAGGAGGCTTGAATAGGACTTCAACCATAGAAGATGCAGAAAAATACTTTCCATAGTCCCTGTGTAAACATGTAGCAAAAAATCAGTTGAACCACTTTAGAATTAAAAAACTATAATTTTTTACAAAAAATTTGTTTGCAAATGGCTGGTATTTCTAAGATAAAATCTAATCCTGTAAAAGTTTCTATAATAGGAAAATTTAGGCCCTTTCAGGTTGAAGAATTGTTACTAAAGACTGAATCTTACCCGATACTTCTTTAACTTTCTCCCCCAGTATACCTAATCCTGATAACTAGTCACTAAAGAAAAATACACATCACAATCTAATTGTATTTGAATGATGGAGGGATAGGTGGGATCTGTCTTGTTTTACCTGAGAATAGTTATACCAACTTTGTATTTTAACTTGTATTTAATTTTTCTTTTTACTTTAGCCTATGATTACTTATGCTGAGGTGATTATATTAATATACCGTGAGAGATTACTACTGAGGTGTATTGGCTCATATAATATTAATATTATTATTTCAATATACTATATATTATTATATAGTATATAATTATACTAATATATATTAGATTAATGTAAAATTCTAACATACATTATATAACATATATTTATAAATGATGTGTATGTATGTATGAATAGGAAACAACAGTTCAGAGAGCATTTTGTATGTATCAATTTGTTTGAAGTTCACAACAATCTGTAGGAGAGATAGTATTTTTATTTTATAGGTAGGAATTCTGAAGACATTCAGGTAACAATTCATAAGTCTAAAATTAAAATGCAGACTTTTAAACTGTATTGTTTTTTAAAGTATACTTGCTTTATTGTTTTTCTTAATGATATATACTCATTAAAAAATTCAAAGACTCAAAATCTGAATTCCCAACAATAATCATTACCCATATTCTCTGAATGTATTCCATCTACATCTTCCAATATACAGAATGAGAGGGGGCAAGTTAGATGGCTAGTCAGAAAGAAATAACTTTTGAAAATGGAATGATACAATATATTTTCATATAAAGATAGAACTGATTAAATTTTACTTCAATGTAACTGAAATAAAAGGAACAGAAGTAAAGCTGAAGGAATTGATCAACTTGAACGCTTCTTCATAAAAAGAAAAGCTTACCTCTAAATTTAAAATGATCATGACCGCAGGTGCTTAGTATGTTTGTGACTGTTTCAGCTATGCAAAGTATCCACTGACTCCCTGCTAGAAAGGAAGAGGAAATTATCACCTTACAAAACCCGCACTTGCTTACTTTTTATATTTAAATAGATTCAGTACTCATCACTAGGTATCTTTGATTTATCACGTTTTTCTATTTATTGAGCTATTCTGATTAATTTCTTACTCTGAAATCTCTTGATTTCATTGTCAGTTTGTATGTCTGTGTGTTAAAAAAAAAACAAAACTTACATGAGCTAAGTTGACTAATGCCTTGCATAGTGTCGGTGTTTCTGTTGATTATAGATGAAGCAACACTTGGCTGAATATACAATTTTTTATTTATACTTCCACATTAGAACTGTGTAGTCATTTCTCAACTATCTCCTAGTGTTAATTATGTGCAAGTCATATGTATCTTCATCAAAAAGGATTAGAAATATTTTCTTAATATGCTTTAACATTTTCTTTTAGCACATGGGCTTGAAGATACCAAGGACATTTAGCCTGGAGAATGGAAACAAGAGACACATAATATTTATCCAACTAAAGGGCTATTAGCAAGAAGGCAAGTCTTCCTTATCCTGTTTAATCTAGGCCAGGTGTCCTTTTTCTCACTTTCATAGTATTCTGTACTTCCTTTTAATACCCTATTTATGAGGTTGTTTTATGATCATCTGCATACAAATCTAGACTGAATTCCTTGAGTACAGAAACATAATAAGCACTCTATATATATATATATATATATATATATATATATATATAATTTAGAAATATTAAGTTCATCTTGTATTGATTTGTAGTGACTGCCAAGAATACTATGTTGAGAATGATTCTGAGGCCACTGCTGGATCAGCAGGGAAGGGTACACTGATCAATTAGCAATGTCTGTTCT
Source organism: Panthera leo (assembly GCF_018350215.1). Classification (NCBI taxonomy): domain Eukaryota; kingdom Metazoa; phylum Chordata; class Mammalia; order Carnivora; family Felidae; genus Panthera; species Panthera leo. The sequence goes on from NC_056682.1 coordinate 167,844,275, forward strand.
TGGCAGAAGAATGAAAAGTGGTGCTGAAAGTGACAAGTATTGTTCATCTTAGATTAGATATGACTTATTTACCACAAATAGCAAAATCAGGACTATTAGATAAATACCATAGGAGGTTAGATTTTGGCTCAGTATAAGGAAAAGTGTTTAAATGATTCAATATGTTTAAATGTTGAGTTCGGTGCTCAAGTCACTGGATAGGTGAGTTTCCTCTCCCTGGAATTTTTAGCTCGTAGGTTAGCCAACTATTTGAGACATATTAAACATTATAGATACTTTCCACTGTATGATTCTAACCTTGTAGGACACAGTTTATCAATGAGACCAATATGTGGTCAAGGAATTCATTTCAAAGCGGAAAAGCATTGTTAGGTATATGAAATAATTTTTAAATCTCAACTTTTATTGAACTTATGAAATTTATATGGTTTAAGTCTGTAGAATATTTAAGTGAGAATAAACAGTCCTTGAGTTATATGTTTGAAGATGCCATGAAACCATACTAGGAGAATATTTCCTAACTTCATAAATAAAACCATCTACCAGGTTGCTTAAGCTAAGAACCAGATGGTTTCATTAATTCCTCTTTCTCTTGCCTCCCCTCAGCCAGTCCATCAACAAACTTCATGGTCTCTACCTCATTCTTGAACCTGCCCTCTTCTTGCCATATCATCTCCCCTGGTCTACTGAAATGCCTCTTATGTGATTACCTCTGTTTTTACCTTTGTTCCTATGCCAGTCATCCTCCTTCCAGGCACAGTTAGCTTTCTTAAAACATGAGTTAAAACATTTCACTTTCCTACTTAAAATATCCCAGTAGTTTCCTATCACAGTAGCATAAAATCCAGGCTTTCTATATTTACCTAAAAAGCTCTGCAGAAATTTATCTCTGGCCTTTCTTTATGATACCTGCTCTGTTACTTCATCCACATGCCCAGCCATACTAGACTTTTTGCCTGTTAGGAGACTATTGCATTATTATAAGTGAGAAACAAGGGCAACAGTATAGGAAATGATGAGAAGTAGTCAATTATGGGTGTGTTTTGAAGATAGAGCCTACAGCAATCCTTAACAGATGTGTTGTGGCGGAAAGAGGATTTAAGGATGACTCCAAGCTTTTTGGCATGAAAAACTGGAAGGACAGAATTGCCATCAATTAAATTGGGAAAGGTTAAGTTTGGGGTAGATTTAGAAGAGAATGTCAGGAGTTCAGTTTTGGAGATGTTGAATTTGAAATGTCTAGGAGTTGGATATTATGACCCTGGAGTTGCAAAGAGAGGTCTGGGCTGAGATAAAATTCAGTGAGTGCATCATTAGAATGTACTTGGTACTTAAAGTCATGAGACATCCCATATTTACCAAGAGAATGAAAATGGACAAAAATGAGAAGAGGCCAAGAACAGACCTGGGGAGTACTAGAATATTAAGAAGTGTTAGAAAAAGAGTAGAAATCCGAAAATGAGACTGAAAATGAAGTAGGAGGAAAACCAGGAGAGTGTGGTGTTCAAAAAGTCTAATGAAGAATATGTAACAAGAAAGGAGAAAGATTAGCCATGTCCAATGGTGCTGACTAGTCAAGTAAGATGAGGACTGAGAACTGACCACTGGGTTTGGCAACACGTATGTTCCTGATGACCTTGACAAGAGCAGTTTTGGTGTAGTGGTTGGTGGAGGTGAAAGTATGAGTAGGTTAGGAGGACAGGAATTGGAGACAACAAATGTAAACATCTCTGTCAAGGTAAAGAAATGATGTAGGTTGTGTATGGAGCAGGAAATGGAGTCAAGTGTTGTTTGTTTCATTTTAGGCAGAAGAAGTTACATCACATTGATGTTGTTTTTGTGTTGATAGAAATACACATGGAGAAAGCAAAAGTTGATGATGTAGAAGAAAGATGACACATGCGTGAGTAAAGGATGTGAGTACGTGAGAGAGAATACGATTTACTGTACCAGTAGAAAGAATGGCTTTAGACAAGAGCATAAGTGGCTCATTCCTAGGAAGGCAGAGAAAGTGGGTGCAGTCACTCATAAGGGGTAGATGTGAAATGGCGTGGAAATCTATGGAATTTTTTCCTTTTTTTTCCCCTAGAGAAATAGAAAGCAAACCCATTAGCTAACAGAAAGTCCCAATTTTCTCTTCTGTTTAATGGGAGCATTTTAGGGAGAACTAAATGAGAAAAAGTAAAAGAAAATTGTTTTGCAAAATCAAATCCGGTATATAGCTTTGCATACTATTTTTAATGGTTATAGTCTCTCTAGTCTTATGTTACATGGAAAACTTTTAAGTAATGTGATATCCTTTCACTGCTATGAAATAGACAAATGTCAAAATACCTTATAAACAAATGTCAAAATATCTTAAATTGGAAAATTTTAGGTGTTGAAATGATTGACTAATAAAAAACATTGCTCTTCATAACAGATTCTATAAAATACTCTCAGACTAAAAATATCTTTTATTCTCGAAATCCAGCAAGTACACTGGAACTCATTTCTTACCATCTGGCATTATTGCCTTGCTAGATAAAGAGAATGATCACTCTGCTCTATAATAAAGATTTTTTTTTTATAATACAGATTTTTAGTTGATTTTTCTCTGGGTATATATGTGAAGTTTAGTCAGAAATATATTTACTTTTTCTATATGCTAACTAACGTGGATGTAAATTTTAAAAAATAAAAGCTAAAATTAAAAAATAAATAAATAAAAACAAAAAAGGAAACATATTTACTTTTTCTTTGGTTTTCATAGATTTTTTTTCAAATTTATTCAGTTTATTTAAAGAAAAAGAATAATTAATCATTTTGTTTTCTCAGGTTCTCTGTGAATCAGATATTCATATAACTAAAAAAAGTAAACCCCTCTATTTCAATGTGCTGGGATAAAACTATTTTCACCTCAGTTTAGCTACATAGCTTGTTCATTGTTACATTTGAATTAATCATGACTGACTTTCAGATTTGTTAAAAACCCAAACTGAAGGCATTATGATGAATCTGGTATTGCAATTTTGTTTGTATGTTTCCATTTACATGCCTGAGAAGCAGACATGTAATTGATAGACTATACCTTTTTGATTTGTGTGCTATTCAGTGCTTGTCTCTAATTTTTCACTGTGCTAAAGAGAAAACTAAAGAGCATAAATGCAGAAGCATATATTTGTTTCTTACAAAGGACTCAATGCATTTTGACTGCCAGACCAAAAAAAAAAAAAAAAAAAAAACCCAAAAAAAAAACAAAATACACAAATCTTGTTTTATTTGCTTACAATTATTCACCTTTTAGAGGTATCTTCACTTACATGGTCAGGTGGGAAGTTCAAAAGAACCATAATTTACTAAGTTTTTGTATACGATGTCTCAAAATCACTATGCAGTTCTATAGCATGTTATAGTATCCGTTTCATATTCACTACGGCTTCAATATTTAGTATTTTATGGTACCATGAGTCTTTAAATATTGCTAATTCTTGTTTAAATGTAATAGTGCATCAGTCCTTAATTGTTACCATAATTTCTCAATCATTCCAGGTGAATGATTGCTATATGAAATTCAGGAGAATAATCCCAAATATGCTTGATATTTGTTAAGAGATTAGATACTTTACTGAGTGCATGAGGACTTACAAGAATTAAGCTGTGGTATGACAAGCCATATGTAGTTAAGCAAGTTCAGATTTACTGCTTTGTTTTGGAATTACTTCTCATTCTTTTTAGACAATTTGTCCACATGCTATTCATCCTCAGGGGCCACTTTCTTTTAGGATATCCTTTTGGGGATGAATGTTTCAAATGTGTTGGTCCAGCATCTTCATTATACAGATAGGGAGTGCAAACCTCAAAGAGCAAAGGACGTCTGCTTCTGACTCTTTTACGGTAAAGGATTGCTCCCATTATTGATGGTGTTTAATACCTGTGCTGTGCTATTAAAGTTGTCCAGTCTTGGTGCAAAGTTCTTTATAGCTGCTCTCAATCTTTTCTCTGCTGGTACATTTTTAAGACTAATTTCTAGTAGGATTCTGGGCTAATTAAATGATAGTGGAAAAGCATTTTCCATCATTACCGTTGGAATAGGAACAGTAAATCACCAGAGGTACAAATTGGGAACTCTGTCTTAATATCGTTAGACAGAGGAAGGCACACAGAAAATTCTTATAAGTCAAACCCTGCAATTTAATGATTGTACACATCAGTTCTTTCGGAGTAGTGCCCAGAAGTTGCTGGAAGCAGGTATCTCTGCAGCTTGAGCCATTTGTAGTTTAATATGTGGAAGAGAGAGAACAGGATACAATGTCTTCTAAATCTAAGTAGCAAAATATGTACTCTTTATAAAATGGAAACCAATCATGTGCATTCTTTTTGAAAAGAACAACCCATAAGTTTCACTCTGCTGCAATCAATAAATATTCAACAACCAGTAATAGTGTTGTGATCAACATTGATTCATTTGGGTGTAGATATATGGAAATAGTTTTGAAAATTGACTGAGGTTACCAAATTTTGAACAGGGTCGGTCGTGTGGTATAGTGGAAATAACATTGGTGAGCCCTTCCTTGTGCAAATCCTCCATAGTCTCAATTAAGCTGTACTCCTCTAGACAAATTACTTAACTTCTCTTAGCCTCAACGTACTCATTTTACTTTTTTTATTTTTTTTAATTTTTAAAGTTTATTTTGTGAGAAATAAAGTGCATGCACAAGACAAGAAGGGGCAGAGAGAGAGGGAGAGAGAGAATCCCAAGCAGGCTCCACACTCAGCATGGAGATCAGTGAGGGGCTTGATCTCACAACCATGAGATCTGGAGCCCAAATCCAGAGTCAGACACTTAGCGTGAGCCACCCAGGCACCATATTCATTTTGAAAACACCATATTTGGATTAGGTAATCTTGAACCTCATAGCTCTGAACTCTGTCATCCTTATAAAATGACAGTTTTCTTGGAAAAAGAGAAAAAATAATCTATACTGTAAGCTACCTATTTGGGGAGAGATACCATCTCACTTTTCACACTACTTTTAATGAAATACTGTAACCATACTTCCTTGTTCTCTCAATTTAAACTTAATAGTACTGATATGATGTTTATAAGCCAAAGGAATCCAAGAAGAAAGCCAAAGTCACCATGTCCGTAATGGGGGGCAAGAATTTCATCTAGATTTGGTAGGTGAAATGAGTTACAGGATCATAATGGAAGAGGTATATGTAGTACAGAGAAACTTTCTGAGAGTACAAAGACAGAACCATCAGTATTTTTCTGGCCAGCTAGAAGGACAGCTGCATGTTAGGAAATGTATCTGTCTCCCTCTACAGTTTGATTCCTTGAGATAGTCTCCTTCACCAAGGGTAGCTGTGAAGGGAGGCATACAACGGAGGTTGTGAATCCATCCTAATTCTTGGTAGTAAGATTAGTAATTGCCATCATTGATATCTGAAGACAGGATGCTACTTTTGACAGTGATAGAAGAGTTGGGTGTTTGGGAAGAAGGGGAGATATAACCTTAATTGCTTTAAAACCTGTATTAATCTGCTAAGCAAAAAGATACCCCAAGGTTAGCAGTATAAGTTGCCCATTGCCCAGTGGCTCCCACCTATTTAAAGAAACTTCTGGGCACCTGAGTGACTCAGTCAGTTGAACATCCAACTCTTGATTTTGGCTCAGGTCATGATCCCAGGGTCCTGGAATCGAGCTCTGTGTCAGGCTTCCTGCTGTGTGTGGAGCCTGTTTGAGATTTTCTCTCTTTCTCTCTCTCTCTCCCTCTCCCCCACTGTGCTCTCTCTTGAAAAGAACACAAAAAGAAAAGAAAAGAAAAGAGAAAAGAAAAGAAAAGAAAAGAAAAGAAAAGAAAAGAAAAGAAAGGAGGGAGGGAGGGAAGGAAGGAAGGGAGGGAAGGAGGGAGAAGATAGAGGAAGGGAAGGGAAGGGAATGGAAGGGAAGGGAAGAAGGAAGGAAGGGGGAAGAAAGAGGAAGGGGAAAAGAAAGGAAGGGAAGGAAAGGGAAGAAGGAAGGAAGAAGAGCAGAGAGTCTGACAGTGAACTACAGCATAACAACAAAGAAAACACTGAGGAAAGCATGCAAAAGGTTCTGGGAGTGAGTGCAGCTTGTCTCCACAGCAAAGCGATAATGGAGACAAAGTTGTCAACTCTTGAGTCACGGCTGAGAGCTCAAAAAGGATGAGAACAGAGTTGAGGCCTTGGATTGGCTCTGAAACAGGTCACTGTTACTCTCATCATTTCTCTTTCCAGACCCTTTTCATTTTTTCAACCTGAATGCTATTGATCACTGCAGGTGTGATAGGTTTTCCAACTCCAACAGAATTTTAAAGTATGCTTGGATGACTTCCCAGGATAAGCCCAGAGAGCCAATGACTATTGACTGTTTCCTCTATAGTTTCTAAACTGTTTCGTCATCACCTTTATAAATATGCTGCCCCTTCACTTTTCACCATTGCCCTTGTAATCAATATGAAAGTAATCACTATTATACCCTATCAATATTCCGACTTTTTAATAAGCATTTCCACTATAAAAAGCACTTCACAGCTATCTTTCTTTCTCCACAATAGGAATGAAAAGAAAGTGAGGTTAGTTAAGGACAAATGTGGGATAAAGGAAGTAACCCTGAGACTGTGGACATATTGAGGGAGGAATACAGAATATAAGATTAGGTGTAGAATGGGGCATCTGGGTGGCTCAGTCGGTTAAGTGTCTGACTCAATTTTGGCTCATGTCATGATCTCACAGTTTGTGGGTTTGAGCCCCATGTTGGGGTCCGTGCTGGCAGTGCAGAGCCTGCTTGGGATTCTCTCTCTCTATCTCTCTTTCTCTCTCTCTCTCAAAAATTAATAAATAAATAAACTTTTAAAAAAATTAGTTACAGAATACAGCATATTTGTAAATGATCAATATTGACTGATACAAAGAATTATTATGTATTTGGAATTTTTCTCTAATATTCCCATGTATTACTTCCCCCGTGGACTTGGCTTAATATATATACATGTCTGTGTAAAAACACTGCTAGAAGTCAAACATTTGAAGACAGAAGAGGAAACCCAAATTAATGAAAAATAGAGAGGGTAATGAGTCTCCAAAAATTAAGGTTTAAATGAGCTATTACAACTGAGCACATTCCTTAGCTTTGAAATTTCTAGAAGGTGAGGCAATAGAAGAATATTTAAATAACTATGGTTTTACCAGACAGTAAGCTCCTTGAGGAACTGAATAAAATTTGTGTATGAATATAATGGTATAGTAAGAATGCATATTTTGGAGTCAGGAATATCCTATTCCAAAGTCCTATTCCAGATATGAAGCCATAAAATTCCTAGAAGAAAACATAGGCTGTAATTCCTCTAACATGGACCTTGGCAGCATTTTCCTAAACCAGTCTCTTCAGGCAAGGGAAACAAAAGCAAAAAGAAGCTATTGGGACTACACCAAATAAAGCTTTTGCACAGCTAAGGAAATCATCAATAAAACAAAAGCAACCTCCTGAATAGAAGATATTTACAAATGAAATATCCAGTAAGAGACGAAGGTCCAAAATATATAAAGAACTTACAAAACCAAACACCAAAAAAAAAACCCAAATAATCCAATTAAAAGTGGGCAGAGGACCTGATAGACATTTTCCAAAGAATGCATACAGATGGCCAACACACACATGAAAAGATGCTCAATATCACTCATTATCTGGGAATGCAAATCAAAACCACAATGAGATATCACTGTACACCTGGAAAATGCATAGAATCAGAAAGACAAGAAATAGTGCTGGCGAGAATATGAAGAAAAAGGAACCATTATACATTGTTGGTGGGAATCTAAATTGATACAGTCATTGTGCAAAACAGTATGGAGGTTCCTAAAAAAAATTAAAAATAGGGGCTCCTGGGTGTCTCAGTCAGTTAAGCACCCAGCTCTTGACTTTAGTTCAGGTCATGATCTCATGGTCCATGAGATTAAGCCCTGTATCAGGATCCACACTGACAGCACTGAGGCTTCTTGAGATTCTCCCCCCCACCCCCACCCTTTCCTCAAAATAAATAAAAATGAACTTAAAAAAAATAAAAAAAAAATAGAGCTACCATATGATCCAGTAATTCTGCTACTGGGTATTTACCCAAAAATGAGGGAAACACTAATTTGAAAAGATTTTTGAACCTGTACGTCTATGGCAGCCTTATTTACAATAGCCAAATTATGGCAAAGTTTTTTTATTCCCTTATTACAGATGAAGAAACTTAATCTCTTGTCCAAAATCACAAAGACAGTAAGTAGCTAGATTGGAATCTAGACCCAAGTACTCCATCTCAATGGCATACCTACAGTATTTAAATATGTGCATCATGGTAGCATAATCTGGTTTTAAATGGAAGCCACCACTTCATTTGATGTGGATCAGTTTTTTAACATCTCATTCTCTATCTGTCAAAATTATTTTCAGTAAGATTCATGTAATAATCAATTACAGTCCTTTTCTCAATTCACTCTTTAATTTGAAGATAATTGAACTCTTGGAAAGAACAGTAAATTTGAACTTTATTTAAATTCAGTAGTTAATATATAAGATAAAATGTGCACTTACCAAACAAAAATATGACACCTTGTGTTTCTCTGTCTCATAGTTTATAAAGTTTTAAAGCCAGGTGGTCACATAGAATGACAATTCAAATAACTCAAGTTTGCTTTCTTTATTGTTATAATTACTTTGCCATTATTATTTATTCGAATTTCTGTGTAAACTAAGGAATATGTATTACCACTAGGATAAAGCCACAAAATGTGACCTAAGAAAGTTTGAACAATTCTGCATCCTTGGGAACTCATTTCAAAAGAAATGCATATAGCTGAGTCCACATGGGTCAGAGGCCAACTGTATAACCAGAAATTCTCAGAATTAATTTCTATATAGAATACTATGTCATTAAAAGATCTATTACACAAATGTGTTAATTTGGAGCTTATATAAATAATGAAAACTTGGTAGAAACTGTAGCAATTATTTGGAACTTAGTCAACCAAAAGATGTGTTCAGGGAGGAATATTTCATCATGGAAATCGCTGAGAATTACCCAAGCAAGGTAGTAATAAAAAGACAGTCTTTTGTTTGGTATTATTATTGTTTTTAAATTGTCCACAATGTATCCACCTTATTTCCTACACAGGGGTAGATGCTTTCCACTGTGTCACTGTTGGTATCCCACTGTTGGGGGTCCATGAGAGCAACCACCCCTATATGACTCTCATGGAATAAGAAACCATAATTGAAGCAAGTTCAATTGCATTTTGATTCAGACCTCTTAAGAAATGTTTTTGTAGCTGATATCAGTTGGTTAATTGATGACTAATGAAAAGTTGCTTTGCTTTTCTGTCGCTTGCTTTATGGGATAGAATTCTTCCTGTCTTGAACCCTTCTCTTTCTTCACACTACCACACTACTTGCTGGGAGCGCCTTCCCCTAGTCTCACGTTGATATGTGGGCATGCTTACTGCAGCAGTGGCTTCCACTTAAAACCAGATTGTGCCACTATCATGCACAAGAAATAAGCTGGTAAAGGATGCAATAAAGAGGGTGTTGCTTTTACATTTTATTTTATTTTCCTTTCTTTGTTGCTTTTACATTTTAAAAACATACTGTATATTTTAGTCTATTCTTGACTTTGTTTCAACCACATTTCAACTTCTTCTAGTTTATATCCATAAGCCTGACGTAAGCTTGTATCCTTATTTGTATAGTTATGAATAGTAAAGACTCCCTCCTCTAAATGTCTAGAAATTCCCAAAGATTCTTGATCTCTTCTGCTTTCGTGCCTTTATGCCTGCTATGGGTACTTTACACCATCTTTTTAATTTAGTTGTCATATTAAAAAAGAAGAAGAAAGGAAAGAAAAGGTAAAAGTAAGAGAGATGGAAAAAAGGAAAAATATCTACTCATAGAGATATGACTGATAATTTACCTTATGTTCATACCCCACCACTTAGAATATTAAGAACTAATCTTTTACATTCCTATTTTCCAACATTTAGAGTTAGAAGCTACCTAGACTTCTTATGTTTTCCAAGTGATCTCTGTCTCATTCCCATGTTCTTTTTGTAAGAATACTTTCCCTGTATGTGCACACAGTTTAATCAAGAAGCAACATAAAGTCTTCTTCCTGCCCCATAATAGATTTATTGTTTTAACAAGAGCTTCAAATATTAATTTTTATTCCAAGCTCTCATTAAGACATATTTTCTCAGTAAATCACTTCACCTCCTAGAAGCCATTCTAGGTAATAATAATGGCTTTACAACTTTGTATATATGTAAAACACCTTAATCAGTGCAAATTATAAAGAAGCATTAATAGACTATAGTGGATCACATTCCAATCTCTAAACTGATTAAACTCCATTTTGAAGGTACAAGAATAGATATTTATGCTTTATAGCAACCTGCCTGGCCAATGTAATTTCAATTTGAGACTATTTTAGAAAGCAGAATAAACTTTATTAGGGATGTACCTCCCAGTTCAGACCTTAAATTCTCACCACGAATGAACAAGTAATTTTCAACTAAATTCCTGGCATGGACCAAGGAATGACTACATAAACATTAACATAATATAACTAAGTTCAGATATTCAGATATAATGAAATTCAATCCAATCTGATAATGTACCATAGAAGAATAGTGTTTGAGAACCAGAAGACAGGCTCACGACAGCTAATATGCAACCTCAGTATAATCTTATAATTAGCATTTTGTCAGACATGGAGCCTCACAATATAGTAGTGCAGAGGAAAAACTGAAGTCTTTAGACAGTGATAATGAAGATTAAAAAATGAAAATACTAAATTAATTTGAATACCATTGAGGACAAAAAGAAAAAAATGAGATGTCAATGAAAAACACCCAACATCATTCAAAAGAATGACCTTAGTCTAAGGTCTAAGTCTAAGAATGATTCTTAGACTTTCTTGAGGCTACAAGGCGAGTCTCTGATATTACTCCAAGAAGCATCACACATATTTGAAATTATTAAGCCTATGAGACATCTCTTTCAAAAGCTAGTATTATAAAATCTTTGTTACCATCTCTAAAATTTGGCCACATATTCAGTTGTATTGAAATAATCTCTGGAGTTAAACTTGAGTACAGGGAGTTTTGACATTGGCAGATAGATCCAATAGGGCTATATAATCTTTTTCAATTTAGAAGAGTAAGCTGAATTAGTCTTTCTTTTCCTGTTGTTGCCTGTTACCATGATTTCAAACAGCAGAAAGACTTATACAAAGATATAGAAGTTTTTAGATAGCAATAATCTAAGTTTTTCTGAGAATTGATTGGTGTTTTTAATAAACATAGCTATGAGAATCCAATTTAACATCCACTCATCTTGACAAGATGTTTATAAAGTATATTATAATGATAGCATTTTTGGATTGTTATTGATCATTTTTATCAGTCTGCAAGCGTCCAGATTATTTGGTTTACCTGATAGTGTTGTATTTGTTCTGTTACATATATCTTTGGCTTTTAACAATGTTATTTCTTAAAATGCATATTTCCAAAACTAATTCTTAAATTATCAGTGGAAAAATGAAGAAATGCCCATGTGTGCAGTATCCTGGCAATATAGTTTATAAGTTGCTTTCTGAGTTCAGGAAAGGCGACTCCTTTTCCCTGAAATCTTCATCTTTTTCCCACATGGTTCAACGATTGGATTGAGAGACATTTTCTACCCTTCCTAAGATTTCTAATTCATATTCCAAACCTCTGCACTCTTTCAGTCATGAAAAATTCATTAAGATTTTATGATGCTAACATTGAAAATGTCTTAGTTGTTTTCTCATAGAAAATATTTATGTAGAGGTCTGTTAATATACATATGACAAATGTACACACATGCTTTTTTTGACTACTCATTTGCTACTGGGAGAGTAAGCTTTTAAATTCAAATGGATAGTTAGCATCCTTTCAATGTACTTATTGTTTACCTGTATAATGGAAGCATGGAGAAAATCATGAATTATATATGCCACATGGAAAGAATGTCACCTTTTGAATATTTATGAACACTTGATTTTCTGAAAATTGGGAAACATTTCTTTTTAGGGAAGAAGCCATTGAAGAAATGAACTGTCATATAACATTCAGAATTCTTTAAGCAGGTTTGTGATTCACCTATTATTCTTCCATTTTCCAATTTTGTTGTTAGCTTTCTAACTCTTCAAGTCAAATAAGAGGTTTTGTGGTTCTTAATATGTGATGTGACTCATAAAAGAAGAGGGATAATCTTCTACATAAGAACAATTTAGTCTCTCATTTTCAGAAATATCAACCCTGGCCCTCCTAAATGCTTACAGTGAGAAAAGGAATATGGATTTTGGTATTTGAAGAATTTGTGATTCTCTGTTTTGATGACTTTGCAATGATAACTGGAATCCAGCAGTTCCAGTGGTCTGTGCCTAGTTGACGGCAGAGACCCTGCCTGCCTCATTCACCACTGTGTCCCCGGTGCCTGAAACCCCACCTGATGCAACTGACGTGAACATGGATCTGTAGAATTAACGCATGAATCAAAATGCACAGTGCTCTAACTTGTGCTACCATTCATACAATTCGTATGCACACATTACACATATATATGTGAGCTTATGGTAGCACACAATTTTAACAAACTCTTAAAATGTTAATTTCAGGTATTGATTACCTAAAGTAGTATCCTAGACAGATTATCATTTTTCAAAGAATATAAATGCATGGGAATACACTTCATTCTACACATACTTTAAATATCTGATCATTTATAGTTTATAAAGTTTAAGTTCATGAAGGGTCTCATTTTGAATGGCCATTATTCCTTACTTTACACATGAGTATGAGCGAAAGGGAAAATTTATGCTGTTTAATATATCCTTGAAGTAGCCTGATTAGTTATTTATTTGTTTATTTTTTAGTTTGGCTCATTTGCTCATCATTTGTCCTTCTGAAAAGGTCGATGGGGAAACATGTTCCTATTGCTAACTTTTGTGGGGTTTCTTTCAAAGTTTCTAGAAGTTCAGTCTCTGTGTGCATTTATTAGATTTAACTATATAAAACTTCCAATAAATGACAGACATGGACAAAAACAGTAGTTACTTGTGGCTTAGCCTAGTATATATCCATGTTGATAATATTATGGGCATTTATTGATGGCCCATTATTATGTATAGGCACTTAATATATATCTTCTCATTTCATACTGACAATATCCCATGAGGTATAGGTAATTGTATTATCTGCGTTTGATAGAAGTATTAATAGGATCATACACACAGTAAACTATGGCACTGGAATTGAAAATAGAAGTTGGAATCCAAATCTGTGGACTCTTAATCATTATTCTCTTTTGTCTCTCACAATAAAATAATTATTTGCAAATTAGTTATCTGGTGTAGTCAGTATATCCCAGCATGATTGATTACTATTCATTAGGCTGAATATTCCTTCTGAAAGACTGGAATTATATGTAAATATTGATTGAAGATGAACTCCAAATGAAAGGACTTTGAAGTACATTATTTCTTCTGACAGGCAATAATGGGTATATTAAATTAAGATTTTAATTAATTATATAAATGAAGACACTTGTATAACTTGCTGTTAATCTTTATGGATTTTAGCCTCAATTTAGCTCCTGAGTTCATGCCTTTATATAATGTGCGAAGGGAGTATAGTGTACAACCTTCATCATTTTTCCTAGCTCCTTCCATAACAGATATAGTCAATAGGTAAGTTAGCTATTTTCATATTCTTAAAGTCTGAATAAAAGGAGAAATGAAAGACGAAAAAGGTTGACAGAGGCATACTGGGAAAAAGGAATAATATTCTGGGAATAAGTGGGTTTAAAAGAAGAACTCTGATATCACAGATTTACAGAGAAAAGTCTAATCATCTTGACATGGAAAGCATATGGAACAAAATAAGTATGTGTGTGTACATATATTTGTATATATACATATATATTTGCATACATGCATATACATATATATTTTTTTGTAAAACAAAATCATTGATAAAATATGGTTGCCAACAAACTGTTTGTGATTTTAAAGTTTCTTTTTATGTGTAATACACCACTTATATTCCCAAAGCATTTGTTAAACCCAAGTGCTAGGACGGAAGTATATAAAAGTTTCCAAAAAAGAAAGGTCTGATACTGATTCTAGAACTTTATATTTAATACAGATACTCTGTTGAGGCTTGACAAGTGCCGTTGTCTAAAGAAAATAAGAAAATTTAACACTGCCTTATAGAAGTGCTAAGAAGTAATTTTGATTTTATATTGGCTAAAGGGGACAATATTGATTTCTGGCTCAAATACGAGGGCAAACTTTGAGTAAGTTTCACTTTTTGAAAAAGAATGATAAGAAATGTCTCTTCTTTGTTATTGTATGACTAATCGTAATATTAACAATAATTAATGTTTATTTAGTGTTTAAGATATGATAGATACAATTTAAAGCAACTTACCCTTTTTTACTTCATTTAATATCCATGATAACTTTTTGAGGTAGAAACTGATATTATCCCAGTTTTACAGACGAGACAATTCAGGCAAAAGAAGATAAGTCATTTTCTCTGAATTATTAAGTCTTCGTGGCACAGTTAAATATGGCTGCATATTCCAGGCACTTGGAAACAGTGGGAGAGATTGGAGACAGGGTCCTGCAAAGAAAAGAAATGCCAACTGATGTCATAGCGTTAGGGACACAAGAGCCTTCTTTGGAATGCTTTCAGTTTCTGCTAAGGAAATGATGTTGCTAGCAAGTGTGCTGATAGATAAATATTCTACTTTCTATCTTGCTGGTGGATTCAACTTCTCATGCCATTTGAACGCTGTTGACTAGGGATGCATTTTAAGACATCACTAATCCTGATAGCAGTTTTCAATATTTTAAAACCATTTCCCTGAGTATTCCCTTCCCTTGCCTTTGTTTCTCTTCCCTTCCCTTTTTCTTTCCTTCTGTTATTTTTACAATTTTCAGTTTTTCCTAATATCAAAGTAAAACAAAATGGTAAACTGTATAGTAATCCGTCTGTAGACAATAAGAATGCACAGTGTTTATATTTGGATTTAGAAGGCTTGAAGCAACAGCAAACAATTAAGAAGTAATTGTTTTTAGGCCCCAAACATCAGTGCATTCACACAAAGGCAACACCATTAATATTGATTTGAGGTCATGACATCATTGGTGTTCCACTTATTCTCTTTGAAAGAATTCAGAGATTTAGTCATGGTTCATGTAACCTGTATTCTTTGAAAAATAAAGCAACTCCATTTCTTCATCTACCTAGATTTCCAACCAGAAGTTCATGTTTGATAGAGGGAAAGAAGCAGATTTTCAACTTACTTGTTATGCCTAAAATGTGACAAAGATTATAAAAATATAGACCTAAAAAGAAAAACTACCATATGCTTTCCATTGCTGCACTGGCAGAAGAAAGAACACATCAGAGAGAAATTCAGAATTGTCATGGGCAGAGTCAAAACAATTACACAAAAATCTCATATAGCAAACAACCCCTTGCCCTAAACTGATCTCTTATTATGGTAATTTAACATATGTTGAATTTCATAATATCAGCTATTCTACTTTACTCAAGTTTTCATACAAACTACAACATCAGTAAGTCTCACTTTGAAGTTTGAAAGACATCCCGGAGAATATTGAATATTAATTTTTGAACAAGCTGTTACACTTTCATTTGGGAATGAAGTATTAGTCCATGTTTCATTAATCTACTTGTTTGCAACCTTCATCCCACTAAATTAATATTTGTAAAAAACCGAAAGGGTGAATGTAGCCATTACATAAATTATTTTCTTTTAAGGCTATATCAGTTATCTTTATCTACCATAAGACATTGACAAAAAGACATTGATTCTAATAAACTTTAATGCACACTTTCTAGAGGCTTTCTCATTAAAATATCTCTAATAAAATATCTCCTTAATATTAAAGAATAAAGCATTTTTTTTACCTTAAGGCACAGGTGACTTCTGTCAAGAAGGTTTATTTTTTCTTAAGTAAGCAATGTCTTTCTATAATTAATATTAATTCCATCCTTTATTGCTTTTTCAGAGATTTTGTTAATGCAGCTGTTCCTCCTCTCTTCTTTGTCATCAGTTATCTTTTCTGTTTTGTTGATGGATGGATAGATAGATAGATAGATAGATAGATAGATGAGATACTGACCTTGATCTTATAGCCCCCTTGGCAGTAATGGCTGCCATTTGTTCTGCTTAGGAAAAAAATACTTTGAAATCTCTACTTCTCATCTCCCATTCTTGAACCCACTATAACCAAGCTTTATTCCCTATCACTCCACTAAAAATCAAGTCAAGATCTTGTCAAAGTCACCAATGACTTCCTCATTGTCAAATTCAATGGACACTTGTTCACAGATTATTTTTTAGAAGCATTTGACAGAACTGTTCATTTTCTTCTTAAGTACCTTCCTTCCTTGGTTTCTAGGACACTGTACTCTTCTAGTTTTTCAATCTCAATATGACTCCTTCTCAGTCTCTGTTACTAGCTTATTTTGCCAATGGAGAGATTGTTGAGTGCCTGAGGGCTCGGGGCTAAATTCTGAGACCTCTTTTTTCTATTTATATTAGCTTCTTTGGTGACCTCGTTCATTCTCCTTGTTTTTAAATAACCTCTATTCTCTGATGTTGGTTAAATTTTGGTTTACAAAACAAAACTTGCTACTGAAATCTAGTCTTGGATGCACAACTACTTACTAGAATTTTCTCTGGATATGCTGGTGTCACATGGGCATTTCAAACTTAACATTTGATTTTTGCTCCCAAACCTCTTCCTTCTACAGTAATCCCCAACTCACTGAACACCTTGCCCAGCTCAAAAATCTTGGCACCTTCCCTGAGTCCTCTGCTCTCTTTTTATTTCTCCTGTGCAAACCATTAGAAACTCTACCAGCTATACTTTCAAAATGGATCCCAAATCTTACCACCTCTAATCCCTACCACCAAGACCCTACTCCAAACCATTTTCATCTCCTCCATGCTTTAGCTCAATAGGCTCTAACTCTCCTTGCCACTTCCCGTCTTATTTCATTGAAGAAGTCTATTTATCACACAGCAACCAGGGTGATTTTTTTTAAAAAGCAAAATGTGTATCATGTCACTAATCTGCTGCTAACCTTCCTAAATTCTTGGCTTATCTGTCATGGCCTAAATGATCCCGACCTCAGTTGGCTCTCATCATGCATTCTCCATCACTCTTCTTCCTCACTTAGCTCCCGCCACACTGGTCTTTCTGTTGTTCTTTGAAAATTCTAAACATGACGACAGGAGCCACAAGAATTTTTGCCCTTGAGTTAGGAAACTCTTCTTACATATGTTTGCAGGGGTCAACTCTCAATTCTAGCCCTTGCTAAAATGATAGCATCTCCAAGAGCATCCCTTGAGCACCCTATCTTAAGTAGCACCTGTCCTCACTCTATCCCCTTAACCTGTTCCGTTTTCTTTCTCCAAAGCATTTATCAGTACTTTATGTTTTATATAATTTTATTTATTATTTTGTTATTACTGATCTTTCTGCCTGGCAGGTGAGTCCCATGAAGGTGAACACTTTTCCTCCTTTGCTCAGTGCAGAATTTCTAGTGCCTAGAACATAGTAGGTGTTCAGTTTATGTGTTAAATAAATTATGGTTATAACTTCCATTCCCCCCTACTTTTTAATTTTATTCCAGACATTTTCTAATGTTAACCTACTTACTTTTCTATTTGCCACTCCTCTTATTAGTTTAATAATTGTTTTTAAATTTTAACATAAAGTATTTATTTCTATTTGATGTTATCTCCTTGTGCTTACAACCAGGTTATCCTTTTCAATGTTTCAGATGCTAGTAATTCATTCTATTCCTTTTCTGGCTGGCTTCCTAATACCTAATAACTTGTGGAAAATGTAAGTATATATAGAAATTGAGTCTTATTGTCAAATTTGTACTTAAGATATGCAATTGAGCATGTAATTATATGATCAAAATGGTCAATTTGCAATTGGAATAAATACTTAAGGATGTTTTGGGGTAAGACAAACTATAAAAACTCAATATATCTCAAAGAACATATCTCTAAAGAACAATTTGCCTTTAGACTTTTTTGCTTCTATCAAAACTGTCTAGCATTAATGGCTTCAAACATTTCACAAAAGTCATGATAAAATTCAGGCAGCTTCTATGGAAGAAAAAAGTCAGGTATAGAAAAGGACTGGAAATAGAAATGTGGTCAATTTTTCACTCCTGAACTGGCCTTAGAAAGAATTATTTGACCATACAAATTATAAGAAATTAGAAGAAATTGCCAAAGAAAATACATTTCCATTTCAAGAGGTTTGAGAAACTAAAATAGACTGTTACTTTTTGGGATGGCTTAGGTGTTTGGATGTAGGAGGATAAACTAACTAAATCTTATAATTACTTTCTGCTCTATTGAATCTCTGTTTCTATAATCCTATGTCCATTTCTGCTTGAAAAGAGAAGTAGAAGCTTTATTTGCCAGATTCAGAGTGTTAGTGTGATATGTTTATACTTGATATATAGTGGGAACCTGGCCATGATATTTGAGGAATACCGAATTTCCTTGTGACACGGGAAAGATACATGTAATTACCCTCTCTCTACCTAACCTCTACATGTATAAGATTATGTATTATCACTCAGAAAATAAGTAAATAAATCAATC
The DNA here is from genome assembly GCF_018350215.1 of Panthera leo. Taxonomy (NCBI): domain Eukaryota; kingdom Metazoa; phylum Chordata; class Mammalia; order Carnivora; family Felidae; genus Panthera; species Panthera leo. The sequence goes on from NC_056682.1 coordinate 167,863,014, forward strand.
AGACAAAACTAAAGAATCTTCTCTGTAAACAAAAATTTGCAAACAAAACTTTTGGAGGCACTATCTCAGACCTAGAAGAGAGTCCTTAGCTGGATGTTTAAATGGTATTGGTATTGGGAATTTTGAAAAGGCTGCTTTCCCTTCCAGAGTTTCCTGACTCACTTCATTAGTTGTGAAAAACATGTATTTATAAATTATTGCCAATGAATGATATAGTAATAGTTAACATTTGTGAGTGCTATGTGTCAGGTATTTCACGCCAGTTTTACAATGTAGGTATCATTGTTATTCCCGTTTTACAGATGAAGAAACTGAGACACAGGGAGGTTAAATACCTTGCCTGGGATCACACAGTTAAATGGTGGAACCAGATTGGAATCCAAGCAATGTAGCTAGAGAACCCACATAAACTACTTGATTCATATGTCAATATATAAGTATTGAAGACTATCTTCACAATCAATTTAGATGAAAGGGAGTTGGGCCAATATGAAAATAGGGTGAGGTATTATCCAGCAAAATGTATTAAATATTCTGTTTGGGTTTTAAGGAAAAGAGCCTTCATAATAACTGTGAGGCCAAGACAAGCGGCCCTCTATCTGGTGTGGCCAAGACTCTGATTCAGGTGCTTTGAGAAATCATTTGGTCTTCACGATAACCTTTTCATTCTCCAAGCTGGGATAAATGTGACTCAGATATCAAGGAACCGAAGGACCATCAACTCATAAGAAGTGGCGCTGCCAGTCTTAAAACCTAAATCTGTCTATTTCCAGAGCCACACAGCTGTCTCGTCATTAGACAGCAAAAGAATAGAAAGAAGATGGGAATGGCCAGTGGCAGAAACATTCCTACCCATGATCTTCTTTCATCCTCCTGAGTACCTTCCCGTAAGTTACGATCATTTCCTATAAACAATAGCTTCCCACAGGACACCATTCTACTATACGGTTTGCTCCCAAGGAGTGTACTCAGTGCCCCTGTCTTTCAATGGCTTTTCTCTCTTCCCCTATTATCACCCACTTCCTCACTATTCCCAGGTAGAGCTAGTAGATAGAATGTAAAATGTCCATGCAATACCGGGGACATACTTATACGATAACCCATTCACCATGATGGCCTGGAATTCAAATTTGACTGAGAAACCTGTATTTCTATTTGTTAAATCTGACAACTCTATAATCAGGAGACATTAATGTAAGAAGAATATCCAAATTCTGTTATCAGTAATCTTGCTCTCAGAACTATAAATTGGTTCAAACTTCCTTTTCCTTGGGCATCATCTCCATATTCAAACACAAAGATATTTATAAGAGGCTGATTTTTCATCTTCTTTTCTTATTATTCTGAAATTGGATAGCAGAAAACTTTTTTAACATGCGCATTTTTTTCCAGTTTTTTTCTTAGAGTGAAATAAATACGTCCCAACATCTCCCTCTTTCCTCTAGCAGCTCCTTAAAGTGGCCAAAAATGAGTACAAACTGTTTGAATATGTGACTTTCAAAACCGTATAAGACATGTCCGCAGGTCACCTGGGTGGCTCAGTCCGTTAAGCGTCCAACTTCGGCTCAGGTCATGATCCCATGGTTTATGACTTCAAGTCCCATGTCGGGCTCTGTGCTGACAGCTCAGAGCCTGGAGCCTGCTTCAGATTCTGTGTCTTCCTCCCTGTCTGCCCCTCCCCCAATCACTCTGTCTCTCTCTATCTCAAAAATAAAATAAATATTATTATTATTTTTTTAAATTTAAAACATGTCTGCAAAGAAGTGTTTTGGGTGAGGATAATGAGAATAGGGGATAGTATAGCCAGCTGGTTTTCTACCGAAGTGAAGAGAGAAGGGAGCCTGTAAATTAATCTAATACTCCTCAGGATGTTTTAAAATATATAAAAGACATAGGTATCCCTAAGGTGGGACAGAAAAATGTGGGATATAGCATGCTCAAAATAATAGAAGAGGCTGAGTTTGGCAGCTAATTATCAAAATGTATGTAACTATTCATGTTTGGAAACCTCAAAAAATTATCTGACAGAAAAGCAACAAACTCTTAACACCTAGCTAACAATGTACATGGAATCTGGGTTAACATACATGTATATTCTTGCATGTTTTATGGCTATTAGAACAGGTATTAATGTGAAATTTTTCTTTAATTTTCATTAGGAAAAATATGTTAAGATATAAATAGAAAAGAAAGATAAGATTATTCTCATAATTCAATACAGTGATAAAGGAAACTATCAAGAAAATGAGATTAAGAGTGTGGTCTAATTGGTGTTCAAATGTCAATATCCCAATACCCATATGCCAGCACTATAGTTAACTTAATTAGTATATTTTCTTATCAAGCAATAAATCAAGTAGAAGACTGATTACAGAAGAATCAGCTGACTCTTATGAAACATTATGGAATTGGTTTTCCTTTTTTAATATTTATTTATTTTGAGAGAGAGAGAGAGAGAGAGAGAGAGAGAATTAGCATGGAATCCAATGTGGGGCTCAATCTCAGGACCATGAGATCATGACCAGAGTTGAAATCAAGAGTCAGACACTTAACTGACTGAGCCACCTAGGGGCCCCCTGTAATTTGTTTTCCAAAACCAAGATACCTCCAGACCAGGTCAGAAAATGCTTGGAACAATGTGAATAATTTAAGGATTCAGTACATGATATATAACCTGTATAATCCTCACAGTGCTTTTTACATATGCTTCCAATACTTTAGCTTTTCATAATTTTTTTTTAAATAGTGAGACGATAGTAAGCCCTAGATCAAGCGAACAAAAACAAAAACAAACAAACAAGCAAACAACAGCAAAAACAACTCCACCATCTGTTATTAGTTAGTGGCCATATTAGAAAGAATCATATGATGATTATCCCCCAAAATGGCTGATTCAGAGCTATGATAGATTCCAATATATGAAGACATCTGTACAACATACTTATTTCTGTCACATGGGAAATCCTTCTAATTTGTTTTGACATTCAATTGGTTCAAACTAAGTAGAATTCCAACCTGAACCTTTGCAACAATCCTCAAGGTAAACCAACCTCAAATGCTTTCATTCCTGGCAAATGATTCTGTCTCCTACTTAAGAAGGAATTTTAAGTCATTGGGTATGAACTACAATTCTTCCAACAATCAAACTCATCTGCATTTTCTCCTGTTTTTCTCTCCATCTTTCACAGTAAAGTATCTCTCCTCTTGTTTCAAGTTAGTCACCCCACTTATGGTTTTTAACCCATTGTTTTCCACGTTTTCCAGAAACATTCTCCATTGATCATATCTAATTCTTCAAGATCTTTCATCTAAAAACATTCTTCTTTGAGAGGAAGCAGGTTTAAGTTTCTCCTATTAGGAAAATAAAAAACCCTCTTTCGGCTTGGATCCATTAGTTAAGTGTAGCTATTCCTTTTTCTCTTTCTCAATTTTTCTATTTTATCTTCCTTAAAGCACCATCGATCCTTCATGGTTTTTTTTTTGTTTGTTTGTTTATTTATTTTTTAATTTTTTTAACGTTTATTTATTTTTGAGACAGAGAGAGACAGAGCATGAACGGGGGAGGGGCAGAGAGAGAGGGAGACACAGGATCTGAAACAGGCTCCAGGCTCTGAGCAGTCAGCACAGAGCCCGAGGCCGGGCTTGAACTCACAGACCGCGAGATCATGACCTGAGCCGAAGTCGGACGCTCAACCGAGTGAGCCACCCAGGCGCCCCTCCTTCATGTTTTTAATTCCTCACTTCACATTCACTCTCAGGGGTCTGTCCTACTTCATCCCCACCTTCACCCCCACACCCTCCCTTAGAAATACCCTTGCTAAAAGCAACTCCGAAAGACTGTTGCCAAATCCAGCCACTATTTCTCAGTCCTTACATTTCCGTGTGGCCTTTGAGAGGGTACATATTTGGCCTCCCTGCCATCTTCCGCCCCGTTTGTCCTACTTGCTGCTATTCCCTTTTGATCATAGCTGGATCTTCTTGCTCTCTGTGTCCTCACCTCATGGCTTTCCACAAAATTGTGGTACACGCCCTTTGATTTTTTTTTTTAACTTGACGATTATTTTTTGTAGTATTGTTTGTAGAGTGGTCATTTCCAATTGATGTCCATAGTCGAGACATCTTGAAGGAATTCCAGAGTAGAGCGAGCATATATCTGCCACCTGGTCATCATTATCTGAGTGCCTTACAAATCACTGAAATCAACTGGTTCCAAACTTACCATCCTATACCTCCCCTACTGCCTCTGCCCTTCACTTCCTCAAAACTGCTTTTTTGTTTGTTTTTCTGTATTCCTTATCTCTTTATGGTGTCAGTGGTTGCAAATGGGGCAAAAATAATTTTAGATCCATTTTTAGTGATCTATGCTCCCACCATCCAAGTAATCACTCACGTCAATAGTTACAATTTCTAATTATTTCCTGATTATTTTTCTCTTTTATTATCTACACTGTGATGGTCACTATTCTCTCTGTCTCTCCCTCCCCCCCCACCCTCACACACAATTTCTTTATTGGACTATTCAATAATTGCTTTAAATTGTATTTTACCGTGGTAAAAACACTTAATATGAGCTCTATCTTCTTAACAAATTTTTCATTGCACAGTACAGCAATTGTAATTGTAAGCACAATATTTTACAGCAGATCTCTGGAACTTACTTATCTTGCATTACTGAAACTGTATACACGTTCAATAGCAGCTCCACATTCCCTCACACCCCAAACCCAACAAACATCATTCCACTCTCTGTTTCTATGAGTTTGACTAGTTTAGATACCTCATATAAGTGGAATCACATAGCGTTGGTCTTTCTGTCTCTTGCTTATTTCACACAGTAATGCTGTCCTCCAGGTTCATCTATATTGCTGCATATGGGCACAATCCCCTTCTTGTTTTAAGGCTGAATAATATTCTATTGTATGTATAAACCACATTTCTGTATTCAGTCGTCGTTAATGGACGTTTAGGTAGTTTCTGTATAGAATTGGCTATTGTGAATACAGGTTTCTCCTGCTTCTGTGAAGGGTTTTGTGCTACTTTGCTTTTACAAATGACCTATATTAGGTACCTGTTTTTGCTAACTGGAAGAAATCCAAAGAGGATTTTTGCTTTTATGAAATGGTAATTGCTTCTTCACTTTGTGCCGTTTTGGCTTACGAAATGTTTCACGGGAATGCTCTATTTTTGGGTGCTACAAGAAACCTATGTTACTATAATGAACAGGGAGGCTCCTCAAAAAATTAGAAACGGAACTATCATATGCAGCAATCCCACTTTTAAGTATATATCCAAGTGAATCGAAATCAGAATTTTGAAAAGATACAATAGTCCTTTTCCTTTTTTTTCCTGGTTCTGGTGTTATCCTTTTCAAATCTATATTCCTTTCTGCTGCCAGCATGCCTTTCTGTAACAGTCATATGACCCTGACTTTCATATGCTCTCTTCAAAACCGTTAAATGACCCATTGTTAGAAAAAATTAAAAAATAAAAAATGAAGGGCCCATCATTACCCACCAGAATGAATATAATCTTTCTTGCATGGTATGACAGAATTTCATGATATGTAGCATTGCCAGATTTAACGAATGCAATTATTGCACACAACATACTTAAATTAGTCATTATTTATCTGAAATTCTAATTTGATCAGGCATCCTGTATTTTACTGGCAGCCTTGTGATAGGGAACTGGATTACTTGTCTAAGTCATCTCCTCCTGTGCTCCACCCATAACACTATCGCCACTTCTGTACATTATAATCCACCCTCCCGAAAGAAAGAAAGAAAGAAAGAAAGAAAGAAAAGAAAGGAAAGAAAGAAGGAAGGAAGGAAGGAAGGAAGGAAGGAAGGAAGGAAGGAAGGAAAATTTACTGGCCTACTTCACTCTTTCTTCTAGTCCTTTAAAACATTTTGCTTTCCTGCCAGAAATGTCTCTTCTGTATCTGTCATGTGTTCCCCTTCTCTGTAATAGCTGTACCTATGTCTGTCCAGCTAGATCCCAGTTCTCAAATGGACTTGTGTCTAGGTGTGGCCATATGATCAAATGATCTCCAATGAAATAGGACCAAATGTAATAATGTGCCATAATCTAGTCCTGTTTCGTAAAACCTCCAAAGAGTACCCTTCAATGTTCTTTGGGATTATGAATGACATGGAGAAGGATCTTAAATCCATGTATGCTGGATCCATATATCTGGACCCATCTCGATCCATCTCGATCCAGCTACCGTCAGCTTGAATCCCTGAAAAACTCCATGGAGTAGAGTTTCTCCATCCCGCTCGAGCACCTGCCTCAGACTGTTTTGTGACCAAAACAGTCTATTGAGCCATTACATTCCGGATCTAATTAGCCTATCTCACTAATTCACTATTTTCCCTTATATTCAAGTCTCAGCTAAATAATTATTTTCTAAAATGGAAAGATTTTCTGGCCTCCAAAATACTGGGTGAAGAAGGTGTAGAGTAGATAGATGAAGGAGGTTTCGGAATTCTGAGGATTAAGAGCTGTAGTGAGAAAAGTAAGGTTTTCATTAAATGTAATTTAGGGCATGGATTATAATGTATGAGGCCTAGATCCTCATTATTATGAACAAAGAAATATAGATTAGTGAATCTTTTTCTCATGGCTAAATCTGAGCTTTTCTGACTTTCACCTTTGAAAAAACAATTAGAATTTCACAAGGCTTACCATTAAAGAGGCTTTCGAATAAAATCACTCCAAAGTCAATTCCCTTTACAAGTCACTGCATTCTATTACATGTTTTTAATATATTTATTTAATGTTTTGCTTATTTTTGAGAGAGCGAGAGACTAAGTGGGGGAGGGGCAGAGAGAGAGAGGGAGACACAGAATCTGAAACAGGCTCCAGGCTCTGAGCTGTCAGCACAGAACCCCACGCAGGGCTAGAACTTGTGGACTGCATGATCATGACCTGAAGTCAGATGCTTAACCGACTGAGCCATCCAATTGCCCCAGTAAATGTCTTTTTTTTTAATTAAAAAAAATTAACGTTTATTTATTTATTATTGAAAGACAGATTCAGCGTGAGCAGGGGAGGGGCAGAGGGAGAGGGAGACACAGAATCTGAAGCAGACTCCAGGCTCTGAGCTGTCAGCACAGAGCCGAAGGGGGGCGGGGCTCAAACTCAAACTGCTAGATCATGACCTGAGCCAAAGTCGGATGCTTAACCAACTGAGTCACCCAGGTGCCCCAAATGGTGTCTTTTGAAATTTAACGGTATAGATTAGTTAGTGCATTTTCACTGCTCTTTAATATTTGGGTTGCGTCTACAGTTCATTCACCACTCTGCACTGGACAGTTTGTACTGTTGTTGTTTTTTAACTCTAACCAACATTGTGGCTATAGGTATCTGTGTACATTTGTACAAAAAGGGTATGTGTAAGGTTATGCATGTCCATGGGTGAGATTTTCTCTTAGACTTTTCCAAGTGGAAATGCTGAGTACTAATATTACACATATTTTCAATTTTGCTATTGCCAAATTACTTTTTAAATTAGAAGTTATGTTGTTACTAGAAATATATTGGTTACCGTTTCCTTATACCTTGCTACTCAAAAGTGTTATCTAACTTAAAATTTTGCCTGTTTGATGATGTTAAATGATTTTCCCTTGTTGTTTGAATTATAACTGCTTAGACTTATCAAGTGTGTATGGTTGAGCGTGGTCTAAACGGTTACTATGTCCTAACACACCGTCTCATATGAAGAAGGTATTATTTTCACTTCCATTTTACAGCTGAGATATCACAGGCTCAAAGATGTAAAATAATTTTCCCAGGGTCGCTCGGCTAGTAAGCGATAAAACCAGAAATTGAACCTAGGTGGTTTGATTTCATAGTCAATGTTCTTTACCCACAAAACTAACAATTCTCTCTCCAGTTTGCTTTTCTCTGACAGTGAGGTTGATGACCATTTTATATGTTTACTAAACTTCAGATTTCTTCCTAAGAGCTGCCTGGATATATGGTTGGCTCATTGGCTCCTTATTACTTAATTGTGCTCATTTTTATTGCTTTGAAGAGGTTTCTTTATATAGTCTAAAAAGTGAACCATTTAGTTTATATAGGTTAAAAACATTTTCTCTGAGTCAAAATCTTGGCTTTTCCTTTTTTATGTCATTTTGAGTTTTTTTTTTTTTAATTTTTCACGTATGAAAATGGATCACACTTTATTTTTTTTTCCTTCATGGTTGTCTTTTAAATTCTTATTTAAGAAATTCTTTCCTATTTCAAGGTCATAAAGATATTTCTTTATGATTTCTTTTTTATGTGTCTTTCTTTTTTTTCCATATGGATAGTCGATTTTACCGGTAGTATTTATGGAAAAAGCCATCCTTTGCTCCACAGAATAGTAATGTCACCTGCGACATTTCCCATTTTTCCTACATGTAAAATTATTCAGAGGCTTTTTCCATTAAAATATTTATCTCTTCACAGATAACAAAATATTTTAACTCCAGTATCTTTTTAGTAAGTCTTATCATCTAGTGGAGTGAATTTTCTCCCACATTATGAAAATACTAACACTTGGGTATTTTCATCTCTGCAGCTTCCCATGTAAATTTTAGGGTCTGCTTGACAAATGCAAAAAGAAACAAAACAACCATAAAAATCAAACAAAACCAGCTGCTGGGTGGGGGATAATTTCAATACATGGATTACTTTAGGGAGAACTGACATTTTTTTGTATTGAATCTCTGCAAACATAAACATGTCCAATCTCTCAATCTTTTGTGTCTTTCTTATGTCTTTCTTTGAGATCTAATATATTTTTTGGTAAAAGTTCCACATAACTTGGGGTAGATAACCTTATTTTTTGTTATTATAAATAACTCCATTTTATACTTAGATTTTTAAATTATTTATTGCTGGAATTTATGACAGCTATAAATTCTTATAGTAGTAAGCTTCCTTATTTTGTTGCTCCTTTAAAATAAAATGTCTTTGGGGTGCCTGGGTGGCTCACTCGGTTGAGCGTCCGACTTTGGCTCATGTCATGATCTCACAGTTCGTGGGTTCCAGCCCCGCCAACAGCCCCGCTTGCTTAGAGCCTGGAGCCTGCTTCAGATTCTGTGTCTCCTTCTCTCTCTGCCCCTCCCCCACTCACGCTTTGTCTCACTCTGTTTCTCAAAAATAAATAAATGAAAAAAAAAATTTTAAAGAAAAAATAAAAGAAAATATCTCAAACATTTCTTCATTATGAATGATATATGTTATACATTTTGGAAGACAATCTTCAGTGGAGTTAAGAACATTCTTTTCTATTCCTAACTTACTAAGACTTTTTTTTTAAAGTTTTTATTTAATATCCAGTAAGTTAACACACAGTGTTATATTAGTTTCAGGCGTACAATGTAGTGATTCAACACTTCCATGTATCACTTAGTACTCATCACAAGTGCCCTCCTTAATCCCCATCACCTGTTTAACCCAGCCCCCCAGCCACCTCCCCTCTAGTAACTGTCAGTTTGTTCTACAGTTAAGAGTATGTTTCTTGGTTTGACTCTATCTCTTTTTTTCCTTTGTTCATTTGTTTTGTTTCATAAATTGCACATATGAGTTACATCATATGGTGTTTATCTTTGACTTATTTCTCTTAGCCTAATACTCTGTAGCTCCATTCATGTCATTGCAAAAGGCAAGATTTCATTCTTCTTTATGACTTAATAATATTCCATTACACACACACACACACACACACACACACACACTGCCACTTTATGCATTCATCAGTTGGTGGACTCTTGGGCTGTTTCCATAATTTGGCTATTGTAGATAATGCTGCTATAAACATTGTGGTATCCCATTGAATTAGAATTTTTGTATTTTTTGGGAAAAGTCCTAGTAGTGCTCCTGCTGGGTCATAGGGTAGTTCTATTTTTAACTTTTTGAAGAACCTCCATACTGTTTTCCTGAGTGCCTACACCAGTTTGCAGTCTCCACATCCTCGTCAACCCCTTTTGTTTCTTGTGTTGTTCATTTTAGCCATTCTGAGCTGATCTTTCATTGTAGTTTTGATTCATGTTTCCCTGATGATGAGTCATGTTGAGCATCTTTTCGTGTATCTGTTGGCCATCTGTATGTCTTCTTTGGAAAAATGTCTATTCATATCTTCTGCCCTCTTTTTGGATTATTTGTTCTTTGAGTGTTGAGTTTTATAAATTCCTTATATGTTTTGAATATTAACCCTTTATCAGAAATGACATTTGCAAATATCTTCTCCCATTCCATAGGTTGCCTTTTACTGTGGTTGATTGTTTCCTTTTCTTTTTTTCTTTTTTTGATGAAGTTCCAATAGTTGATTTTTGCTTTTGTTTCCTTTGCTTCAGAAGACCTATCTAGAAAAAAGTTGCTGCACCTGATATCAAAGACGTTATTGCCTATGTTCTCTTGTAGAATATTTATAGTTTCATGACTCATATTTAAGTCTTTAATCCATTTTGAATTTTGTTTTTGTGTATGCTATATGAAAGTGGTCCAGTTTCGTTCTCGTACATGTTGCTGTCCAATTTTCACAACACCTTGAATATTCTTTCCTGTTTTATTGACTATTAATTGACCATATAGTTGTGGTCCCATTTCTGGATTTTTTATTCTGTTCTGTTGATCTATGTGTCTACTTTTATGGCAGTACTGTACTGTTTTCATCACTACAGGTTTGTAATAAAATCTGAAGTCTGGAATTGTGATGCCTCCAGCTTTGCTTTGCCTTTTTTTTCCCCAGGGGTGCTTTGGCTATTCTGGATCTTTTGTGGTTCCATACAAATTTTAGGACTGCTTGTTCTAACTCTGTGAAAAGTATTTTGGTAGGGATTGCATTAAAGGTGTAGATTGCTTTGGGTAGTATAGGTATTTAATAATATTTATTCTTCTGGGGCTCCTGGGTGGCTCAGTTGGTTAAGCGTCCAGCTCTTGATTTCAGCTCAGGTCCTGATCTCACAGTTCATGGGTTTGAGCCCCACATCAGGCTCTGTGCTGACAAGCGTGAAGCCTGCTTGGGATTCTCTCTGTCCCTCTCTCTATCTGCCCCACCCAGCTTGAGGTCTGTCTCTCTCTCTCAACAATAACCATTAAAAAAAAGAACCCAATATTTATTCTTCCAAATGCTTTTTTGCATGTGCTAAGAAGTTATTTCCCCTTTATTATTTACCGTTGAGAATTTCAGTAAGATTTTTGTCATGCTAAGCCACTCTTGGTTTACTGAAATACATTCTAACTTGTCTCATTGAATTTTTAAAAGTATACTCCTGGATTGGTGTTGCTAATGTTTTATTTAATATTTTGATATTTACAGCCCCATGTGACATGGTTTATGGTTTTCTTTCCATAAGAGATACTTAAAAAATTTATTGAATTATATCAGTCTCACAAAATGAAAAAAAGTTAGTTTCCCCTGTTTCCTGGAAGAGCTTGCATATTATTGGAAGTGACAATTTGATGATTGACTGTAACCTAACCTTCAAAACCTCCTTAACCTAGTGGTAGTTTTGTATTTGAGGATATCTTTTATTTTTTAATTTTTGGAGAGGGAGAGAGAGGAGGAACATGTGTGAGCAGGGGAGGAGCAGTGGTGCCCAGTATGGGACTGGATCCCACGACCCTGGGATCATGACCTGAGTTGAAATCAAGAGTTGGTCACTCAACTGACTGAGCCATCAAGGCACCCTGAGGATAGCTTTTAATGTATTGATTTTGCTCATTTAGTGACTAAATTTTTCAGATATTCCTTTTTTTTTTTCTTGAATCACATGTCAGAGTTTCACAAACATTGGAATAAAATTATGCATAATAAAGGATTAAATGCTTTTGTTATTTTTAATATTCTCATATTCCAAAATTAATGACTTTTCTCCTTTGTTCTTGTTAAATCTTGCTAGAAGCTTTATAGTTCATTAATATTTTCAAAGAATGAGTTATGGTTTTCTTGATCTTTCTTTCTTTCTTTCTTTTTTTTTTTTTTTTTTTTTTTTTTTACAAAATTTACCAGTGACTTCATCTAGGTCTGGAGTTTTCTTCATGGGAAGGTTTTATATTACAAATTCAATTTTTTGGGGGGAGATATGGGCTAATCATATTTTAAATTTTTTCTTCCTTGAGTTTTAACAAACTGTGATTTTTGAGAGTTTGTCTCTGGTGGATTAAAAATGGCTATAAATTTTTGTCACTACCTCATTTATGGCATTTGTGCCCTCCTGTTTAGATCTGGATTGGTTTGGCCAAAAAGAATCCAGAGAACATGGCAGGAATGATGTCATGCCAATTCTAGACTTAGCTTTTCAAAGGGCTCACAGTTTCCACTTTCTCCCTTATTGTTTGACTCTTGGAATCTAGGTGCATATAAAGAAGCTACCCTCATGGAGAATCTAAATGCATAGGGAGAGAAGTATGAACCTTTTTGTCTGTTTGTTAGTTCTTTCTAATTCTCCTGGCATATAAATGATTGAAGCCATCTTGACTTTTTTAGCCCTATCTGCCTTCTGTTTGCAGCCATATAAGTGAGCTGTATGAGATTAGGGGAATAAACTACTTGGTCAAACCAGAAATTTATGAGATAGCAAATGATCACTTTTGTCTTTTGCCATTGGGTTTTGGAATTCTTGTTACATAACAAAAAGTAACCAGAATAGAAATTGGTCCTGAAAAGGGGTTTGACTAGATCAAACCCTAAAATATGTGCTGTTGGTAGTGGGTAGAAGCTAGGACAATTTTGAGGAAATTGTTGGTGCATAGTGTAAGGACAATGAGGAAATCTTATTGCAGGAAGTAAAAAAGACAACCTGTGTTATGCATTGGTAGAAAATGTGGCAACACTGTCACCTACAGTAATATGAGGGATAGAAAACATACCTAATGAATTTGTGGATTTGGCTTGGAAGATTTCCATGCACAATACTGAAAAGACTGGTTTCCTTTAGCTGTATGTGCTAAGCCGTGGAGACAGGTGAAATAAATAGAAAACTATTCACTTGTTAAGCAGAATTTAGAGAAAATATTTCCAACTGAGGGCTTGCAAGTATAAAACTGTTTCTAATTCCCAATCTCTCCCAGAAAAAAAAAAAGATTTCCAAAATAAATAATGGTCTAAGGGGGGAAAAAATTAGGGGTCCTTGGGTGACTCAGTCAGTTGAGCATCTAGCTCTTGATTTATGCTCACGTCATGATCTCAAGGTCATGGGATAGAGCTCTGCATTTGGGGTACATGCTGAGCATGGAGCCTGCTTAAGATCCTCTCTCTCTCAACTTCTGCCCCTCCCCCACTCGCTCTCTCTCTCTCCCTCTCTTTATTTTTTTTTTAATTTTTTTTAACGCTTATTTATTTTTGAGACAGAGAGAGACAGAGCATGAACAGGGGAGGGGCAGAGAGAGAGGGAGACACAGAATCTGAAACAGGCTCCAGGCTCTGAGCTGTCAGCACAGAGCCCGATGCGGGGCTCAAGAGACTCACGGACCATGAGATCATGACCTGAGCCGAAGTCGGCCGCTTAACCGACTGAGCCACCCAGGCGCCCCATCTCTCCCTCTCTTTAAAATAAAAATTAAAAATATAAATGAATGAATGAATGAATGAATGAATGAATACATGCAGGTCCTGGTAGGAAAACAGGGTCTTAGGATCGGGATGCTGATGATCCCTTGTGCTGCTCAATCTCTGATACCTGCATCCAATTCTCAGCCTGCAACATTCATTGTTGGGTTTACAGGGACTTATCCTGCAGGTGCATAGCCCTGCCCTTGGCTAACTGTCTGTGGCGAACACCAACCTAGACTTCTAATTTCTCCCAATGCAGTTTCTCTTCTCCAGTTCTTTTCTGCAAATTTCAGACACTTTAGCAGCCCCGAATTCTGATCTACATCTTCTGTGCTCCACAGGTCGGCCAACTTCTCTTCACTGTGGTAAGACCATTTGGAGCACCTGGGTTAATAAGAAGTTCACTTCATGTATTTCCCTTATTTCCAGAATCTCAGCATCTCTGCCTGTCATCCAATAACTGAAGACAGTTTTGTTAAATCTTGCTCAGTTTTGTAATTGTTATGGTGGGAGGAAAGGTCTGGTATCATTTACCTTGTCATGGTGAGAGGCATAACTTTTCAGCCTATATTTATGTGTGCTTCTTTTTTTTAAATCTTTGTTAATATTTATTTATTTTTGAGAGACAGAGAGAGACAGACAGAGTGTGAGTGGGGGAGGGGCAGAGAGAGAGGGATACACAGGATCAGGATCAGAAGCACGTTCTAGGCTCTGAGCTGTCAGCATAGAGCCCAATGTGGGGCTCAAACTCACAAACTGTGAGATCATGACCTGAGCCAAAGTCAGACACCTAACCAGCTGAGCCACTCAGGTGCCCCAATGTGTTCTTCTTTCTTTATGCAAGAATATTTTATAATTTGGGTGATGGAAAATCCCCCCTAATCAATTTTGTACTTAATTTCTGCCAGTGTGCTAAGGGTTTTACCACCTCAGAAATAATTTCCATGTTCAAGAGTAAAATTCAAAACTTAAAACCAATGAATGCACAGAGATTTTTTTTTTTAACTCAGCGCCCATACACAAAAATATAACAGCATCTTACCTGTGATGGCAAACAATCTTTCTACTAAATCATCCTGGCATTATTTGCAGCTTTTCTTGACTAATGAAGAATCTGTGGCCCGAGCACCTCAACACAAGCAGAATCTGTGCCTTCCCTTCTGTTTTGCTGTGGGTGCTAAAATCTACTGAAATTCCATAGGCAGAAAACCCTTTTAGTCCCCAACCATCCCATTCTTTCCTCAAGGAACCAGCAATATGTCCATTTTGGGCATCCGGCCTCCAGAACTGTAGATAATCAATTTGCGTTGTTTTAAGCTACTAAGTTTGTGGTAATTTATTACAGGAACAATACAAAATACACTTCAGGAAACAACTATTACTTTCCTCAGTATATGCTTAACAGAGAATCCATTCATTAAAAGAAGTGCTAGAATATTCATACCAACACTATTTGTAATACTGAAAGCTAGGAACCAGTGGCCCACCAATGGTAGAATGGACAAATAAATTGTAGAATATTCACATAATGGGATACTATGTACCAGTGAGAATGAACCATCTATACATATATGAAATAATGTGGATAATGTCACAGTGTTGACAGATAAAGGTTCAACACACAAAAGTAAATGCTGTATAATCTAATTTACATAAAATCTAAAAATTAAAAATACTGTGCTTATCGAAATTTGAATAGTGGCTATCCCTGCGGGCAGCATAGAGCCTATGTGGGAACAAAAGCTGTGTTTGGGTGGTGTTAATGTCTGTTCGTTAGTCTAGGTGATGGTTATAAGAGGGTGTTCAGTTTGTGAAAGTCCATCACTTTACTGTGTATACTTTTCTGTTTATGATAGTTCAATGAAAATAAATTTAAAATATGTCCCAGATTTGTCTTTTGATTGACAACAATGAAGATTAAAACGTGTGAAAAATTTAAAATACTTTTTAAATTAAAATGATTCAAAAGTCACTTCAGATAAATCCATCAAGAAACATTAACCAAGGTCTTTTTGAGGTCTTATTTAAAAATTGAAACATTCTCTCAAGGCCTAAGGGCCTAGCCAGAGGCTAGGACACTTCCCCAGAGCACTGTCATGAGGCCATGCATATTTAATTGAATAGTTAATTGAAATACACACAGAGAAAAATTTTCCCAAAGCTGACACAATGGTAACATTTTTCTTTCTAATTATTTGTTCCCGTGTCTCTATTGGGACTAAAATCTTCATGTAGGCTGGACTTTTCGCTGCAGTCACTTCTGGTTAGATGTCTTTCAATACCTAGTAAGCCTTGTGTACTATTTCTCCTTAGCAGACACACTGATGTCATCAGCACCAGCTGCTCTCTGCTTAGAGAGAGGATGGGTGAGAATGCAAGGCAACCAGAATCTGGGTTTGGAAAATGAGTTGTGAGTAACGGACAAGGCCCCTACTTTCCCTCTGTACCTCCATGGAGTAAAAAAGGACCCCACCGTCAAGGTACAAAAGTCTTGAATCACTGACCCGAATTCTCGTTTTCAAAGAGCCAAATTAATGTAATAAATACAGGAGATAAGCCTCGTAGTCTCCATGCTCTGCACACTGAGTAGTCAGTGATATGGAGGTGGGCAGCTGAAGTGAATGTGAAAGGCAGCAGGGGACTGACAAGGCGCAGACTAATCCAGAGAATGGCAGTGATATCCCCTTGGGTAGAAGCCTACCTATATGATCACAGCAGTTGAAGCGAGGGGCACAATCCACCATTACGCTTTCACTGTAGACATAAAGAACAGCAGGCGTTTTTACGCCCTCTCTTTTGTATAACTCAGAAACCGTGTTCGTAACAAGGTTGCTTTATGTGGGCTGGACTCCGGGCGTATGCTTTCAGAAGTTTGGATGTGGTTTACTAGACATCTGATTAACTCTGCCTCCTGCCATTCAAGGGCTAAGTCATTTGCTGGCTGGGACCTCTGACTTCATTGAACTGAAAATTCAATACTATGGAAGTTATTTATTTGCTTTCTATAGGTGGAGTTTTTGAAACAGAAAAGATTACATAAATGATATTTATTTTGTACCCACCCAGTGCATATAGTATGTACTCCTTAAATATTTCTTTAATTCATTCTGGAATCAGACAGCCTGGGTCCAAAACCTGACTCTATCATGTTTTTTAGCTATTTGACCTTTGGAAGTTACTTAACTGTTCTACGCTACAGTTTCATTTTATGAAATGGAGATAATCATAAAGGTTTTGGCAAGGACTGAATGAGTGTGTGAGTATATATTTAATTAATATATATGAGCATATATATATATATATATATATGTATATATATCCGTATATACATACATATAGTCTGTCGTATTAAATACAACTTCCTAACTTTTCTTTCAGAATTCTGATAGAACGTTCCCGAGATAAATCTCTTTATCAGTCACTTATAGCCCTATGTGTTTTTGATCGTTTATGAAGTATACCAATATTACAAACATGATCTGGTTTTCTTTTTCCTGGATAAAAAAGAGAAAATGTATGTAAAATTCATAATCAGTGCTTGACACCTACCCTATCGGAAAGTGAAGGAAATGCAGATTAGGGATTTCATAATTGTCAAAAAGAGGACAGGCCAACCTTGAGCTTTGCAATGTAGAAGGGAAAGAGTTGGTAAGGTGGGAACGACAGGGACGTGAAGCAAGGGTTTTGAACCTGAGAGACTGTGGTTCTGACCAAGATCATAGAGAAGGGAATCAAGAGTAGAGACCTGTTGCGGGTCTCCCTCTGAATGCTTGCGGACACACTCGTTGTGGAAAACACCAGAAATTTCTGTTTATTCCCCTGCACTTGAACAACAGCCTCAAAGGCTATGTAGACTCTGCACGTGTTTTTAAATTTTTTTTAATGTTCATTTATTTTTGAGAGAGAGAGAGAGTGCAAGGAGGGGAGGGGCAGAGAGAGAGGGAGACACAGAATCCGAAACAGGATCCAGGCTCTGAGCTGTCAGCACAGATCCTGACGTGAGGCTCAAACTTATGAACCATGAGATCATGACCCGAGCTGAAGTCAGATGCCTAACCTACTGAGCCACCCACACTTGCGCCCTTCTGCACATTTCTAAATACATTATTTTGACCGTGGCCAGTTGATCTTTAGAACTGTTATCATGTCAGCCTTAAAGGTTTTTCAAGTTGCTGTAGGGATGTCTTTCTCTGGGCTCCATTTCCTGTCACAGCCCTGGGAAGGATGATGGAATCTTTCATGAACACAAACAAGGATAAAAATCTGCTGATAATAATTCTGCTTCGTGGGTGGAGTTGAAGACATATATTAAAATATGCCGGGAGCAATACAAGACAGCGATGAAAAGTGTGTGTGGGGCTTCACAATCTGCCTCTGGCAATCCCCGACTCTCAAATCTCTCTTTAATCTCTGCAAAGTAAGGGAATAGGAAAGGAGTTGTCAGTATCTAGAGGGTAAAACAAATGTGAACAATGAAGACCGTGGGCTCCTAAGAGCAAATCATGCAACACTCACTTGATTGCTGTTTCGGTGTAGGGTTACTATTTGTGGCTGCCAGGAAGGCACTAGATCTATCTTAATTTCAGCGAATCATCTGTTAGCGTCTCAGGCATTTTTACAAATTGGTTTAAAGGGGATTCAAAGTGAATTGCTTCACCTATGGTGACTGGCAGTGGGGTCACGATAAATGGCACTGTGCAAAGTTCTCGTGGTTTCCGAAGGAGTTGGTATTTAGCGGCATTGCTAACTTCCTTATGATTAAATCCATACGGGGAGGCAATTGGCATGAAATGGGGAAGAGAGCTTACCAAATCTCAAAGTAAAGTACCCTCCAGACCAAGAGAAACTAGGTAGCAAGGTTAGAGGCCAAATTACTTTGGAAAATGTAGAGGCCTAGCCTGAGAGATTAAAGTGCAAGGCCATCAGAAGAACCAGGCACTCCTCCCACCGGGGAAGGAGAAGACAGAGTAAAAGTGAAACAGAAAGACAGTTAATTTCCAACTACTAAAGTGAGAGTCTCCTTTTAAAAATATCTCCAAAGTGTTAAATGGACAGAGGATTCTTTTTTCAAATTTTACACCCAGAAGGCTGCAGAATCATGTGGTGAACAGATTAATAAACTGCCACCACCCACACCATGCAATATAGGGAACTAACAGGCTAGACAGTGGATTGTTAAAAAGCACCAGTCCTGTGAATCATCGTTAATACTTAACCGATGCCTACTCTGCAGTGGCCACTGTTCTTCGGGCTTTCCATGTGGTACTTCATTTCACCTGCATGATAACACTATGTGATATATGGTATTACCGCCTTCACATTGCTGCTGAGGAAACAGAAGCACAGAGAGGTTAAGGAACTTCCCTGAGGTCATACAGCCAGCAAGTGGGGAAGGTGAAATTGGAGACCAACCATTTGGCTTCCAGACTGTGTTCTTCACTCCCACACTTCTTGGTCTGGAAAGACGATGATGGAGCTTCAGAGACCTCCACGACATCAAAGTCCTTTCTAAAGTACTGTAGCTTAAGGATAGCCTGTGATTGTCTGAGATTTGAACTGTGCTTTGCATTTTACCAAGAGATGAGACCGCGTTCTTTTATGTAAAGAAGACAGACTAGACAGCCTTCCCCTCATTCACACAGATGTTCAGGTTGTTTAAATTTACCCCTGCACATGACAAGCAATTTGTGGAATTAACTAGAAACCAAGTGCTCTATTTTTTTCCCCCCAAAGCAATCTGCTTCCCCTATTCTGCTTCACAGCATCTTATGATTTTCTTTTATAAATCAAAGCTAAGATAAGACTGTTGAATTTGCAACATTTATTTTAGAACTAATTTATAATGTTAGAAAATTCACTGGAGTGTCTTGATAGTTAAGATAATATGTAATAGTGCTACCATATACATGAATTACATAGACTTTTTTTAATGGGGTAATTATGTGAACAGTAAAAGAATAACTTCATTGTACCACTGTAACTATGCAGAGAAGACTTTTTCCACTCACAGCTACTAAAATAACATGAACTTTTTTTTGAGAAACAGAAAATATACTATGAAAATCTAATATAGAAAACAATTGACTTCTCTATATGGAGTATGTTCTTGAGATATACTGAAATCATATATCCTATAACCCATAAAAGCTATTTAATCCACATTTCTGCATATATACACATGGCGTGTTTACATATTTACATATATATTTTTTATTTGCATAATTTGCATCCTTCTTTTACTAATGATTTCAATTCTACTAAACTCTATCATAAATGATAGGTATAGGAACACCTGGGTGACTCAGTCATTTGGGCTTCTGACTCTGATTTCGGCTCAGATCGTGCTCTCTCGATTTGTGTTAGAGCCCCACATCAGACTTTGCACTGACAGTGTGAAGCCTGCTTGGGATTCTCTCTCTCTCCCTCTCTCTCTGCCCCTCCCCTACTCATATTCTCTCTCTCTCTCTCTCAATAAATAAATAAACTTAAAAAATAATAATAGGTGTAGACTATATCAGAAATATCTTCAGGAAGCTGCATTCCAGATTAAAATTGTCATTAGTCAAATAATCCCCATTGGTAAATGAAACATTGTAACTGGAATAAGTTGTGGTGGAGTTGGAGAGAAAGAGAGAGAGAGAGAGAGAGAGAGAGGATGAAGCTGTGAGAGTATGTAATAGTAAGAATAACCTAAGCTAGAGGGTCAAGAAAGCTTCCTTGAGGAAGGGAAGCTCAAGCTGAAATAGGAAACATGAGTAGCAGTTAAGTAGGATAACTGGTGGGGAGAACATTCCAAATAACAGAAACAGCATATACAAAGGCCCTGTGGTATGAGGGAGAATGTTAGGTTTGCAGAATAAAAACATAGAAAGTGAGGAAGATTGTGTACAAGATGAATCCTTAGTGGGAGAAAAGTCCACAGCTCTGATCTTGTCAAAGATTTCAGACTTCATTCTTCAAACAAAGGAAGATATAGGAGGGTTTCTGTTTTTGTTTGGTTCTGCTTATTTATTGCTGTTTTGAGTTGGATGCTTGGAGAGGGAGTGGTGACAGAAGCAGATCTGGGTGTTATGTACACACAACTGAAAGCTGTGAAATTTGGACCTCAGCTGTTTCATTGGTTTCTGCATAATCTCTCAGCAGTGTTTCTCCCCTCTAACACCTGAGATTTATTTAACGAGTCATCCTATTTTAATGATGTTTCTACTCAAACCAAGCTGGCAGAGTAAGTCCTACAAAAGGTGCATATGCTCAAGGTTAAACAGACAATCAGATAAGAGAGATCTCTTATGTTATTTTGTTCTTCTGGTTAGTTGTTGCTGGACTTGTTTTCAGGATGGGGTAATAAAGATTGTCCCTCTCTTCTTCTCCTAAGTTGCAAACCAGTTGAAGTGATAATGTAAGTTAGACAAATGGCGATCAAAATGTTCGTTTTATTGTTGGTAAATCTGAGTAGGATAATACAGTTTACATCTACGTCACAACCAGTCTTCCTGACACTCTTCCTGGAATTAATTTTACTCACCCAGAACTCCAGGCCACACCACCCACGTCAAACTCATTTCTGTCTCCCAAACAGCAACCTGGAGGGTCAGAGTCTGTTCTGTATGCTTAGCCCAAAGAAGCAATCTTGTGTATCTCGACAGAAAAATGGGAAGAAAGAGAAGAGGGAGGGAGACTCTTTCAAACCATTAACCTGTTAACTATAACTCTTTCTTCCTTGAGGAGGAGCAAGAAGGTATGGAAGAGAGAGGCATAAAGGATCCCTCCCATATTGTTCCTCTTAGGAATACAGTGGAGATTCCTTCCACTGTATTGGATTGTTGAAGCACAAGGCAAGGTGAATAAATGTTCACCCTCCCCCCTCGCTATTTAGCTATATTCTCTTTCTTTTTGTTTGTTTTATTTTGTTTCTTCAATATCTTCCAAAGGATCTGGCCCTTTCTTTTTGTCCTCCCTGCACACACACATATATATCAATGTGTACCTTTCAGACAAATTTAAACACAATATCCCAGGTGGAGAAGAGTAACTGTGGGTTGTTTTTGTTGTTGTTGTTCTTTTTGTGTATGTAGCCTCAAAATTACATGCTTACAAATGCACAAATGAAATACTATCAACTCACAATTATTAAAAACTCTAAAAGAGATGGGAAGAAATAAACACTGCTTCCAAAATGGAACTCTTTTTAAAGTAATATACTTGATTTCAAAATGAACTCTTCCTCCTTTTCTTCTTGATTCCTTTCTGAGTGGGTGCTACAACCACTACCCACTGAGTGGCCAGCAATCGTGGAACCAACTTGGATTCCCACTGATACCTCACCCTTCAAACTCCAGGAGGCTGACCTTTCCATCCTACATTATGGCCACTCACACTGTAGCCTCCCACAGGGCTCTGGCAGTGGGGTGCCCCACAGGATGTTGGGAGAACTGGAGAATAATGAGGTCTGGGTATTGATTGTGCTGGCTCCCTCTCTCACGGGCCCCATGTGGGCGGTGGCTGTGTTCTTGGACCTGGGGCCAGAGCCCCTGCTGGGCAGCTCTCCTCTCCATTGCAGGCTCTTCCCAAGCTGAGGTAGCTGCACTCCCCTCTTGCCCTTCAAGTCTGGAGACAGTAAAGATAACCCTCCGTTGCCAGCCATGTAGTGCTTCAGCATCTGCATGGGGGGTTCCCTTTTTTCCCACTCAACCTTTGTCCATAATCCCTTCATTAACTTCTACTCCACCAACACCTTTTAGTGCCCTGTGTCCTGCGATGACCTTGATTCATACAGGAAGCCATTGTAATAAAGAGGAACTGTGTATAAAATCAAAACCTAGAATACTTAGGGGATGTTTTGGAGAGAATTGATTCATTAGACTCTTTGGATAGATACGGACATATGCCACACAATTGAAATATGTATGATATTGTTTCTCTATTACATTTGGTATACTAATTAAAATAATGTAATCACAAAATACTAAAAACGATTTTGACGGCAGACTGAAAGCTATTTGGTCCATTTCATCAATCTATCTATTTATCAATCTACCCTTATATATAATGATAACTAAGGATCTAAACCTTAGTTTTGCCTCTTACTTAACTAGGTGACTTCAGACTGACTATTTAGCTCTCATAGGTCTCAATTTTCTCATATACAAAAGGTTTTGAGGGTTGAGTGAAATACTGTGTATAGAAAACTTAGCACACTGCCTCACAAGTTTTAAGGGCTCCATCATTTTTCTATTATTATTACTAGCATAGCGTTATCACTATTATTGCTCAACAGTGGTCAACCAACTCATGTTTTGATTCAATGACTTTGTGGTCATGATTTGTTATAATTAGAGTTGGACAGCAAGCCAACGTCACTGTCTGCTTCACAATTTTTCATAGGTTGTATTCATTCTTTAGGCCATTGCTGCAGGCTAAACTCATCTGCTAACTCTGTCATTAAAGGAAATGCCAATCAGAACTGAGCCTGAGTCTGTCTTTTCTAGAATATTCATTTTTTTAAATATTAATTTTTAACGTATTTTTCCCTGAACAAGAGTGAAGTCTTTATTCTTGTTAGGTTCACAAAGAAATGTAAAGGCCGTGTGGACACAGACTGTGTCTGTAATATTCCCTACTATTTCCCAGCAGGGCCTGGCATATGTGGTCTTTTATATGTTCATGGACTGAAAGGAGGTAGGGAGGATAGGTAAAAGGAGTGGCTTTCTGTTCTGCGCTCTCTCTCTGAGAGTCAGAGCAGAGACGAATCACAACCTGCTGACTGCCCTTGACCAGGACTGGACTCCTCTCTGCTAACTTTGCCCATCCAGTTGACACAAATAATATTAGAGAAAAAAGAGCTTCACCTTTCTTCCATTCATCCTAAAAAGCTTCTCTCAGCTCTCTTCTTTGATACCCGTTTACCCAGGGACACCTGCTGAGGCTATCCTTGTCATCTTCAGAACTCTCCTGGAGTGTAGCTTCTACTACTTTATCAAATGGGGCCAGCTCTGCCCTGAGGGTTTTTCTTCACCTTCGAGAATAGACAGGAGCCTCCTGTTGTCTCCATCCTACCTCCCACTTGTCCATGCCCAGACACTAATCACACTTGATTTTAATTATTTTCTGTATTCTACAGAAGCTCCCCGAGATCAGAAACCATGACTGTCATCAGTCGTAGATACCACTGTATCTCAGCCCCACAGCATCACTTTCCTAATCTATAAAATTCAGACGTTGTTAAGAGTGACTCTCTCCTGGGTTGTGTTGAGGATTAAATGATGCTTATACACAAGGGGCTTTAAAATAGCTCCTGCCACATGTTGAGTGTTATGCAGAAGTGTTAGCTTTATTATTAAATCAGTTAGCCTTATTGTGTTGATAATAGTTTAAACTTTATTTTATAGGAGAGAAATGTGAGGCACAGAGAAATTAAACAATTTTCCCAAGGTCATAAAGCCAGTAGAAAATAATGTATAAATCAATAGGAAAATATTTGAAATCATCGTATTTACACACAGACTTTTTATAGAAATGCTCTACAGTGTGTTTATGTCAGTAATACACAATATTAAAGAAACCCCGATGCTTAGGAAAAAAATACATAAAATTCTTAAAGACCATATAAGATATGCTTTTTGCTTTTTAGAAACTAGAAATCTTGCGGTAAATTGTGTTCTTAATCTAAATGTTGAGAACCTTTGATATCCCACCCCAAGATACAGAATTTATATGAAAAATAAAACAAGGTCAAATCAACATAGTATACCTGACATTTCCATATGACAGTAACCTGGTTTCTATCCTTCATTTCATTGTATCTAAACCTGGGGGCAATGGTATTTGCTACATTAAAGCAAGTTTAATCTTAATGAAATCGGGGATTGACAGATTCAAATGCTGTCCAGATTGCTGAGTGGTAAACAACCCAGTGGAACTGGAACACCACGCAGCATTGAGATGAATTAGGGAGCTACTTGAAAAAGAACAGATTATATTTGTGATTATTAGATTCCCAGAAACAGAAACACTCTGAATTGAAATGAACGATAAAAATGGTAAAAGAATTGATCTTTAGTAAAATAAGAACTTGAGGCTTTAAGACACTGAAAAGACAGAAAATATTCAGGCGAATGAAAAAACTCGTAAAATAAAGAACCCAAATCATAATTGTGTAAAGATAACAACTGAAATGAATAGGAAGGAAAACACACATTTCTTTCTTTCTTTCTTTCTTTTTTTTTAATTTCTCTCTAGAAAGAGTTTTGTAAGGTAAGCACCTAAATGATTCAGCTTGCTTCTAGAAAACAACGAAACAAAACATTTTAAGCCAAAACCAAACAAATAAAAACATTAGCTAAGCTAGTATCCTTTAATTTTTTTATTTAGGTTTTGCACTTATGTAATAGTACCCAACACAGTTGCAAAGGTCAACTCATGCTATAAGATTTGTAACGAGAGTTCCCTGTACCTTCCCCCACTTTCCTATTCCTCAGTTTAGCTCCTCTGAGGCAACCATATTCTACTTATTTCCTCGCTTATTAATTACATCATTTACCTCCATGTTTCAATATAAATGTGTGACACCATCTTATTTAAATAATTAACTAAATCAAACAGGCACAAACAATAATGGAATGAACCTGTATTCCAACTTTAGAAATGAAACGCATCAGCCAGAGTTGGACTGCCCCTTCCCTGAGGGTAAAACTAATACAAAGTTTCTTCTTCTATTATAGAAGGACAAATACTGCCGAATTACTTTTTTTTCCGTAAATTGAGTGGAATGTTATGGCCACTTCATTCTCTGGCTATGCAGCTACCTTGACAACTGTGGTAGGCTAATGACTCTCCCCGTCCTTCCAGTCAATCAGACTCTGTGCTAAGCGGACTGGATCTATGACAGGGCAGGTGACATGATGGAACAAATGGAGTGGAGAGTGGTTTGAGTCTGCTCTGCTGCTGAAATTTTTGACAGCTCCCCTAACCACTCCAATCGTTAATAATGGAGAGGTGAGATCTGGGCCCTGGGGAAAATAAAGCAAGACCTTGAGAAAGTAATCAGTAAGAAAGATAGTGAGGGAATGTTTAGGCAAGATGAAAGAGCCTTTTAGTCTAGAAATAGTTGTTCCTGAAACTGCCTTTTCTGGATACCTCAGCAGTGAAGTGACCACTAACACTCATCTGGATACTTTCAAAAAATAAGTCTCACTTTAGATGTATTGAGTCAGAGTTTCTACGGTGGAGATCTAGAAATTTGCATTGTAACCAGCACACCCTCTCCTCAGAGGATTCTAACAGATACATAAGTTTGGGAATTAGTCATAGTGACAATATTATCCAATTTCAAACTGCTCACTTCATCTTGTACATACCCAAAGATACTGAAGAGGTTTCTCTTTTGGCCTTTGACTTTTACAGGAACCGCTCTCATTTCATTTCTGGAGTCACTACCTAGAATTAACCTGGTAGCGACTTGTTATTCCATCAAACAGACACAGGAAAAGAAACAGAAAGAGAGAGAGAGAGAGAGAGAGAGAGAGCCAGGAAAGAGAGAGAAGAGAAAGGAAAAGAGAAGGGAAAAGAGAAGGGAAGAGGGAGGCGAGGCGGGGCGGGGCGAGGCTAGAGACTGATTCATTCCAAGACAAATTTTGTATAAGAAGTTGAAATTAAAAACATATATAGTGAATTGTTTAATATGCCTTTCTTATACATGAGAAACATTAAAATGATTATCAGTGAGGTGCAATATTGGTTTTTTAATGCTTCTAAGATAATTCTGAAAATATTTAAGCTACATATACGAAGATAGCATTTCATTTTGGTCAAATATAGCTTCATCATAATTGTTTGAAAAAATAAGATAAAGGCTATGTAGTATTTCAAATAAATGAACTAAAAACCAAGGTCTAAGCATCGACCAAGTCAGTACTGGTAAATGTCACACATGATTTTATACACATTTTATTACAAATAACCCCCTTCCTGGAGTTGAGTGTTCTGCCTCAATATCTCAGGCTTATAGTGTTTGCTAATTATAGTGTTCTGAAGTGATTTTCCTTAAATACCCATTTAATGTCGTTATAGCTTGGATTAAAACAATTATAGAAAGACGTGAAAATCAGAGATAGGGCCTGTGTGGGGACAAACTGGGTGAGATATAGGATCCTTTTCTATCCTACGTATGAGACAAGTCACATGGCAGCTGGGGGATAACTGGGATTATTGAATAGCGACCAACTCTTGGCTCAGGTGTTTGGAATCCAATGTAATCAACTAAATGTGCACATCTGAGTTTGTCATTACCACTTAGCATCTCTGTTGCCCAGTGGAGGAACACTAAACAAACAGAAAATTCAGAACCAAATTTATAAATTTGCAAGCAAAATCAATTTTTTCAGCGTGTTTGCTTGGAACTGCCTGGCACAGATGGCCAGATGGGTTCAGAAACCACTCTCTTTCCCATCCATTATGCTTGAGAGTCTGGATATTCCCAATTGGTAGCTGATGAAAATGGTATGTTCTAATAAGATCTCTAAATCCTGAAGATGAGCCTTGAATATTAAGAGATTTTAATGGCAAAGCTGAACTGAAAGTTTGGCTCAAGAATTCCCCCAAGAGAATGAACACTCAAGAGTAAAAGGAGCATTTTTATACTGAATTTTGGGTGCCTGCTGAGAGGCCCTGAAGCATCCTGCTTTCTGCTATAGATTTCTGCTAGTCACTGGGTCCCTCCATCCTTACAGAATCTTTTTTTAGAAATACTTTAGGAGGAGTTAATTCATAAAATCTAATAAAGTCCCTTTTAAATAATGTTTCTTGGAACACAACTTTGTAATCAGGTGACAAGAAATGGTGAAGTCGGTACTAAATAGTATGATTTCTTTTGTATTAACTATATGACGGACAATCTTGCTAATCATGCTTATCATAATTATTACCCCAATATTACATTTTATGTTTATCTTATCTCATCTGCTTTGAATTAGTAAATTGAATTTTATTTGAATAACTTGACTTCTATAGTCTCCCTAACTATATAGTAAAGTCCTTGTAGGCAGAGACAATGGCCTTAATCTCTTCTTTATCAACTATAGCAAATAATACTACACCATGTATATATTTAGTAATAATAATAAAATAAAAATGGCAAGTATTAATATGGCATTTACCCTGTGCTGGGCATACCTCTAAACACTGTATGTACAATTCATTCAATCAGAGTAATGATCCAGTGCCATAGGTATTAATGTTACCTCCATTTTGCAGATATGGCAATTGAATAACAAGGAGGCTATTTATTCACGTTGCCCTCATTCAGAGCTATGAAATGACCAGGCTGGTTTTGAAGCCCAATAAGTTTGGCTTCAAAATCTATGTATTTTAAATCCAGACAATGGCAAGAAGTTTGAACTATTAGATGACTTATCTGACTAACTTTCCTACCTTCTATAAAGCAAAAGGAACAATCATTCATTCATTCACCAATTGCTTCTTGAGGCCCTGTGAAATATGAGTCACTATGCCATGCATGGAGCGACCAAGGCAAGAAATGAGTGATCCTAACACCCTGCCCTGATGTAGATTATATTTTAAGGAGAGACACAAACAATGAATATGCCAAAATACATTATGAGGGGGTAACAGTGGGCAATAGTGGTGCTTTAGGTTTGTTGACAAAGAAAGACCTCTCTGAGGAAGTGACAATGAGAATAAAAAAGAAAGAAAAATCCAGATACGCAAAGAGTAAAAACAAAATTTACTGTGTCACATTTCTGGAGGCATGAAGTCCAAAACCAAGGTGTCAGTGGCTCCATGCTCCCTCTGAACCCTATAGGAGAAAGACCCTTCCTTGCCTCTTGCAGTTTCTGCTAACCTCAGATATTTCTTGGCTTCTGGAAGCATTACTTTAATCTCTGCTTTATCTTCACATGACATCCTCCTTCTGTGTCTTCCCATCATCTTTCTTCTGTGCGAGTTTATCTTCGTGTCTGACTTTTTCCTTTTTATGACACCAGTCATATTGGAATAGAATCTACTCTACTGACCGCATTATAATTTGATTCTCTCTGTAAAGACCTTATTTCCAAATAAGGTCACATTCTGAAGTACTGGTGGTTAGGACTACAACTTATCCCTCTATTTTGGCTGAGGGAGGAGGAGCACAATTCAACCCATGACGGTTTCTAGAATTGTGTAGCCACATACTTTCTAAGACTATCACGTATTTGGAGTAGAGACCATCTATGAATCTTACCATCACCTCAAGGATATTGTCTCTCTGGAAAGATTCACTGAGTCCATTTCCTCCTGTGTCATCCAAATATCAATCTTGGTATTACAGGGATAAGGAGATCCTGGGTGCTTTACTCAGAAAAATAATTTCCTGAATAACAAAGTCAAAATTAAATCCAATGCAAGGATTTTTCACTCATCACCACAGTGGATACAAAGAGTATTAGGAGCAATGTCAAGGATATTATCAGAATAGTAAAATGGGAAGTAAAGTAAATACTAAGACACATAATAAACACCCGATAGACCATGTTCAGAACCTAATAATAGCTTTTTTAAATGCTACAAAGGTTGGATGAGAAATAGTGCTTATTTGAGTAGTAGGGTAGTATGGAGATGTGCCATGAAAGATGTTTAGCAGAGACTGCTAAGTGCCCATCAAATATTCGTGCTCCGAAATGCTCACGTAGACTTTTTGCTGAGGAGTAGATGCTTAACTAGGGACTGTATTTCTCAATTTCTCTTGAAATTATGTGGGGCCATATAACTAGCTCTCACCAATGAACTGCAGGCAGAAGCAAGGCATATGGCTCCTTTGGGATTAGGAAGTGGTACCCCTTCTCGACCATCTCTTCCCATTCTGTTGGCTGGACATTAATGCCTGGGTTGACCTTGGATGGCTTGAAGATGGGTGGTCTTGAGTAACTTTATGATGTAAACTACCACTTTCACCATACCTCACCCCATGCCACTGATGAAGAAACACCTGTATTGAATTATTATGGGAACAAGAAATTAATTTTAATTGTGTTGTCACTAGAGTTGAACAGTTTGTTTTAAGAGCTAACATCTTAATAAATGCTGATGGATATCATTGAAACGGCAAAGAGTGGCAGAAAGAGAGGCTTTCTGGTACAGGGAATGGCATATGAGTAAAGGCACAGAGAGGAGAAATCACAAAGGAAAGAGACCAATTTGGCCGAAGCACCTCTACTGAGGTGTAATTGGAGATAAGCCTAACTAATTAGGCCTTTATCATATAATGGAGGCTTTCAAATGCCAGATTGGGTTTTTTATATTTAATTGATAAGGTAGTGGAGGTCTGTGGAGAAATTGAGTGTGGGTGTTATATATTCAAAGGCATTTTTAGAACACTTTTTCATATTTATTTAAGTATACCATGTCTCATTAAAGAAAGGATTATAGCAACCTTTGAAATATTAATTTAGCAGTGATGTTTAAGAAAGATTGGATTGAGCAAAGAGAGGAAACATAAAAGGGTATTGCGATACTTTAGTCTAAATCAGGGATCTGCAAATGTCTCTTAAGAGCCAGATAATAAATATTTCAGGCATGTAGGCCATGGTCTGGATTGCAGTTACTCAACTCTGTATTTGTAGTATAAAAACAGTCATAAACCATGCAGAAATGAATAGGTATAGCCATGTTCCAATAAAACTTTATTTACAAAAACAGTTGAAAAGCCACGAGGCTTTAGTTTGTCCACCTCTGGTCTAGATGGAAGGGTAACAAGGCTTCAAATATGGGGGAACGGAGTGGAAGGACAAAAGAGTAAAGACATGTAACACAAGAGAAGTCAATCAAACAGAACTTGCAGAGCTAATGTAGCGCTTTCAATGTTGACTCTGTAAGTACCATACCTCATTTCTGCTACTCCTAGACTAGGATCTCTGTGAAGTAAAGGCTCAGTTGTATTCATCTTCATATTGAGAACATACAAAGTAGCCAATGAAATATTTACTTAATTAATTGGATAAATTTTGACTTACTGAATATGTAGAGTGAGGAAAAATTCACAGAGACCCAAATGTTTCAGAGTGTCTATTAAGCTTGAGTTAATGTCAATACTAATGTCATTATAGGAAATATTCTTGACGTTTACAAGTTATTTAGCCCTTCCATACCTGAATGTCCCAAAGGCATTTCAAAATTAGCAGGTACAGATACCACATTTTATTTCCCTTCCTCCTTCAGCCCCAAATCTAATCTCCTAGGGTTCTCCCTTTTCATCAATGTCTTTGCCATTTATCTAGTCAGTAGAAGCAGAAATCCTATGAGCCATCCTTGTCTCCTTCTTTAGAGAAATGCAACTTGGGAGAAAATGTCCTGTAGATCCTACCCCTGAATTAAATTTATAAAAAGTCCATCAATTCCTCTCCACCATCATTCTTCATATGGATTACTGCAGAACATCCTTGATTCCAATATGGATACCCTCCTTACAATCTACATAAATCTGTAATTTTCTATTGAATTTGTAATAAATCCATACCCCACATCATGACCCGCAAGTACATCCGTAATTACTCCCGTGTTTATATGTCCAACCGAGCATCAAGGCCACTTTCTACCTTACCAAATAGCAACCAGTCATTGTTGCTATCATTTCCTAAAAACTCTCAAGCTCTTCTTTGCCTCCAGGTATTTTTGCTCTCCTTTCTTTCTGGTTCTTTCCTCCTCTGTTTGCATGTTAGGCAAGTATAGTGCCTTTGTGCTTGGTCTGCCAAACTAGGATACCCAGAATTTTCTCCTCTGCATAGATACCAGTTAGCCTTGGACCCAAAATATAATTTGTATGAGATTCAGAAAGTGGAAAGTGAAGTGGCAGCCATATTTTTTTAACTCTCTGAATGATGATGCAGAACACGAAGACCTCTGGCATCTCACTGATATGGTGGCTGCTGTTTAGGTATGTGGCAGCATCCCAACCCACAGTTCTCCTAGCTTTGGCCAAAGCTCCAACCTTAGCTTCTCTGGGTCCCAGGCATATGTGTGTAGCTGTGGAAACATGGGCTGCTATTCCTGTAGGTTACCCACAGGATCAGGGTTGGAGTTCTTTCAAGACAGACCCAGTTTTAGTAGTCCTTGTTTTCCTTTTGTCCCTGTAGGTTCCATTTTGTTGTTGCTTTCATCTACATTCAGCTTCCCCTCATGACTTCCAATCTTCAGGATTTTAAGGCAACGTTAGGTTCCACCCTGCAAACAGAGTTCAATAGGCTGCCTGTACTGTCCCATCAGCTCCCACACTCACATAAGGGGTAACCCCCTTTTAAGTTGCTATAGAATCATGAAGGCGGGAAGTCATGAAGGAAAGCCTAGGGTATATTTCATAGATCCAAGGTTAGGGGTCTGGTATATAAATCCAGGCCCTATCTCCTCTAACAGACACATGATGGAGAGCAGTTCTGCACAGAAATTTCACTTAGAACTTTCAGGATGAACCTTTCTAACTTATACACAGATAACAGCAGCTCTCCACTCTATGTCTATTCATTTTCCTATGTTCCAACTCACAGGCCCTTTTTGGCCAATCTGAAATAATACCTCAAGATAGATTTAACAATTCCTCATAGAAAATGCTTTATATATCTTGTGTTCAAAGCCCTGCTTATTTTCTAGTCCCATAGAGTTAAGTGTCTCTACCATGTTATCTCTCTGACCCTTAATTAAAGATTCTAGCTTATTAAGAAATGGACTTATATTGAGTCTTAATTTAAAAAATTGAACAATTTCACGAGGGATTTTTGAAAAATTCTTTATTTTTGAGACATAAATCTCATCCTCCAATAAGAACCTCCAGTTCAAAATTGAAGTCTCCAAAAATTATTTCAATTTTAGCATGCTCTCCACAGTCTTTTTTAGTCTGGGTCCAGTTAAGAATCAGAAACCATAAATCACTTTAAACAGATTTAATATGAAGATGTATTAAATATGATAGAAGAATAAGTATAAAAATGTAGTAAGAACTCTAAAAAGTAACTCCTTAAGGCTGAGAGACGGTGTCTAAGGAAGGACACAGTTGGAATAAGGCCCTTCCTCCTTGTTATGGGTCAAATTGTGTCCACCTACATCTTGAAGTCCTGATCTCCAGTATCTCAGAATGCGTGACCTCATTTGGAATAGAGTTTTGCAGATGTAATTAGTTACATTAAGATGAAGTCACACTGGAATGGGATGGGCCCCTGATTCAACATGGTGGGTGTTCTTATAAGAAGATGACCATGTGAAGACAGAGACACACAAGAAGAATGCCACGTGACAATGAAGGCATATATTCGAGCAAAGCTGCTGTAAGCCAAAGCAGGTCAAAGATTACTGGCAAAGTACCAGGAGTTAGGAAGAGGCCAGGAAGGATCCCCCTACAGGTTCCAGAGGGAACATGGATTTCCCAACACCTTGATTTCAAACTTTTAGCCTCCAGAATTGTGAGATAATAAGTTTCTGTGTTTGTAAGCCTTCCAGATTTTGGTACTTTGCGATAATAGCCCTAGGAAACTAACACACTCCCCAAATCTGATATCAGACTTCTTTGAATAAGGTGAAATTGCAGCCGCAGGATGGAGAAGTTGCTCAGAAAACAGTCCCCTGTGGCATAGATGAGCAGAAGCTGGTGGGTAGGTGTGCAGAGGACGTAGGGGCACCAGTCTGGGCATGAGTCCTGACTCAGGCATTGTTCATGTTAAGAGGGCAATAGCAGTGACATCTGCAGTGCCTCTCTGGCCACATGGCTAAGACAGAGCACCCCTGGATGTCCCTTCACACACACATGCACACACATACACTTGATGGGCCATGGAGTAGAAGCAAGGAAAGCAAAACAGAACAAACTAGAGCTCCACCATTCCTCCTGCGGAATCCCCCCTACCACCACCCTGAGCTAAGAGTTCTGAACATTATATCCGTTGTGAAGGAGAAATACTCAAAATGCTTAAATAGTCCAGTCTGTTTTTACAAAGAAGGTACTAAGGGTGAATTTGGAACTATGAGGCAATAAACCGATAACTGCTACAGAGCCCTTTTGGTATGTTGGTAGCATTTCAAGAACAGTCGTGGAACTCCTGCTGACATTTCCCCCATTTGTACACTTTTAAGTCCAGCATTATGCGTGTGTGTGTGTGTGTGTGTGTGTGTGTGTGTGTGTGCTGGCTTTTGATCCTTAGGTCCAAAATCTGTTGCGTGTCTCCCAAAATAGAACAGGCAGAAAGCCAAGGAGCTCGTGGTCTAGGATCAGAATGGTAATATGGTCAAAAGCCTTCAACCAAAAGTAGTTTCCCAAACACTGTGAATGGACGTACAGTCCATGTTTAATTTTCATTTTTCATCTTCAGTTTATTTTCCTCACCTACCAGAGGAGTGAATCCTTCACCCCAAATACTTCTGAAACTTTCCAACTTTGATCCCAGCTCCAAATAACTATTGTTCTTCTCCTTTGACTTCATTTGTCTCTGTTTAGAATTAAGATGCCTCAAAGAACTTTGCATAACAAGGCACATCCCCTTGTGGAGTCAAAATCAAACTGCTCCTAAGTGGATAGCACGAGCAGAATGTCTAGTATGACTGACTTCATTTTGATGATCACATCTTTATTGAAGAAATGGAACGGGGGCGCCTGGGTGGCTCGGTCAGTTAAGTGTCTGACTTCGGCTCAGGTCATGATCTCGCGGTCTGTGAGTTCAAGCCCCGCATCGGGCTCTGTGCTGACAGCTCAGAGCCTGGAGCCTGTTTCGGATTCTCTGTCTCCCTCTCTCTCTGCCCCTCCCCTGTTCACGTGCTGTCTCTCTCTGTCTCAAAAATAAATAAACGTCTAAAAAAAAAAAAAAAAAGAAATGGAACAGGGGCATGTAGTGGCGTTTGGGGTACGATTGGGAGTAGAGTACGGTCTTGTCTTCCACCACACCTTGTCACTAGCCAGACCTGAGTTGACTCTTCAAGGATATTTCTTATGCGTCTTTTCATCAGTGCCTGTTTTACTGCTACTGCATCCTAGATGTTAGATAATGTTATGTGTACCCTTCACAGACCTACTTGTACCTACTCCCTATTGTAGAAAAAACAAGTGAATATTTCAATGTCACTCTGGTTATTTGCAACCTATGAGGATACCCCTATGTTCCATCTCCAAAAGAAAAAAAAAAATGCAAATATCCCTTTTTTCTATAGGTCCCTACATGGTAACCACTCTTTAAAACATCACCATTTGGGGATTAAGCTATATAAAGGGGGGACCTGGGTCCCCATTAAAATTCTTTTAACCTCCTCTGCCTTGCCATTCCACTATTACTTTTTAAAAGAAATGGGCATGCTGTTTTATAACACTTGTCATGGGTACTATTGATTGAATTTGTGAGAGTACATAGTCTTTCAATACCGGTTTCCCTAGGTTAGTAAATAATTTAGATCCATCACATTGGTGGCATGGCCTCATTCTCTACCAGCGCATCAAATGCAGGCATTCCCCTACATAGTGTCATACCAGATACTATTATGTTATCAGTCATCACTGGGAATGCCCAGTCCCACAAGGAAATCTATAGTACAGCTTAGAGATTTAGGTACAACAGACAAGTAGCATTTTATTTCTAGCTTTATGTATTCTTTCAAACTGCTACTAAAGCTATATGGCAAGCTATTAAGAATTTATCTTTTAACTTAGATAAATATGGGATAAAATTCCGAAATTCTGAACTCATCTTGAATCTAAAGGCAAGGTTCAAGGCGCAATATCAATAAACAAGCAGTAAAGCCAGTGGAATCATTGATGAAAACATTTTGTGTACCAGATGTGCTTCTTTAATTCATGTATGTAAAACCTTTGTGCTTTCCTTCAACACGAATGCAGAAACCAAGTCTTACAACTGTTTACACCTTCCGTATCTTTTTTACACTTCGATTTTGACTACATAAACACCCAAATAATAGTTTTCACTTGCAGGAAATAAAGTAACATTTTTATATTTATAAATTACACATTGTTTTGGCCTGAATCTTATAGATAATTGGCCTTTGACCAAATGTTTAAATCATCCTAACTTTATTTTCACGGATGTAGGTCACTGTTGAAAACATGACTATCAACTTTATTTCTGTACAGATATGGTGACCAAAAATTGTGTGTAAACATCACTACCGTGACAAATAATTATAAAGTGATGAATTTCCTAGGGCCACCATGATAAATTACCACAACTGGATAGCTTAAAACAACAGAAATTTATTCTTTCATTGTTCTGAAGCCTAGATGTCTGAAATCAAACAGCCATGCTCCCTCTGAGACTCTGGGTAGAATCTTCCTTTGCTTCGTCCTAGCTTCTGGTGGTGGCCTTCAGTCCTCAGCATTCCTTGACTTGCAGCTATGTAACTCCAGTCCCTGCCTTCATCTCCATACGACATTCTTCTTTCTGTGTCTTTGTGCCCAAATTCTCCCTGTAATATAAGGACACTGATCATCAGATTAAGGATCACCTTAATAATATGACCACAACTTAAGATGACCAATCTTAAGTTGATTCGATTGGCACAGACCCTATTTACAAATAAGATTGCATTCGAGGTACCGAGGTAAGGACTTAAACATATCTTTTCGGGGGGTACCTAACTCAACCCACAATATAAACTAAACATTTGTCGTTTTTTTGCCTCATGTTGACATTCCTATTTGCTTGAGATGATCGAAATTTGACTTGCAATGTTTAAACAATTTGTACAAATAATCTAATTAATAAAATCATGGAGTGGGCATAAACTCAAAAATCAATTGTGATTCATACTATTAAAGCCTTCTTCACCAAGAGTGTTTTGTGATTTGGTTGATCTGTAACACTTCCTGAGGTTGCTGAAAAGAACCAGTGTTAGGCTCATGTTTGGGTGATGGTGGATGAGCCAAGACAGCATGGAGTCGTGCCCTACAGGATGAAACAGTGGACCACGGCACTGTGAACAGAGGAGAATGAAATTGCCCGTCTAGGCACGTTTAGGAAAACACAGTTCCTGTGTTATGAAAGCCAGTGGCCACTGAGCCTTGGCTGTGGTTTTGCGAAGCGGACAAAGTGTCATCATTATTTAACTCAGAATCTCACGTTTTCTTGTATCTCTAACACTTGTTTCACTTGGCTACCCTGACCCAGAAAGAGTGGAAGATGGGGCTCGAGGAAGGAATTTGGGGAAGGTCTTTGACTTAGAGACAAAAAGAAATACAGACATGATGGTACTTCATGTTTCTTGCCTTTTGAAACTAGTTCAAATGACTCCTACCCACTTCCACATTGGTGCTAATGTTTTGTTGTTGCTTTCCATGGATATTTCTCTTCTGGCCAATAATAATTGCCTACAGACGAACTTAATAGTCCCTTTTTTTCTTGTATCCCCTCCTTATTTGGAGGGCAGTAGATCATAATCTTTGTGTCCTGTCATTTCATTAGACTGCTTCATTTATTTTGCGGGAGTCTTAGAGATTCTTAGGGAAATGATCTGTGGGTGGTTGCACCAGGAATCTGCAGATTAAAAAGTCGCTTTGCTAATAAGAATAAGAAAACTGAATTGTGAAATTCCAAGATGTGTCTACTGTTAATCTTTATAAAATGGCAAATTCTTTCTAGTGTCATCAGCTCTAGTTCAGAATTGCCACTCAGAAAAATTTAGTGGCAGAGGTAGTTTTCGCCAATACTAATTTCCTGCTCTGTGCTATTTTCTTTCATTCAGCGTCTCTCTGTATAAAAATCGAAAATGCCTTTTGGCTAAGTGAATGTTAGCATTTGTCTCTTTCTGCACTTCACCGTCTTATCAACCTGAGTACTTTTTAAAGCTGTGAATAAGGGGCGCCTGGGTGGCGCAGTCGGTTAAGCGTCCGACTTCAGCCAGGTCACGATCTCACGGTCCGTGAGTTCGAGCCCCGCGTCAGGCTCTGGGCTGATGGCTCAGAGCCTGGAGCCTGTTTCCGATTCTGTGTCTCCCTCTCTCTCTGTCCCTCCCCCGTTCATGCTCTGTCTCTCTCTGTCCCAAAAAAAATAAATAAACGTTGAAAAAAAAAAAAAAAAAAAAAAAAAAAAAAAAAAAAGCTGTGAATAAGACATGACACTGCCCAGGCGACCTGCTTCTAGTTTTATATTCTAAGAAAGACATATCAGTTTAGGCAGGCACCCTGCTCTTTTCACATTTGTGGGTTCTTTCCTTTCAGGAGAACTAGAAAGATTAATACTGGCCTACTAGTTTCCAAAAGCCCCTTAGTATTATATAATTCTGGATTCATTAAATCTCTGTATAAGTTCAATGAAGCATTACAAATTGGGAAGATAACCAGATCCTCAAAGCAGTCCTGGGCTAAAATTCATGACCAGTTCTATGTAGCATTTTCTGTTACTTCTCTAAGATTCTGAATTAAGGATTTCACTTATTAAAAAAAAAAAATGATAACATTTGCTTTTGAGAGAGAGAAACAGAGCATGAGTGGGAGAGGGGCAGAGAGAGAGGGAGACACAGAATCCGAAGCGGGCTCCAGGCTCCGAGCTGTCCGCACAGAGCCCGACGCGGGGCTCGAACTCACAAACTGTGAGATCATGACCTGAGCCAAAGTTGGATGCTTAACCAACTGAGCCACCCAGATGCCCCTAGGGACTTAACTATTGACCTCCTAGTTAAATATCATAATCAGAATATATAACCCTGAAATTTAAATGTGTTTAGCTTTCCAGGCGTGTGGGTGGCTCAGTCTGTTAGCGTTGGACTTCAGCTCACATCATAATCTCATAGTTCATGAGTTCGATCCCCCAGTAGGGCTCTATGCTGACAGCTCAGAGTTTGGAGCCTGCTTTGGATTCTGTGTCTCCCTCTCTGTCTACCCCTCCCCCTTCCCTGCTCTTGCTCTGTCTCTCTGTCACTCTCAAAAATAAATAAACATTTTAAAAAATTTAAAAAAAACCTGTTAAATGTCTTTAGCTTTCAACTAAAATTGACAAAAGTGTTTCCATATAAAAATTATAAACTATTTTTAAAATGTTATCTAAAGTTAACTAAGTAAATAATTCTATTATTTATGTAAATTTTGCTTAAAAATGAATTATGACTCATTAATATTTTTAATTGAAAAAATCCTAAAAATAAAACAAGTTTATATCTGGGTTATGATATTTATTACTTTATTTGATAAATAGTTTAGCTTAGATTTAATATTACACTGGTAAATATTAATTTGTACAGCAGCGCTCATATTACTATTATGTATGGGTAATTAAAATGCATGATTTCCATTATAAGCAGAACTGAGAAGCCTGTTGATAAGGAGAAGACTGCATTTTTGTATACTTCAGACACTACCCCAGGCAGAAAAAGAAGAGAGACCAGGTAAAGAAAGTAGGAACTGAAGGGTTCACATGGATCATGTTGAGTCATAAACAATCACTGAACAAGTGTTGATTTTTAGAATTCACTTGATATTCAAAAGGTAAAGGGATAAAGGGATAAGGGCAATATCATTGCCTAACTGCAGGGATTTTCCAGTCTAAGGAGACAAAATTGATATTCATTACAAATAAATAAACCATAAAAATGAGTATAAACTAAATGATGATGAATTGGATAGTTCATATTATGCTACACTTTGAGTTCAAAGGAGCTGATAATAACGGACTTCATCAATGAGAGCCCATTACACTTTTATAACAGATGGAAGAAATATTGGAATTAGAGCTGGACATCATATTATAATGCCACCTTTGCCACTTTTTACCTGTATTACTTTAGAAAATTTGCGTGACCTTTCTTTTAGTTCTTATCTGTAAGATGGGTTAGTTACAGGACTTGGTGTTTTCGTTGTTGTTGTTTTTGTTTGTTTTTTTGTTTTTTGAGAGAGAGAGAAAAAGCAAGTGGGGGAGAGGGTTGGAGGGAGGGAAAGAGAGAGAAAGAGAGAGAGAGAACCTTAAGCAGCCTCCATGCTCAGTACAGAACTGGACATGGGGCTCTATCCTACACCTCTGGGATCATGACCTTAGCTGAAGTCAAGTCGAACACTTAACCCACTGAGCCACCCAGGCGCCCCAGGAATTGTTTTGTTGTTGTTGTTGTTTGTTGTTGTTGTTGTTGTTGTTTTACAGCAGTAAAACCTACTATATATTCTAAAGAATATTCTAAATAATAATCTTTCTACAAGAAGATCATTGATAACCTACCATAAATAATAATTTAAGGACTTTTAGACTTCCAGGGAAATCCCCAAGTGTCAAAAAAGGAAGGAAGAGGAGAAGAGGGAGAAGAGAATTTGGATAGTTTCTATAAGCCAAATATAGCCAAGCCCTGTATGAGGGCAGACACCAATAAGGGAACTGAGATAGCTAAATCGGAAAAGAAAGATAGACTGTATTATCACAAGTCAGGGAAGCCAAGCTGATATTCTGCATTAGTCTAGGGCTGATAAAGGTAAAAAGTGTCAATTTGGGAAAACCTGAAACAAAGTAAAAGGAAACCCAAATTCTCTTTGCAAGAAAGTAATTTATACAGTTAACAAAATTGATAAACCCCTAGCCAGATTGATCAAAAATAAAAAGTAAAGGACCCAAATAAATAAAATCACAAATTAAAGAAGAGAGATCACAACCAACATCACAGAAATACAAACAAAATAAGAGAATATGATGAGCAATTATATGCCAACAAATTGAAAAATCTGGAAGAAATGAAAAAATTCCTGGAAACATAAAAACTATCAAAGCTTAAACAGGAAGAAATAGAACATTTGAACAGACCCATAACCAGTAAAGGAACTGAATCAGTAATCAAAAATATCCCAACGAACAAGAGTCCAGAGCCAGATGGCTTTCCAAGGAAATTCTACCAAATATTTAGGAAGAGTTAACACCTTTTGAAGCTGTTCCAAAAAAACAGAAATGGAAGGAAAATTTCCAAACTCATTCTACAAGGCCAGCATTATCATTACCTTGATTCTAAAACCAGACAAAGACCCCACTAAAAATACAAACCAATTTCCCTGATGAACATGGATGTAAAAATTCTCAACAAGATACTAGCAAACCAAATCCAACAATACATTAAAATAATTATTTACCATGATCAAGTGGTATTTATTCCTGGGATGCATGGTCGGTTCAATACCCACAAATCAATGTGATATATCATATTAATAAAAGAATAAGAACCACGTGATCCTCTCAATAGATGCAGAGAAAGCATTTGACAAAATACAGGATCATTTCTTGATTTAAAAAAAAACCCTCAAGAAAATAGAGATAGAAAGATTATACCTCAAGATCATAAAAGCCATATATGAAAGACCCCCAGCTAATATCATCCTTAATGAGGAAAAACTGAGAGCTTTCCTCCTAAGGTCAGGAACATGAAAAGGATGTCCACTCATCACTGTTATTCAAATACCATTGGAAGTCCTAGCCTCAGCAGTCAGACAACAATAAAAGATATTCACATCAGCCAGGAGGAAGCCAAACTTTCACTCTTTGCAGATGACATGATACTTTATGTCAAAAATCCGAAAGACTCTACCAAAAAACTGCTAGAACTGATAACATGAATTCAGCAAAGTCGCAGGATATAAAATCAATGCACAAAATCTGTTGCATTTCTATACACCAAAAATGAAGCAGCAGAAAGAGAAATAAAGGAATCAATCCCATTTACAGTTGCACCAAAAACCATAAAATACCTAGAAATAAACCTAAACAAAGAGGTGAAAAATCTATACACTGAAAACTATAGAAAGCTTATGAAAGAAATTGAAATAGATATAAAGAAATGGAAAAACATTCCATGCTCATGGATTGGAAGAACAAATGTTGGTAAAATGTCGGTACTACCCAAAGAAATCTTCACATTCAATGCAATACCTATCAAAATAACACCAGCATTCTACACAGAGCTAGAACAAACAATCCTAAAATGTGTGTGGAACCAAAAAAGACCCCGAATAGCCAAAGCAATCCCGAGAAAGAAAACCAAACCTGGAGGCATCATAATTCCGGACTTCAAGCTGTATTACAAAACCATAATCCCCAAGACAGTATGGTACTGGCATAAGAACAAACACATAGATCAGTGGAACAGAATAGAGAGCCCAGAAATGGACCCACAAACGAATGGCCACCTAATCTTTGAAAAAGCAGGAAAGAATATCCAATGGGAAAAAGGCAGTCTCTTCAGCAAATGGTATTGGGAAAAGTGGACGGCAACTTGCAGAAGAAATGAACCTGGACCCCTTTCTTACACCATACACAAAAATAAACTCAAAATGGATCAAAGACCTAAACATAATACAGGAATCCATCAAAATCCTAGAGAAAAAAACAGGAAACAACCTTTTTGACCTCAGTCACAGCAACTTCTTACTTGACATGTCTCCAGAGGCAAGGAAAACAAAAGCAAAAATGAACTATTGGGACCTCATCAAGATAAAAAGCTTCTGCAGGGTGAAGGAAATAATCCGCAAAACTAAAAGGCAACCAACAGAATGGGAGAAGATATTTGCAAATGACATATCAGATAAGGGTTAGTATCCAAAGTCTATAAAGAACTTATCAAACTCAACACCCAAAAAACAAATAATCCAGTGAGGAAATGGGCAAGAGACATGAATAGATAACGTTTCCAAAGAAGACACACAGATGGCTGACAGACACTTGAAAAGGTGCTCAACATCACTCATCATCAGAAAAATGCAAATCAAACCACAATGAGATGCTACCTCAGAACTGTCAGAATGGCTAAAATTAACAACTCTGGCAACAACAGATGTTGGTGAGGATTCAGAGAAAGAGGAACCCTTTTGCACTGCTGGTGGGAATGCAAACTGGTGCAGTCACTCTAGAAAACAGTATGGAGGTTCCTCAAAAAATTAAAAATAGAACTACCCTATG
This sequence comes from Panthera leo, assembly GCF_018350215.1. Classification (NCBI taxonomy): domain Eukaryota; kingdom Metazoa; phylum Chordata; class Mammalia; order Carnivora; family Felidae; genus Panthera; species Panthera leo. Next base: position 167,905,449 of record NC_056682.1, read on the forward strand.
ACCCAGCAATTAGGTTACTAGGTATTTATCCAAAGGATACAGAAATGCTGTTTCAAAGGGGGCACATGTACCCCAATGTTTATAGCAGCATTATCAGCAGTAACCAAAGTATGGAAAAGCGCCCAAATGTCCATCGACTGTTATATATATATATAATGGAATATATTATATTCCAGTAATAATGGAATATTACTCAGCAATCAAATAGAATGAAGTCTTGCCATTTGCAACAATGTGGATGTAACTAGAATATATTAGGCTAAGTGAAATAAGTCAGTCAGAGAAAGACAAATACCACATGATTTCACTCAGATGTGGAATTTAAGAAACAAAATATATTAACATAAGGGAAGGGAAGCAAATATAATATAAAAACAGAGAGGGAAACACACCACAAGAAACTCTTAAGTACAGAGAACAAACTGAGGGTTGCTAGAAGGATATTGGGTGGGGGGATGGGCCAAATGGGCAAGGGACATTCAGGAGGACATTTGTTGGGATGAGCACTGGGTTTAATATTTAAGTGATGAATCATTAAATTCTACTTCTGAAATCATTATTACACTATATGTTAACTAACTGGGATTTAAATTTTTAAAAGTAAGAATAAAAAGTAAGAAAAAAGTTTGAAAAAAAAGAAAGCAATTTATAAAAAATATATATTTCAAGTAGAGAGAAAATCATTCTAGCAGAAAAGCTCAATAGCATAGAAATTAATTATCCTCTGCATTCATATGTATATATATATATATATATATATATATATATATATATATATATATATAGTTAAATATAAAAATGACAATATCTAAATTATAGAATTACAAAAAGTTAAAAATAGACACTACCAGCTAACAATAGCACGTACTTAGAGAGGGTGATAGAGTTCAAATTTCTACTTTCTTGTTTTGTTCAAGAGGGTGGCCAAAATATTGATCAAGCTTAGGCCTGAAGTCTAAAGATGTTACATATTTGTGGTAAAATTTCATACTAAAAAGAATAAAAACAGAGATCTCAAATTTATAGATCTCAAATTAGTTGAAGAAAAAAACATGAAATCAGAATGAAAATATAATTTAAAATTTCAATCAATAAAAAAAGAAAATGAAAGAAACGGATGAAAATGAAAGTGAAAAAAAAAATTGAAAAGTAAGAGGTTAGTAAAATTTCCAGCTAAAATTCACCGATTTTCAGTTAAGATTAAAAAAAAAATCCAACTAAACACTATTTACAAAAATCATTTAAAACATAAGGAAATATAAAATTTGAAAGTAATGTAATGGACAAAACAAATACTAGGTTAAGTCTAATAAAATTTGTATTTTTTTTAAACTTCAAATGTTTTATTTTGAAATCATTGTAACATCATATGCAGTTGCAAGAATGGTGCAGACAGCTCCTGTGTACCCTTCATTTTGTTTCTTCCAGTGATAAACGTTTTTTTATGATTGTAGTTCAAGATCACAACTGGGAAATTAACATTGAGGCACCCATTTGACCTAACTTATATCTTACTGGTTTTATGTGCACTCATTTCCGTATGTGTGTTTATTTCTATGCAATTTTGCCATGTGTGTAGGTTTATGTGACCACTACCAGAGTCAAAATACAGAACTATTCCTTCACCACAATTATCCCTCCTGCTGTCTTTTGATAGCCACACCCTAACCCCCCATCTCTAACCCCTACCAACCATCAGTATGTTGTATTTCTATAATTTTGTTATTTTAAGAATGTTATAGGGGCGCCTGGGTGGCTCAGTCAGTTAAGAGTCCGACTTCAGCTCAGGTCATGATCTCATAGTCCGTGAGTTCGAGCCCTGCGTCAGGCTCTGTGCTGACAGCTCGGACCCTGGAGCCTGCTTTGGATTCTGTGTCTCCCTGTCTCTCTGCCCCTCCCCTGCTCATGCTCTGTCTCTCTCTGTCTCAAAAATAAATAAAAAAACACTAAAAAAAATTTTAAAGAAGAATTTTATATAAATGTAATGACAAATGAATTTTTTTTTGCTTTTTTTTTTAATTTTTTTAACGTTTATTTGTTTTTGAGACAGAGAGACAGAGCATGAATGGGGGAAGGGCAGAGAGAGAGGGAGACACAGAATCGGAAGCAGGCTCCAGGCTCTGGGCCATCAGCCCAGAGCCCTACGCGGGGCTCGAACTCGTGGACCGCGAGATCATGACCTGAGCTGAAGTCGGATGCTTAACCAATTGAGCCACCCAGGCACCCCCACAAATGAATTTTTAAGCCCACAAATATATTAAGTAAAAACAGGAATCCTATAAAATTATAAAAATTTGAATTTATCAGGAATATATAAATACTATAAAACTATAATAATAAAATACAAGAAAAATAAAATAATAAAATAACTGATAAGTATGTAAAATATATAAATAAAATGCAGAATTTTACAGATTACCTTACGGGAAATTTTTCCACTTTTAATTATATTAAAGTCAAATGGACAAAAATAATTAGTAAGCTAGGAAGATGGAAAAAGTAATATGACATTATCTTACAAAGTTAAATTATTCCCTCTTGTAATATATTCTACAGACTTTGTACATGTGTGTACTAGAAGACATTAGTCCGAATGCTTACAAAAGCAATGTTCATATTTGCAAAACCTGGAAACTACTCCATCATACACTGATGGAAGGATAGACACACAATGGTATAGTATTCAGCTGTGAAAAAGAATTAACTTCAGCAACTCACAACATGGCTAAATCTTAGAAATATACTATTAGATTGAAAAAAGACTAATAAAGTAGGACAGCATTTTCAGAAAGCTCAAATATAAGAAAACCCAAAGCAAATATATGTGTGTGTGTTCATGTGTTCTAAAACTATTTTTTCATTTTTTTCAATGTTTATTTATTTTTGAGAGACAGAGAGAGACAGAGAATGAGTGGAGAAGTGGCAGAGAGAGAGGGAGACACAGAATCCAAAGCAGGCTTCAGGCTCTGAGCTGTCAGCACAGAACCCAATGCAGGGTTAGAACCCACTTGAGCCAAACTCGGATGCTCAACCGACTGAGCCACACAGGCTCTCCCTAAAACTGTTTTTAAAAATAACGTAAATTAATTTAAAAAGTGAAAGATAATAGCTAACTTTAGGGGAAACTCGGAGAAATGACATCAGAGAGAAGCCACAGGTTTTATGAGGGACACTGGTGAAGTGTTACTTTTTGAGTTTGGTAGTGTGATCACAGTTATTTGCTGTATTATGTTTCATCACACAACACATACATTGTATGTGTTTTTGTATGTATGACAGAGTATGTAATAAATATTTTAAGTAAATAAAATGAGCCTAATAATATTCCCCCATATTATGATGGTGTTTTAAAGATATTTTAAGGATATACAGAACTAATGTAAGAGGAAGCCGCTTTGCCAAATATAAAATTGTTTACAGACATCAGACAGAATCATAATGAATACAGTTCTGCTTCTAGATTACTGGTGAGTTTCATCTCTGCTACAGTCCCAACTTGCCCGCATCCCTAGTTCTGCTCTTACTCCCATTGATGGTGACAGTGATTCTCTGCTCACCTCCGGAGAACAAGCTTTTCTACTTCTCTCTTTTAATTTCAAGTGAAAACTCTCCTAGGACCTAAACTGTTTAATATCTGGCTGCAAGCCCCAGCCGCCAAGCCCATGTTAAAACCAGAACGAGTGGTCCCCCTATTCCCGTCTTCCCATCAGAGATGGGATTGTACCCCATCTCTATATGCCTACAAGAATTTTATTATCCCCTTCTTCCAAGCATTTGTTGATCAGATTTAACTGCAATCTCATGGGGGATTTTTAGTAAGACTTTTTTCCTGTGTGGTTATCAAAACAAGTAATGGAGAGGTGCTCTCTGAGGCAGACAATAACCGTGAAATAGCAGTGAGAGAACTACTCGTTTTTACACCAAACTGCTTTGTAATTTCCTAATCACGTAGATATATATCCTCATTTGATGAGACTTCTTTCTTGGTTATTTTATAAAAAAACATTTTCCAGATTATGTTTTTCTTGATTTCAAAACAAAATTACTGTGACTGAGAGGAGGTAAATATGCAAGATAAATGCTTAGCATTTTTCTTTTGCCGTTGCTGCGGATATACTCGGATAGTTAGAGAATCACGAAACCTCCTCACTGTGATCCTCTGACTTCCTAAAACCCTCTCTTTTTTTTTTAATGTTAATTGTGGTAAGAACAGATGACATGAGATTTACTTTCTTAACAATGATAACTCCCCATCCCCATAACTCTTTTTTTTTTTAATTTTTTTTAATGTTTATTTCTGAGACAGAGAGAGACAGAGCATGAGTGGGGGAGGGGCAGAGAGAGAGGGAGACACAGAATCCGAAGCAGGCTCCAGGCTCTGAGCTGTCAGCACAGAGCCTGACGCGGGGCTCGAACTCACCAACCGTGAGATCATGACCTGAGCCTAAGTCGGTCGCTCAACCCACTGAGCCACCCAGGCGCTGCCCCATCCCCATAACTCTTAAAGGATTCAGATTCACTGAGGACACTTTAATGTTATACAGGCGGCGGGGGGGGGGGGGGGGGGGGGGGGGGGGGGGGGGGGGTGGGGGGGGGGGGGGGGGGGTGGGGGGGGGTAAACACTTTCAGGGAAGGAATTGTGAAGCAAAGGACAGAGATAAGTGCTATCTGGTTCACTGTTGGAATATTTACATAGTGCCAAGAAAAAAAATACATGATAGGCATTCACATAGAGAAATCTCAGACTGAGTTCAGAACGGTTAATTTGCCTTGTGGTCTCTCTATTTTAACTCTGCTTTTTATTTTACCATTCCTCTGTTCTAGAACTCAAAGCAGCTTTCACCTCTTGGAGTTACTTAGCTAGAACTCCACAGTGTATGTTGGTCTGTAGGGTATATACCCCTTCCACTTTACATTTTCACTGCTCAGTCCTTCCAGCCTCTTTAACGTACCTCTGCTCATACATTCATTTTTGTTCTGTGATTTTCATTCAGTCTTGAGTTTTCATTGTATATGTAGTGAAAGAAGGAAAAGGAGACCCCTTTTTCTAAAGTCTATCAAATAAAATGTTTACTTTTGATTTTATTGGCTTAAAGAGTGAACTCAAAAGGATGAAAGTCATATTTGAACCTGACATTCCCTAGCGGGTATCTTGCTTTTGAGTAGGAATCCTGAATTTCATATTCTTCTATTAAGTTCCCTGCTCTATCACATCTCTTTTCTGTTTCTCATTGCAAGAAAAGCCATTTTAAAGCAAGCCCTGTATGGATGCATAATAAAAACCCTCCACAACAAGCCCCATTTTAACAGATCATTAAATTTATTGCTTGTGATGGGGTAAAAATCCAAGATTCCAGAACAAACACATTTTTATTCCTTTTGTTTCAATTTTTCTATTAGGATACTTAAACAGAAAGCACATGCCATTTCTAAAGTAACAAATCCTCAAGTAAAATCCACATACAAGGAAACTAAATGTCTCCTAATAAACAAACTCATAAAATCCTTCCTATATTGCTAGAGATTTAGATGGTAGATTAAAGATGGATCTTCAGTTTTGTGATTTTTTCTGTCTTGACATCACTTATCAAGTCAGAGATGATAAGCGCCATAGAAATAAACAAATCCTCCCGGTCTTATTTCGAATTCCAGTATGATGATGCAGCCTTCACTTTATTCAGTAGTTGCAGTATTTATAAGTGGGGGAGTTTCCAGTTGAGTTTTATGAGGACAAATGAATGGCAGGGCAGGGCAATATATCAGGGAGAGTTAAGAGGCACAGGGCTTCCATAACGGTAGCTCAATTATTCTACTCCTAGACAAAAGCTTTCTCTTAGGATGACAAATTTGCATACATTGTACTTTTGGAGCATACCAAACTTCTCATTTTGGGTTATTGTGCAGTTTTCAACATACTTCGTAATGCCTTCTTGTGGCCCCATACGATGACCCTCATTAGGGAATGACTCATTGTACGTAAGTAGCGATAAGAGGTGGAGGGGCAGATTCAAAGGCTACTCATTAAAATGCATTCTGGAGGGGCTATAGTTCTCTGAAGGTGCTTGTGGCCATGCTCCCCGGTAATTACTTCCCTACTAGCTGGCCCTTCACGGCGCCAGGATACACAGGAGCAAATTGGAGAGATGACACCAATCAGTATCGACTGGGGAAAACCGTTGTAAAAATAATTACCAATAGCGCCTTTGGCTAAAGACTGAATGCAATTACTATATTACAATTATTAAGGTAGTGATCAGAAACTCTGTTTCCACAGAGAAAAGAAATGAATAGGAGAGAGATCACTGCTGGGGTAATTGAGAAATTTTCTTTTCTAAGGAAAGAAATTTTCTTTTCTGGGCATGGAAACTCTTCATAAAGGTTGTGTTCACTGCTTGTACTCAAAAGTAAAACATTGCAATGGATACAGGCTTTCTTAGCCTGTCACAGTTTCCCGGGACTTCTTTAATCCTTGTCTCTTGAACTCCACAAGAAGTCCTGATGTCACTAAATAGGTCAAGTGTGATCATCCTCAGCCTGGTCTTTGTACCTCTGATTCCCATCCCTGCTTACTCCGCCAGTGTTTTTACTGCTAGCAACTCAGCAGCAAGCCATTCCCCATGCTTTGGAACACCTAATAAACCTCCTCAGGCAAAGCAATTTCATCTTTCAGCATTATCCTAGGCTTCCTGTGGAGAACAGTGTTGTTGGTTTTTTGTTGTTTTTTCCCCCTCTGCAAAGGAGTTTTTAATATAGCATGTTCCGTGCTTATGTAGCAGTTGAATGGGTGACATGTGCCAGCAGGTTTTCACCCCCTCCACAGAACTAAGGAGATCCATGTTTCTTTAAAAACGTCAACTTTACAAGTTGACACACACATTTGTTGAGAAAGTAGTTTTGTATTCTGATAATATAGGACAGAGGAGAAGGATGGGTGAGGACTTTCCATTCAGGATGGGAATCAGGAGGACAGAAGTGGACGTGAGTTATGACTTAAAAATACGGCGGTCAGAGTTGAACTCACTGATTGAACACACGGAAGAGATTGTGTAACATGACGTACCGTTTATACCGTACTTTACCATTTGCATTACATTTGAAGATCTAATCTGTTATTTCGTTAAAAAATATTTTGGAGTATTTACTGAGTACAAGGCAAACATTTTGTGAAAGACATTTTAATCTCTGTTTTACATATAAGGATTACAAGGGATGGTGAGTTCCAGTAGCTTGTTCAAGGTTACACAGCTGGGAAGTGACAACACAAGTAATTAGAATCAAGCCCTCTGCTATCTCCAGTGTCAGGTTTCTCATCTGATACTTGGGCACAAAATAGACTATCTCACAAAGTCGTCGTAAGTACAGCTGTTAGAAAAGCACCTGACAAATAATAAAAGTTCATCTTGAGTGATTATTAGTATTTGTATCTTCTAACTCTTAAAATAATCATGAAAGCCTACTATATGAAAATGCAGTATCTGTATAACATGTCTTATGTAACTTTACAACAACCTTCATAGATGGGAAGTCTCTGTAGAGAAATGTTTATGCACCTTCCCTAAGGTGGCCTCCAGCCAAGAAGTGATTAAGCCTGTGCTTGAACTCAGGCCTGTCTTGAAAGCATGGGCTTGTGGCAACTACCCCAGACACAATTCCTTTTCAGTTAGAAGCGTCCAGTCCAACTGGAGATGAACAAAGATTCATGTGAATTTAGATGAGATGACCTTGCTCTGGCGCCCAGAACAAAAAGAACAGTCAGCAGGTTTATCTAAGGACCCTTGTTGCAGTGCTTAGGTCACTGGATAGATATCTCTCATTCCCTTTCAGTAGTCCACACGAGGTCCTAGACGGACGCAGCACTGACCTGGTTATTTAATATAGAACAGTTTCAGGTTGGTCGCCAGCAGCTCTGAAAATTGGGTACACATGCTGTGGGCTTGTGGCTGGAGGCTGTTTTCAGTCAAGGGGATAGATACTAGGTCTTGCCAGTGGGAATCAGTGGGTCCCAAATCACCATCTCCTTCAGCTGGGATGTTTGCAAAATTCAGAGCTGAGAGGGATCACCTGGTGGTTCCCTTGTAATTGTTTTCCAAATTGAAAATTGGGGCCCAAATTGGTGGAATTACTTCTCAAAATCCCTGCTAGTCTCTGGCAGAACTGAGACTTGAAGCCATATCTTCTGTCATGTGTCCCTCAGGCTCTTTTACTCACCAAGTAATGGGAACATACTCATTGCAATTAAAAATAAAAAATTAAGGTGTAGGAGGAAAGCCCCTCTTCACTGCTCTCACACCCAGGCTCTTCTCCCTGGAGAAACTACTCTTATCAGATTGGTGTGCTTCCTTTCAACTTTTTAACCATCTTTTGTTTGGGACCTTAACACTTCCAGGAAAGGTACATTTGCTTTGCGGCTCTATGCCATGAACTTTAGAGAGGCCAGGCCTCCAGGAGATGTGTGTGTGTGGTGTGGTGTGGTGTGGTGTGGTGTGGTGTGGTGTGGTGTGGTGTGGTGGAGGGGCCTGTAATTGTCCAATTCTGCCTATGACACGGTAAGTTAGTTTAATTCTGCAATGCAGTGATAACAAGATTGTCTCTCACACCTCACCTCATGTCTTCCAGTGGCTTTATCATGGATACATGTGTCATTTTGTCCTCCATCAGCCTGACTACTTGGCTTATCTTTCAGTGGAGTCAGAATACATTATATTTGTTGAGTTGTTTCCCCACTTTGTCGCTAATCTTTAATTTTTCGTTGGTAACTTTTATCCTATAGAGATTTTATATTTTTATGAAACAAGTCGTTCATGCTTTACCTTTATTGGACTTGTATTAACTAGCATAAAATTATTTTTAAAAAACTATATTTTCTTTGAGTACATTAATAGTTTTATTGCTTACATTTGTTTTTTTTAATTCATCTAGAATTTGTTTTTATATAGAATGCGAGGTATAAATATATGTGTTTTTCCAAATGGATGGCCGGTTACTTTAACACAATTCATTGAATAGTGCATTCTTTATCCACTGAATTCAAATTCCAAATTTCTATAGATATATGGTTTAATTTTTGCACTTTCCATTCCATTTCATTGACATAATTTTCCACATTGTTACAATCATGATAAAGTTTTAAAATATAATTTTATATCTAGGAAGGCCAGACTCTCGTTTTTTTCTGTTTCAAAATAGTGTAGGTTATTCTTGCATATTTCCTTTCCCAAATTATTTTAACATCAGTTTGACAATTTACATAAATACCTTGTTGAGATTTGTGTTAATCTTGCATTGCATTTATACATTTATTTGGAGATAATTAGACCTTTACAATATTATTCTAACAGGGAACATACTTTTTCCCTCCATGTATGCCATGTCTCCAAGTCTCTCAATAAAGTCCAGTAGTCCCAAAGTTTCATGCTTTTCTTCATATATCTCTTACACAGTGTGAGACAAGAAAGAAATCAAATTATATATGATATATATAAATCAAATATATGATATTTGGTATATATTTGATTAGCACTGCCAATACAGAGGAAAGCAGTTGGTTTTTCTGTGTTGATCTTCTACCTAGCTTTCTTATGAAACTCTCTTAAAGAGTTTTCAGTTGTTCTAGATCATATCACCTGAAATAACAATGCCTATTTTGTCCCTTCCCAATATCACTACTTATTTTTATTACTTATTTTGTTGACTGTACTCTTCAGGAAAAAAATTGAACAGTAGTAATAATTACAGGTATTTGGGGCTGAATTTTGACTTTAATAGAAATGATACCTCACTATCAAGTTAAGAAATTATTTTTCTTCCAATTTCTAATTTACTACTAAAAATTAAACCAGGTATGGGTATTGGGTTCTAGTCAATGTTTCTTCATATCTATTGTGATGATTACATAATTTTTCTCATTTTGTCTGATAATGTAATGTATTATATGTTTTATGGTGATAAAGTCTCTTTGATTTTTGAGATAAATATCACTTGGTCATGATACATTATCCATTTGATATATTGTTGGGCTAAACTTGTATATGTTTTATTTAGGATGTTTACATCTAAGTTCAGAAAGTACATAGACCCACAGTATTCTTTTTGGTGTGTATTTTTTTCTGTATTTGAGATCAGGATTATGATGTTTAAAGAATTAGTTATGAAACTTTCTCTCATTTTCTATTCTTTGAATCAGTTTCTATAGCATAGATCTTATCATTTCCCCAGAGACCTGAAGAACCAAAGGAAAAAGAACTATGGATTTCCCTCTCTTTCCCTTTCTTTCTATGCCACTGTATTTAGTATAATGATGAGTAAGAAAGGATATGATGGGATTCTTGGTCATTCTTGCTACTCAGAGTGTAATTTGCTTTCCTTCTGAATTCAAGCAAGTTCTGGTTGGAACAGAAGGCGTGGCCTCGAGGGCTGTAGTGCCCCCCTCTTCCTGTCCCTTTACCTAGTGTTAAAGTAGGATGCTTATACTTACTTTGAGAATCTCTGAAACACAAGTTCAAATAAAAGAACCATGCAGCCTTTCTGAGTGGGAAGCCCTACACAGGTTGTGAACCCATGAAGTCAGCCCTGTTTTTGTTTAATTATTAAATTATACTTGCATACAATGTTTTATTAGTTTTAGGTGTACAATTTATTGATTTGACAATTCCATACTGTTCTCAGTGCTCACCACAATAAATGTAGTCACCATCTGTCACCATATAATATGATTACAATAGTAATGACTATATTCCTGATACAGTACTGTTAATCTCCACAACTTATTTATTTTGTAATTGGAAGTTTGTACCTTTTAATCCCCTTCATTCACCTTTCTCCCACCTCCCATCACTCTGGCAAACTACCAGTTTCGGGGTTTTTTGTTTGTTTGTTGATTTATTTTGCTTTTTCAACTCCACATATAAATGAAATAAAATGATATTTGTCTTTCTCTGATTTATTTCACTTATATAATACCTTCTAGGTACATACATGTTGCACATGGCAGCATATCATTTTATGGCTGAATAGTGTTCCATTATATATATATAATAAATATATAAATATATAAATAAATATATCACATCTTCTTTATCCATCCATCCACTGGTGAACATTTTGATTGCTTCCATACCTTGACTATTGTAAATAATGGTGCAGTAACCTAGAGGTGCGTGTATCTTTTTGAATTAGTGTTTTCATTTTCTTTGGGTAAATACCTAGTAGTGGAATTATTGAATCATATGGTATTTCTATTTTTAATTTTTTAAGGAATCTCTGTATTCTTTTCTACAATGGCTGTACCAATTTACATTCCCACCAACAGTGCACAAGAGTTCCTTTCTCTCCACATTCATAATTTCTTGTGCTTTGATACTAGCCATTCTGACTGGTGTGAGGTAATATCTCATATCTACTGAATGGGAGAAGATGTTTACAAATAATATCTTTAATAGGGGGTTAATATTCGAAGTATATAAAGAACTTCTATAACTCAAGACCAAAAAAATTAAATAATGCAATTTAAAAATGGGCAGAGGTTCTGAACAGACATTTTTTCCAAAGAACACATGCAGGCGGCCAACAGACACATGAAAAAATGCTCAGCATCACTCAGGGAAATGCAAATCAAAACCACAAATGAGATATCACCTCACACCAGTCAAAATGGCCAATATTGAAATATGCCCTGTTTTTAACCTAAAAGCTAGTTAGGAACTATTCAAATATTAAATATATTTTGAATATTTAAAATATCCACACATGTTGAATAGTTAAAATATTTGAATAAGAAAAATGATTAAGTTATTTTAACTCTGTTATTTAGAGATTTTACATCACAGTACTCATCTATTAATAAATATCCTCCTTTTATTTTCAGCTTACTACTTTTTTGGCTTGATATTTTTGTCTTCATAATTTATAGTATATTATGTTTTATTGATCACTTATGTGTTCCATTTTATTTTTTACTTCAGTTTTTCCATGCATGCTTTGTATTTTTATTCTGTTAGTATTTTAAAATTTTTAACACATGCTTCACATATTTTCCAACAATATATAGAATTAATCAGCATCTATTCTCTTTCCCAATATCCTTAGTATACACTTACTTCCTCTCAGGCCCCTCACATTCCCTGTTGTAATCATTTGGATCTTTGTTCTAGATTGCGTAATATAACCATATGTATGGGGTGCCTGGGTGCCTCTTGATTTTGGCTTAGGTCATGACCTGACAGTTCTGAGATTAAGTTCCACATCAGGCTCTGCACTGAGCATGGTGCCAGCTTGTGATCCTTTCTCTCCCTCCCTCTCTCTCTCTCTCTCTCTGCCTCTCCCCTGCTCACACTCTCTCAAAATAAATAAGCATTTTAAAATATATATAATCATATTTATATTATGACTTAGTGATTTCTTTTTTCAACAGTTTTTTTAGGCTCTCTGCATTCTTTCTTGGACTCAGGGGCCTTATTTTTTGAGATACAAAGAGAATATGTTCCAAAGCATACCTGAATTTCTACATGGGTATGTTAAACTGTCTATATTCAATAGTTTTGACCACAAATGAACTCATTTTTTTTCTAATACACCTAGTTCTCTACCAGTATCTACCACCTCAGTATGGCAGAACCATCCAATCTATTATGAAGGCCAGTAACATAAGTGTCATCATGATATATGTACCTTCCTCATGACGCTCTCCTTACTCACCACCAGTTCATTACTATATTCTATTGGTTTTTCCGTTCTAAATTTCTATGCTATTTTCACGTGTCTCCATCATCATTACCACCACCACTAAGATTCTACTCTAATGTGTCTTCATCCCTCATCTGGAAAATAGGGAGAGGCATCTAGTTGCTATTGCCCTATCTGCCTACAGTCCCCTCCCAAGCCATTCTTTCCCATTTCAGGGTGGTGGTTACAAAAACATATTTGATCTTGTTCCCAACTTCCTCTCTGGCTTAAATTGTTTCACTGTACTCCCTTTACTCATTGCACAAATGCCAAATTTCTTTTTGGTGCCTTATAAGAACTTGAATGATCTACAACATCTGTGGTCTAACTTAGGCCGTGTTGCATAAGTGTGCTGCCTTTATTGAGTTTTACGACTTTTCATACTTCCATGCAAATGGCACCTTGCTCGTGCTCAGGTATCTTGCTTCTCTCTCTCCTAGTCATCCAGTACCTTCTATGATTTCTTTACCTTCGTGACTCCTCCCTTAGAGAAGCCCTTCCTTTACATTTTGGGAAACATAACTTCCTAAAATATCATGATATCAGTTAACACCACTGTTAATGCAGTTACAGTTCAGCATTACTTTGTGTGATTGTGAAATAAATATTTATCATCATCGTTAGATAAATTAAACATAATTGTGCATTTTACATGTTTCTCCCATTGCCTGGCAAGATGTCTTCCATGTGTTGACTCTCAATAAGTATTAAATATGTGAATCAACAAATGAAACTTGATATTCATTTTGCCTGGAGTGTAACCTTGGCAAACTATTTCATTGAGGACCCTTGGATGGTAAAGTATTTGTGTCTCCACAAATAATTCCTACATTTGAATGCTAAGATAGCTGGGACAAGTCTCTAAGTTCAAACTACTTTTTTTTTTCTAAAACCTTCAAAGGTTTTGACTCATGGTCTCCTAGAAATCAGGAGTAGTCACTGAAACTTTTCCCTAATATTTTGTCTGCAGGATGTTTTCTTTTCCTCTGGAAATGTTTAAAATTCTCTCTTTACCTTGAAATTCTGATAGTTCATGGAGATACATTTAGGAGGTACATTTTACGTTCCTTGAAAACTCAGTGACTCTTTTTTTTAATGCTTATTTATTTTTAAAATAAATAACATTAAATAAATATAGATAAATAACATTAAATAAAAATAAATGACATTAAAGTGGCAGAGGGGCAGAAAGAGAGGGAGAGAGAGAATCCCAAGTAATCTTCATGCCGTCCCCGTAGAGCCCACTGCAAGGCTCAATCTCACGAACCCGTGAGATCACCACCTGACAGAAACCAGGAGGTAGACACTTAATCGCCTGAGCCACCCAGATGCCCCAACTCAGTGACACTTTCAATCTTAAAAGTATGCCTAAGATATTTGATGGACATTTTTCTTCTATAATTTATTTTGTTATTATTGCCGCTGATTTCATTCTGCTCTTTTTTTTAAGGAATCCCTATTGTTTAGATATGGGCATGCTGGATTGATTATTCTTTTATACTCCATCTATGTATCATTTTGCTGCAAATTCTAAGTAACTATCGTGACATTTTATTCTAGACTATTAATTTCATTTTTAGTCATGTTCGTCTATGTGCTCATTTTATCACATCCTACTTTTATAATAAAATATTTAGTTCCCCCCAAATATACTTTCTTAGTTGTCAGCTCTTTAAAGACTTAATATCCTCTCCTTTCTCTCTGAGGATTCTAAATAGAATTTTTTTTAATTTTCTTCTATTCTCTGAACTATATTTGTTCCAGACAAAAATATTTTCGTTGTTTATCAAGTCTCTCTCTCTAATGCTCTTATTTATGTAAAATGTCTATTATTTTTTTTTTGTTTTCTGATATATTAATGAATGAATTGCTAAGTTATACAGTATAGGTAGATGGCATATGCTTAGCCCAAAAGATTTTCAAGTATATTTCTCCAGCAGGACACTGTAGTGCTTAGGCTCTGCCCTACTGAGGAAAGGGGGTAGTATATGTTGACTGGATGACCTTATTTTAGAATGTGTTGATATTTAACTAGTATGTAGACTGAGGCCATCCCAACTGCATGTACACAGCACCCACTTCTTACCTGCAGTCAAATCAAGGAGAGGTTTTGTTTGTTGGTCTTTTACTGGGTGGATCGCCTTTCTTTTACAAGTTCATCCATCTACCCCCTCGCTTATAGCAGACATCTGAAATTACCTTCATCCATTGAAGGAATTATCCCCAGAGAGACAGTTGATTGAGAACAGTTGGATTTTTGTCGTAGGATCAGTGCTTCCTCTGCCTTCTGTTTAGGGAAATGGATCAGCCCAGCCATATAAACAAGGCCCAGGTCTTCTGATAACTGACCCAAGATTCCTTCCATTTCTTTTAATTAATTTACTCTGGGCTTTGAGTTCTACTAAATTATTCTTTATTTTTTTATTTTTTCCTGTGAGCACGTCAAGCCAATGCTTTCTCTACTCTTCTTTAGACTGATCACATCTGCTTTCTGTAACCCAGTATTTTCCCAGTATTTGTTCTGTTCATAATGGTTGTTTTGTTTTCTAACACTTTCAGGGATTTAGTTCATTTGTTCTCTCTCTTTCTCCTTCACTTCCTGGCCATAACATTTTAAAAGGTTTTATAAGAGATTGAGCAATTAAAAAAAAAATGGGGCACCTGGGTGGCTCAGTCGGTTAAGCGTCCGACTTCAACCCAGGTCATGATCTCAGGTTTGTGAGCTCAAGCCCCGCATCGGGCTCTGTGCTGACAGCTCGGAGCCTGGAGCCTGCTTCGGATTCTGTGTCTCCCTCTCTCTCTGCTCCTCCCCTGCTCATGCTCTGTCTCTCTCTCTCTCCTTCAAAAATAAATAAAAACATTAAAAAAAAAAAAAGTCTGCCATCTTGATTCAATCGCCTCCATTTCTTTTTCCTTCTAGGCTATATTACCCTAGGGTAGAATATATTCTGTAGTCTCTATGACATCAAGCATGATGCCATATTCCCTGATGACTTTCAAAAATACATAGTACTAATAAAAGTGATATGGGTTTAATTCATTTTTCCTTTGAGTTTTATAGAATGCACTGTGCTAAAAGGGAATATTTTTAACAAATATGTATTACCAAAAACTGAATTATGAAACAACCTTTATAGTATTAATTAAATACTTAAGTTTAGACAAATTGGACCCATCATATTGAAGATTTTGATTATAAAGTTTTATTCTATGTATACATATATTTTTACTATTATAACCAAAAGGGATAAATTAATAGAACAAATGCAATAAAAACAAACATTAATAATTCTCATTTGCTTTTTGATCTACACACTCCGAATCTTCTCAGTCTTCTATATGATCTTTGACCTTGACCTCGGAGCTCTACTTGTAAGATAGCTCACAGCACATCAAAGACAAGTGGAATAGCCAGCCATTCAAGCAAAGGAGTTGTGAATCTTTAATCATTGGCTAAACATATTAAACATATTGTCCTTCTCTAATATTGATATATAGTCACAGTTGTATTAAAATGAATCATAATGTTAGTCCTAATTTCCAATTAATTAGTGATCTTCATGTACATTTCTTGTAATTGAGAAAATGTAGCCCTAGTTTAGTTCCTTGTTATGGAAAAATTTGCCCTGAAAAGACTATATATATTTGAATTTTCATTCAAACTGTACACAAGTTGTTTAAGTAAGTTTTGTGAAGTGAGTAAATAGTGACTACCCCAGATTATATTCCCTGAACTACATGAAGTCAAAGCAGAATATTCATTTCTGTGAATCCTGTGTTCTCCGAGCTTTATGGAGAGTTCTTTAATGCATCCTACTGGGAGCAGACTCTATTACTAATGCTTCGTATATTAAAAAAAGATTCTATCTTCGAGCTTTAATAAATGACTCTTAGTATATCTTGTAATTAAACATGGTTTTCCAAAAGTATTCCCAGCGCAAATTCTTCCTTTACATAGCCATTTTGATTGATCCATATAGAAAGTATTACCAGTACATCTTTTTGTCTGGTAATGGTTTCATTAACACCATTTCACAATCTTTTACTTTTAATCTGTGAGGCTTTAATGTCAGAGAGGGAGATTGATATTACTGCTGCTATTGAAATATTAGGTTTAGACTAAGTGTGCTATAAAGTGATATGAGAAGTTCAAGGTGTCTCAGTCCTGACAGAATCTACTCATTATTTAATTAGGCTCTGAAAGCTCTGAGCAGAAATTTCTGGCCTTATGTGAAAATGTTTCCTGATCAAAAGGTGCCTATCATTGAAAGGCTCAGTTTTAAAAGTGCCTAATAGTACAAATATAATTCTGATATTTTGGAAATTATAGTATCTGACAGGTCATGAGTCTTAAGATAATTCCCTCATCCTCTCTGGTTTTTCTCTGCTATAATTCTACATCTGCTTATCTAATTTCCTGATTATTTTCACCCTGTAAATTTTATAGTGGGATTCAAAACTTTTTTTTTGAGAGAGAGAGAAAGAGCATGCACATGCATGAGTGAATGGGGGAGGGGCAGAGAGAGAGCAACAGATTGAGAGAGAGAGAGAGAGAGAGAGAGAGAGAGAATCCCAAGCGTGGCTCAAATTCACAACTGTGAGATCATGACCTGAGCTAAAATCAAGAGTCAGACACTCAAACAACTGAGCCACCCAGGCACCCTTCATATCTTACTTATATATTTTTTCCTTAAACCCTATTTGCTTTTTGACCTGTGTTTATTTAATTAACGTAAAAGAACCTTTTTTTGAAATTGGCCTAAATTTGCAAAATTATGCTTTTCTGAGGATATTGCAGCATAAACATTTGTTTTAAATGTGGGGAAATCTTAAATTTGATAAATAGCGATTGCCTGGTTAAAGGGTTTTGGCCCCTGTAATGGTGACAAAGAAAGGGGTTAGAAGGCATGGTCTTCATTTTCATCTGTTTAAACTTTTTAATTTATTTCTTATTAAAATAGCCAGGTATGATAGAAAAAATAGTATACTGTAGATGATCTAAAGAAATTCTAACACTTAGGTAAAGTCAAGCACTTTTATTCTCAGATTTTTATAGCTGTGCATCACAATTTAATCTTATCAGATTACTTAAAGCTCCTGAGTAATTGTAGCTCTAGTTTACAGTTTTAGAGAAGCTGATTTAAACAGCATTTTCAGGTTTTTGAAGCAGTGTATCTCAGAGCTTAACTCAGCATAAGCTCTGAAGTCTGGCAGGTGAACCTCTGAATCCTGTCTCTGCCACTCCTAAATGTGACCCATCAAGTCACATAACCTCTCTAAGCCTTGGTTTTCTCGTGAGTAAAAAAGGCATGATAGGCCCTTACTTTATAAAGTTATTGTGAGATGTAAATGAGATGCTATGTATAAGCATTTAGCATGGTGCCTGGCCCATAGTAAGTGTTCAATAAAAATTCGATATTACTATAGTGTTGTACTCACTTGGGAAAATATGAACTAAGAGAAACGGTCCTGGTTGCATTACTTTGTTTTCCTCAGCTCATTATCTCCTTTAACTACTGGCTACACAGAAAAAGATGACATACAGTGATGGCGTGAAACACTTATTTCACTATAATACATCTTGCTCTCTGCATTTGACCATACTTCCGTGATGAAGTATATATTGGCTTGTGCGTCTGTGTGTCTTTGTGTTACACACTTATTTACTTCTTGAGACAGATCTTTTCTCCCAGGACACAGGAATCGATGAGGAACTTAGTATAGGACAATAGTAGTATTTTATCCACATTAGTCGCAGGTTCTAAGGCAGGGATGGGAGCCCATGTCCCTGTTAAGTAAAATAAAAGTATATCCCTGAGATTCCTTAAATAGTGTATATTCCTATTATAATGATATGCTCATAAATGCATACTGACTTTATAGTGTCTATAAATTTCTCCCGATTTTCTGATCAGTAACATAAAGTGTATATTAAAATTTTAACTTTATGCATTTACTATTAAGTTTTAGAGTTCTCCAATGACAATACAAAGAACATATAACTCACCTTGCTTAAGCAAAGAGGCTTCAGTTACACTTCAAAGTTATGTGCATCTAATCAAATATCTAAACAGGTATATTAAAATGATTTTTCTGATAAGATTAATATTTTATTTGGTCTGAAATCCTTGTCTAACAGGTGGAGCTGGCCACCTGTTAGAGGGATTATGGAGTCAGACACCCAAACTCTGTTAAAACTTGCTTTCTGCTCCTATTCTCATCTGGTATAATTGGGGCTGGGAGACTTAGTCATTGGCAGTCATATCTGAGAGCTTTTTTGGCCAGATACGTAAAAGCCTTCTCTTTCTCTCCCCTCATCAGTGGTTTATTGTTCTAGGGATTTCCTGTTATTAATCTACCCAGATTACTTGCCTCCCAGCCCTCATCCCTGACTTAGATTATGGACATTGTTGGTAAGGCATTATGAATGGCTGAGTCTACCTTATAAACCCATGCCTACAGCCTGGGGCTTGGGGTCTATTATATAAGATAGATAGGATCACCAAATATATTCTCAGACAAACATACACACACAGCCAATAAAGACTTTACTCAATTTAGGGTACTTGGGTTGAGCATCAGACTCTTGATTTCAGCTCAGGTCATGATCCTAGGGTCATGGAATCGAATCCCAAATCAAGCTGAGTGTGGAGCCTTCTTAAAACTTTCTCTCTCTCTCTCTCTCTCTCTCTCTCTCTCTCTCTCTCTGTCTAAAATAAAAAAAAATACTCCATTTATTTAAGTATGGTACAAAATAGATATCAATCTACAATTTACAGATGTGAAGAATTGAAGACAAGAATACATGTAATAGGATGATATCAATATCTCCAACTTGGCTTAAATAGAGAATGGAAGCAATAGAAGAATGAGTTTGAGAGTTTAAGTTAAGAACACACCATAGAGAGTCTTATTCCTGGGGCTAAGAGATTTGGATTGTTGTGGAAAACCTTTGATATTCTCTGAGAACAAATACTGTAATAAAAGCTATGTTTCAGTGCTTATGTAGCTGGGATTTTAATATGGATTGTAGGAGGTTGATATTAGAGATGAAAAGATCTCTAGAATGTCATTTCAGTAGATTCAGGAAGAGGTTAGAAGGTGATTACAATAGACTCAATACGAGTTAATGAGGATCACAACTGTGGGGAGAAGACTGAAATGAGGGAATGACTGTGACATTATCAAAGTATGCGTGACAGGATTAGGTGGCTGTTACATGAGCAGGAAATCAATAGGGGGGTAGGGATAGAAATAATGCAGAAGACTCTAAAAGCTGACTGATTACAAAGATTGTGCTGCTTTTATAAAAAGGAAAAATAGAAAGCATAAGAGGAGGAACTCGTTTACAGGGAAAAGAATATTGAGTTCATTTTTTTGCATGTGGTATTTGAAGCTTAGGAAATGTCCCAAAGGCAGTCAACTCATGGTGCTAGAACTTCACGGAATGATCAGGTGCTAGACATGTATGTGGAGAGACAGTTCTCTGGTTATGTAGATATACCATGTGTATATATGTGTGTAATATGATGTGTGTATATAATACATAACGTATTTATATATACCGTGTGTGTGTGTGTATGTGTGTGTGTGTGTGTGTGTGTGTGTGTGTGTGTAATATGTGCATGAGGGTAGGTGAGTGTGAGTATATGTGTGTGTAGAGAGAGAAAAAGGGTATTTTGTGGGAACATTACTTTGTAGGGTATATTGCGATGTGACATTAGGAGACTATAAACCTCATTATTGCAAATAATGGTTAATTCATATAATTGGAGAAAACAGACTAGAGATGATAACAGTTTTCTGAAATCTTATGGGCTATTAGTTGAAAGAGAAATAAGATGACAATCTGGCAGGACTGCAAGAGATTGTGTTTTATTTTATTTATTTTATTTTATTTATGTTTATTTATTTTTGAGAAAGAGAGCATGAGCAGGGGAGGGGTAGAGAGAGAGGGAGAGAGAGAATCCCAAGCAGGTGCCATGCTGTCAACAAAGAGCCCAATGTAGGGCTCGAACCCATGAACTGTGAGATCAGGACCTAAGCTGAAATCAAAAGTCAGACAGTTAACCAGCTAAGCCACCCAGATGCCCCAAGAGATTGGTTTTTAATAGAGAAACTTAGATCCTGTAATGCAAATCAAATAACATCCAGTTGTTAAGGGTAATATTTTCACTTAAATAAATGTCATAACTTAACATCCCCTGGGGGCCAGACATGAGACTAAATAGACTTGTATTAGTTTCCAGTGGCTGCTATAACAAATTACCACATCCTTTGTGGCTTAAAACAACAGAAACTTACCGTCTCACAGTTCTAGAGGCCTGAAGTCCAAAATCACTCTGACTGGGCTGAAACCAAGGTGTCAGCAGGAACACCTTGCCTCCAGATGTTCTAGGGGAACCTCTGTTGCTTGCCTCTTCCAGCATCTTTCTGGTGGCTGCTGGCACTCCTTGATTTAATACCGCATCATTTCAATCTCTGACTTGATGGTCACACTGATGCCCCTTTCTCCATGTGTACCAAATGTCCTTCCACCTCCCCCTTGTAAGAATACCTATAAGTGACTTAAGATCTAATTGGATAATACAGAATAATTTCACCATCTCAATATCCTTAATCACATCTGCAAAGACTTTGTCATACAAAGTGACATCTACAGGTTTCAGATATTTGGAACTGATATATTTGGGGGGGGCTGCTTTTTAGCCTAGTCTAAGGCTGTTCCTCACATACATCTTGACTTAAAGCAACTCTAGGAGGGAGGCACCATATTTTTTAAATATATATTTTAAGTGTATTTGTTTATTTTGAGAGAGAGATAAGGGAGAAGCAAAGAAAGAGGGAGAGAGAGAGAATTCCAAGTAGGTTCTGCACTGTCGGCACAGAGCCCAACGCAGGGCTCGAACTCACGACTGTGAGATCATGACCTGAGCCGAAACCAAGAGCCAGAAGCTGAACCAACTGAGCCACCCAGGCACCCTGAGGCACCATATTTTTAATCCTTCTTAAGCAGGATACAAAAATGACCTTGGAGATGCCCATAGCTACATATAGCTAGTAGGTGTCAGAACTTCACTTGAAACACAGTTTTGCTATTTCCAAAGGTGGAGCTTTTTTTTTCTTTTTTTTTTTCTTTTAATGTCACACAACTTCACATTAAACTCTGCTGTGAGCTTATATGCTTCCATTTTCCTTTCACTGTAGTGCTTTTGCACGAAGCTGCCTCCATAATAGGCACACTTTTATGAATCTCAAAGTGAAAAGAGGTGGCACTCACATTAAATAGTATGGCAGCTACAAAATGTTATATCTCACTGACCATTGTTAGAAGTACTTGAAAGTACTTACTGGCAGGCAGACACTCAAGATCTGAAGAGATCTGACAAATAAAAATCCCCTCAACTGTGACTTTCTGTCTGCAATTGCTACTGCTTCTAGAATCCAAGAGTATTACCCTTTTTTTTTTGCCCCATCACAACCTCTTCTTTCCCTGTTGTTGTCAAGAGTTTTTTCTCAAGCCTGAGGCAGCTGTTTAGTATTTATAATAGGCAATGATAATTTACAGCCAGCATGGTTTTATGTTCACATAAATGTGTTATACACAGCACATCCTAAGTGTACCCCCAGCCTATATTTACAGAGCGCCTTTCTTTCCCCTCCCAGGGCCATCAGATGCGTTGTAGATACAACCTCTCATTAATCCTTGCCAAGCACCGTGTAGGTGTTATGATCCACAGTTTATGGATGTGGAATAAGCAAGAGTAGGCTTGTGTTCACAAATGTGAAAAACAGATAAATTATCCCCCTTATACAGAATGTGACTGTGCAAAGGGAGGTCATTAGAAGGTGACCACCTAGGCAGGTGGAAAAACACTCCGATAATATCAATTAATAAGGATTGACATATTTGGAAGTGGGAACCTGGAAATAGACAGGTTCTTAATGACAGGGTCCAAGATAAGTGTGAGCATCTTAATGGAGGGTTTTTTGGGTGGGGGTGGAATTTAAGGGGAATTTATTTATTTATTTATTTATTTAAACACAAAAATAATGAATGTGCCATAGAATTCTAGCTCCCATGAGTGAAATGTGGAGGGATGTTTTAAACGTAGACCTCTTACAAGGTGTCTGTAACCATTTCGCATGTGATAGAGCTTCCAAAGGGGCAAGTGAATATTTAGATGCAAGAATCCAGTGCAATCACATAAGTGATGTGGAATTCTTCTGCAGAGAAAAGGAGATAGATTTTCCTCATTATTTATGGTTCCAAAATTATTTCTTTTTAATAATCTCAAAGGAATAATATAGGAACCTTCCCAAAGGAAGATTTTTGAATAATTAGAGAGACTATAAGGTCCATCTTATAACTCACTGCCAAAGGCTCATCTCCTTTGTTTTTTGCTCGTTTTTGTTACACCTGGTAAGCTTAGTTATACTTGGTAAGCTTAGTTATCTTTTTTAGTTAAAAGAAAACAGAAAAAAAAGAAGCTCTTGGGGAATAAAATAAGTCCCTGTGTGTTTAGACATTCTTTTGTAGGTAATTCTAATTTCATTTAACTCAATTCTATAAAGAGTTACTGAATTGGTATGAGCCCAGTCATGGGGTGGTGCTTCAGGAATTTCTGTTACTAATGTAACAGAAATACACTATAGTGTATTCAGTACACTATAGTGACTAATGTAGTTTGTATGTGTGTATTTGTGTGTGTGTGTGTGTGTGTGTGTGCGTGTGTGTGTTGTGGGGTAGAACACAGGGATGAAAGTTAAAATTAGCATAGAAGGGATTATTATTTAAGACAAAATAGGCTCAGTACTTTGAGACAGATTCAAACAAAGTGCTCAGGGTCATTAAGAGAGCAAGAGATTATATCCAAATGTGAGAATGGAAGGTTTTATGCTGAAAACACCATTTGGAGCAGGTTCTGAAAGGTATGGAGCAAGGAAGGAATACAGTCCAGTCGAGGGGAGGAGGAAAACCGACATGAATTGAGCAAGGCGTTTACCAGAAACAACAAGTATATTTTGGCTACTATATGGGGAGCAATACAAGATGGGCGGGGATAATCATGTGGGTCACACTGAGGACAATCCTCAATGTCAAACTGCGGTATTCAAGTTTCGTTCTGTCTGCAGAATGAGCCATTTAGAAGGTTTTGTACAAGTGAGATACTTGATGAAATTAGACTTCAGGAACATTTATTCAGCAATGGTGCAAAAAGGGTTTGAAGTGGGACCAAAGTGACATCAAAGAACTGGTTAAGAGACACAGTAAGAAGTGATGAGAAACTTGTTATAAGTTGTGGAAATGGGAGCAGAAAGGAAGGAATTGATTCAGGAGCCACTGTAAGGGTAGAATTAACAGGACCTGGAAGTAATGGGAAATAAAAAATGAATCCATTGGGTAGCCAAAGGTGACCTGGGGTGTCATCTACATAAATAACTAATAGGAGGACGCAGATGTGTAAAATGGAAGGCAATGAGACCACTTTTGAAAACCTCCTCAAGTATATGTTCAATTAAACATATATTTTCTCCCACTTTTTTTTCCTAATGCTACATTACATTTACTTACTTTATTAGCACATTTGGTGCCATGACAAAACAAATCAGTTCCTGAACTGAGTGATATAAGGAAACAGAAGATACAGTCCCTGCCCTCATGGAAACTATAACCATTTTGAGGAAGAGAGGACACCATTGGGATAGATATTTGTATGGGGTGGATGGGAGCTTTCTTAACACTTGATGGTCATCTTGGTGAACATTTAGGAACCTAAAAGAAACTGAATGCTCAATTGGTAATGAATGATATAGTAAGGAGTAGATACTGTAGAAATTCAGGGAGGTGAAGATCAGTTTATTAATTTGCTCAAGCAATTACTCTGATTGAGGCTTCATAATAGGCTAGAGAGGTAGTTTCTACCTTTAAGGCGTTTACAATTTAGGACCGGGAGACATACTGTAAATAAATAAGTACAGTACAAAGTTAACAGGTACAGGATGGATCAGAAGAATGGACTAGTGACTAATCACGTCAAGATGTAAAAAGGAATAATGCAGTGTGTTTATCTTTTCACACACAGTGGACAGTAGAGTAGAGATAGTAGAGACTATAGACAGTAGAGACTATAGAAAACATAAAGAAGAGTTTAATTTTTCTCATGTAGAAACTAGTTTTTATTTTTTCAAATAGCCCTTTACTCTAAGATGAACCCATCTCCTATGTGAACTCTAAATTTCAATGAAGTGTGAGAATTTAACTGATGAATGAAAACTAATGCCCACTCCTTAGATCACTCCAATCACAATTTAATGCTACTCCCTCCTCCTGTCCTAGTCAAACTTCAGAAACAGCTGAATTACTGTCACCCTAAGCCTGACCTGTGTGTGTGTGTGTGTGTGTGTGTGTGTGTGTCCTTCCTCTTGTAACTAACACTATGCCTGGCACACGGTAGGTGTTCAACAAATGTTTAGCAAATCAAAATGGAGTTTTTTCCCTTTTGATTCAACCGCTTCATACTTAGAGACATGTGGTGCTAATATTTCAGATGGATTGTTTCATTCTGTTCAAGTGCCACATAACCATCCGCACACCATTGGATTTAGTACTACTAAAGGGTAATTTCCCTTCTGGGAATTGTGCCTGTTGCAGATATAATTTACATATTCTGTCTTTTTTATCATCACTAGGCAGGTAAAGAGATTAAAATAAAAGGTTTTTTCAAGTGTGCAGTTGTACACATAGACTGCCTTTGGAAATGCCTGTGTATTCCAAGAAAAAATATGGAATCCCTCTTACTGAACATGCCCATGCCCAGAACTACCCAGAAATCACTTGTCTTTTTTGAAGATGAAAATATTAACATTTAATTTCTGTACTACACTAGCCACCCAAATGACTTAGACAAGCTGTAATTTCTGCCCTTTCGTATCAGTGCAATAAAATTCAGTGGAATTAATTGAAAGCCCTGTTTCGCCCTATGTTACAATTTTGGCCCATTGTGATACTTTCAATTTATTTTATTTTGTTTAATGTGATGTTTTTACTACTGCCTTTAATTCACACATCTTAATAAAAGAGAGCTTTTGTGCTTTATTTTCTCAAATAAATTCCTTTTCGGACATGAAAATTTAATACTTCATTGCCTCTCAGACCTATTGTGGAGAACATCACAGCGGATTGCTTCAACATGAAGTATCTCCTTTCTGATTATAGCCCTGTGACTAGGTATTACTATATTCTTATTTCATTTTTACCAGACACAAAACTGAGGCCTAAAGAAGCCGGAAGACACCTGCACTTTATGTGTTCGTAGGTAGCCTGTGTAAAGCCAGAATTCGAGTGGAAGTATGTGGGTTCTTCTTTTAGCTCTCTCAATATTCAGATAAACAAATAGACCATGCTATGGCCAAATAGCATGGGTTGTTTTTGCTAGTCGTAGTAATTAACATTTTGGGCATTTATACATGCCAGGCCCCTCCTAAATGCTTTACATGTGTTAGCTCATTTAATCCTTGCCACATCTCCGAGAAGTTTAAATGTAAGGAAGCAGAGGCCCAAAGAAACTCACCCAAGGAAGTCACACCTGGTAAGCTGTTGAACTAGGATGTGAGCCCCGCCAGTCTGCACTGTATTGCTTTACATGTTATTCTCACTGCTGTGTTTCCACGACAGGAACAGAGTTAATGAAACAAACAAACAGCAACAACAACAACAAAACACTGATGATGTCTTCTAAACTATACTTCCTATCAGTAAACTTAGAGAAAGTTATCCTTGAACCCTGTACTGCTGTGAAGTGCTTTAGGGGAAATTGAATTTGTTTCCACATTTTAAGAGGTAATTTTTATTAATGATAACTCTTTAGTGTTTGTTATATATTAAAATCTGATTAGAATTTTATTGCCTGGAAAATCCCTTCCTATTCATTACATAATTTAGAATTACTGAAATTTATACCATAAAGGATCTTAGACATTTTAACCAACAAAAATCAAATTTTAGAGAGGTTACATGATGGGCACAAAATGCTTTCTTAGAGTAGCTTAGCCAAGCTCAAACACAGACCTTCCAGGCCTTTCCCACATTGAAAAAAAATGTGAGTGTAATAAATGAAGATAATGTGTGTGTGTGTGTGTGTGTATGTGTGTGCATGTTGTACACTAACTGTTCCTTAAAAAATAAGGAAAAATTGAAAAATAATAATTGTGGAGAGGCATGCATGACCTAGTTAGCTGACTTGCAGGTCTCCTAGGTAAGTCTGTCATTACCACTGAAAGATGATCAACTCCTAGATGAAAATCCTAGTCTATTTAATGTGAAATAGCCAAATGAAAAGATTTATCCAAATACTTTTTGGAAAGTTTCTAGGTATACATATGTAATGTATACTTATAAATAATTAACTCCTTTTAAAGATTAAATCCTCAATAAGTAAAAGATTGGCTTATTCATTGATTTGTTGCTTATTCTAATAATTACTGGTGAACTTATTTATGTGATGGGAGAAAGCCCACCAAATCATGTTTCATTTTCTTTTCTTAAACTAAATCCAATGCGTGCTTTAAGTCAGGACCAAAATGCTTTTAAGAAGGTCATTTAGGTATATGTTTTATTTTATTACTAGTTGAAGAGACACAGAGAAGTTTCTGAGACATATGCTGTTCCCATATATGCAGGACTTAGTGCTATTTAAATTATTTTTCATCTTGTACTTAAAGTATTTCATGTGGCTTTGGATCATTGAATGGAATGATATAAAATAAAAGTTTTAAATTATTCCTGGAAGTCTACAATTAGCAGGCATTCCCAAGAAAAACTAAGAAACTTGGGGCATTTGGGTGGCTCAGTCGGTTGAGTGTCCGACTTCAGCTCAGGTCATGAACTCACAGTCCATGAGTTCAAGCCCCGTGTCAGGCTCTGTGCTGATAGCTCAGAGCCTGGAGCCTGCTTCAGATTCTGTGTCTCCCTCTCTCTCTGCCCCTCCCCCATTTGTGCTCTTTCTGTCAAAAATAAGCAAACATTAAAAAAAAGAAAACTAAGCAACTAAAGTAAATCATTATTTCCTCTTAATTTATTTAAATTTTCTTAAACGTCATGTCATAAAAAACCCATAAATCATTGTTATTTTATCTTAGCCCCAATTTGAATCCACTAAGTTATCAGTAATTACTTAAAGTATGCTTAATCAAATAGCAATAATAATACATAATATGTTATGCATTATCAAAAACTCTGACATCAATTAAAAGGAGTCTATTTGTTACTCGCATTGATTATACAGAGAACTGTTATAGTATTCTGTACATTCAAAAGTGTGGACAAAATAAAGTTAAGCCCTTTTCTTTAAGTCATAATATAAACATCTGAGCCACTTTGGTCTGCTGATGTGAGCCCACATTACCTAAAGATAGCTTGTGAAACGGAAGGAATGAAAAACACAAGTGTATATTTGTTTCTGGTTAATACCGGTACCTATTCTAAGTTCTTAAAAAAAGAAAAAAAGAAGCTCCTAAGATAAATTCAGGTTCCCACTTCCTTCTTTTCAGAGTTTAAAATCTATAGTGGGAGATACTCTAAAGTGTCCATGCATTTCAAACACTTAATGTTATAAAATATCATAAAATAGACTTCGAACTTCACCAGAGCACCTACTATGAACTTCCTCTAGATCCAAACACAGTGCCTGGAATATAGTGGTAACTCAGTACAACTCCATTGACCAAACTGATTAATGCCTTCTTTAAAGAAGTCTTCCTGGATGTTCTGTCTTATACTACAAGAGCAATTCATTTGCAACATACATACATATATTGTATCTGCTGTATTGTGGGGTTTCTATATGTGTCTGTGTGTGTATTGGAAAGACAGGGAGGAAGCTTATTTCCATGAATAAATTGCAATGCCATTAGGCATAATAATTGTTTGTAATTTATTTAGCTAACACTTGGACTTTATGTAACTCTGTACCCTCCCTAGCATATGTCTTTCAGCATCTTCCTTCCAGTGAATCAAAATGGAATGAAGCATTTGCTCTGGTGGTACCTACTACCCTTTCTCTGTCCTGTTTTCCACTCTGATGTTACTACTTTTCTGCTTTGGTATCTTTATCAAATGGTCTATTCCCCTGCCTCTTAACAGAAAATGATTTCTCATCATTCAATTGTCCTTAGATATAAATTGGTTTTCCCAGGCATTTGCAGTTAATCCTTTAGTCATTATTGGGAATGAAATCATAGATTCTTCTGTAGGGATTTCAGGTTGAAGTAATGAAGGAGATTGACAGAAAGGGTAAAGAGCATTTATTTATATCCTATTTTGGAGTGGCCTAGTGGCCATCATGCTAGTTTGAGGTCACACTCACCCATAAAGATAATTATATAAATAGACTCTGCACCTCCCCCACCATCCAGAGCTCCTTCAGCAAACTCAAAATCTCCTGCAATGGCCTGGAAATCAATGATACACTCTCGTTGTTGAGATTTATTGCACTACACCCTTTTGTAGGGTATTTCAATTAATCTCAAAATAACCCTATGAGGAAAATACTACTACCCCATTTTACAAATAAGAAAATTGAGGCTTAGCAGAGCTATGTATCTTGTTCAAGGCCACAGGACTATTTTCCAGAGAACTAGAATTTGATTCCAGGTCACTAGGACTTTAAACCCATATCCTTTTCAGTATTATTGCCACTAAAATCTGATGTCACTAAAATACTGATCCTATAAATAATGCTGGAAAAGATGGTTAGTTCCGGTGTGGGTCTAATAGTCAGGGTCCCAGAAGAAAGAGAAGGGATATCCTATTGGGTAATTTTAGGAACGTTAATTACTGACAGTTTACAACAGAGTGGCAATACCCTCATGTCGATTACAGTGGACATGGTTAACGCTTGTCGACCTGAAGATGTGAACCTCTGTTTAATAGAATATGGAAATAGGAGTGGCAGAGGGAGGGAGAGAGGGGGAACGTGGAGAGAGTTGCTAGACAGGGCTATGCCTCTTAGTCCGGGGAGCAGCCAGGTCAGAGAAATCTTGGGGGTGGGATGGGGTGAGGGCATGGTCTTGCCACTCTTTGTCACTGGCTGAATTCGACTGAACGCCAGAAGGCAAGGGAGTCTGAGGACATAGTTTGTGCCCATCAGCCACTAAGGACAGAGGAGTGTTCAGAATGAACCTGAATAAGGCAACAAGGAATGCTACAAGTGTATCTCCTCTGTCCCCATCCCTCAGATCCACTCCCATTCTCTCTTAGCATAAAAGAAAACGACAGAGGCTTAAAAAACAACTGCTTGTTTTTGTGTTCTTTAATTCATGGTTGCAACGTTCTTGAAATGTATTAGTATGCTTTCTTAGTAAGCCTTCATGAGCATCAGCATTTCTTATAATTTTACTGTATTGCAAACGAAGTATGAAATATTAGTTAAGACATTCCCTCAAATAGGTACATATGCTTTAAGGGTTTCTGTTTGTTTGCTTTTGGTTATGTCAATTGAGATATAGTTTACCTACCAAAAGACACCCATTTTAGTTATATAATTCTATCAGCTTTCATAAATGCCTACAGTCCTATAACACTACAATCAAGGTATAGAGTTTTTCCATCATTCCAAAAAGTTCTTAAGTATTTTAAATCTTTAATCCTACCCAACTCAAACTTCATCCACTCAAATGCTCAGTATCTCCTTTTGTTTCTTCTGATTTTAAATGGGAAAATTGGCAATGACACCCAATAGCATGTTGCCCATAGTACATGCTTTTATGAAGAGTATTTTTTTCATTAAAGTTGGTTTGTTTCCTCACTTTTCTGAGTAGTATAAAGTATTCATACTGCTTATGAACTCATTTAATTATAGTAGAATGTGGAAAGGTTCATAATTTTGGCTACAGGTTGAAATCACCTGGATCTATTAAATGGCCCGATGGCCATTAAACTAGGGTGCCATCTCATTAAACTAGGACGTCTGGTGTTGAG
The DNA here is from genome assembly GCF_018350215.1 of Panthera leo. Classification (NCBI taxonomy): domain Eukaryota; kingdom Metazoa; phylum Chordata; class Mammalia; order Carnivora; family Felidae; genus Panthera; species Panthera leo. Next base: position 167,936,149 of record NC_056682.1, read on the forward strand.
ACCAAGGCATCAATAATCTAAGCTTTCCAGGTAATTCCATATGTGGCCCAGGTTGAGACCCTATGAATTAGACCAATTGTTCTCAATTCTGTAGAATCGTCTGGGCAGTTTTGCTTAAAAACACTGATGCCTTTCCCCACTCCCCATTCTGATTTATATAATGTGTTTACAAAAGTTGACTACAAGAGAAAAATAAGATTTGAATAACCTAGTTTTCAGTGGTTGGGCTTTAGTTAATCAAGGTTTTATTATAGTTCTGGGTATTTGGTAGTGTTCAGTAAATGTTAAATGGAGGTCCTAATCTCACAGCAGAATCAAAAAGAATAAGATATGCTCCCACTTGAAAATAAACCGTTTGTGTGTTTGAAATAATTATCTTGGCAAACTATCACTTTCTGAAAATTGTCCTCCTAGGTAATTTACCTCAAATGATAAGCCTTGTATTTTAAGAAAATACTATATTTCTGCTGGATTTTTCACTGTAATAATAGACACCTATATATCTTACATCACTTTCATAACCCTCTTCAAGGAAATACTGGAAACGAGATTAAGAGACTGAGGATAAGATTTAAACCAGTCTCCCACTTGGAAACATAAACAATGCTGTTGGACCTCTGGCCTCAAGAAAACGGCTACTTTGTAAAATAGAGCAATGGTACTTTCTGCTTTTATAGTGGCAAAATATATACACAAAAGACTCCTAGCCCAATAATTAGAACCGAAATGAACAAAGTGTCTAATGAAACAGGTATGGGACTAACAAAATATTTACATATGATATCTGGTTGGATTTCAGGATCTAGTAACTACAATAACAAAAATCATTTTAGTATAAAGTTATTGATGATCTATTCTGGCAGAAATACTTAAGAAAACCTCCCACACTTGATTGTATAAATAATTAACCAGGATGCTGCATGTTTCAAGGTGCATTACTAGACCTAGGTGTTGTATTCAATCCCTCAAATATAAACGGATACAACATAGAACATTTTTTTAAGATAAATATTCTTGGTTTAAAATTTTAAAAATATAAAGTTATTTAATTTAACCTTCCCGCTTCTTATTTAGTTGTTCTACTTTTTCTTTTTTCTCATTTTAGGACCACCTCAGAAGATAGTGTCACCTAAACAAGAACATGAAGATAGGAAACATGACAAAGTCACAGATAAAGGCAGTGAAAGTGGGACTTCCTGTAATGAGCTCTCCACTTCCAGCTGTGACAGCCACTCAGAGGCGAGCACTCCCCAGGACAACCCACCCAGTGCCCAGCAGGCGACAGCTCACCAGCCCAACACCTTAACATTGGATCGCCCTTCCAAAAAAGCACCTGTGCAATGGATGCCCCCACCCGACAAACGCAGAAACAGTGAACTCTTTCAGACACTCATCAGCAAGTCCCGGGAAACAAATCTGTCCAAAAAGAAAGTCTGTGAGAAGCTAAGTGTGGAAGAAGAAATGAAAAAGTGTATTCAGGATTTTAAAAAAATCCACATTCCAGATTATTTTCCAGAGCGCAAACGCCAGTGGCAATCTGAACTTTTGCAGAAGTACGGGTTATAGTAAGAGTCACATTCCTGCAGTATTTCAATGACATTCGATGTTCACTACGGTGTCACCACCTGACTATATCCTAACAATGGTCAGTGTGATTCTTGCTGCTCTTCCTTTTTGTGAACAGTGGATGTGGGACAGTATTTTCTTTCATTCTTTTTCGTTGTTGTTGTTGTTTTTAGAAGTATGATTTTGAAAAGAGAAAATAAATAAATAAATAAATAAATAAATAAATAAATGTTTAACCAAAATGGCATATCGGACTCAAACCATTTGCAAGAATGAAAGTAAAATGTGCATGATCCAGAAGCTTAGAATCTTGATTTTTGAACTGTGGTCAACTGGATATGTTTGTCATTTTGTAACTCACCGAAAACAAATCATCATATCACTCCAACTAAAATGACAATATGGATGAAGCAACATCAAGTAAAATGTTAGATGATGGTTTTGGGACCCAAATCCAAAACTGTTTAAATGTTAATGCAATAAAACAAGTATTATTTTTGCATGAACACAATGTTACAAATAAATCACATGACATAGGGAAGATCTGTTTGTTGCTTGGAAAGAAAATTACAAAAAAAATAAAGTAAAAAAAAATGTTTCAGGCAAAGCCTATAAATGTAAACTGTCTAAGAGATCGATTTTATTTGTCTGGATCTGTGACTTTTTGTGTATGTGTATGGTGTTCTGTATGTTAAGATGGTGTAAATATGCCTTATGCTGTTGTGTTATGGCACTGACATTCATCTATTAATGCTAGTCATGATTATTTCTGTGAAATGAGTCCTTACATCAGGCTGTGAAAATTGGTATAATAATGCTCTGAAAGATACTATTATCATGTTAATCAAAATAACTGAGGGAAATGGTAAAAAGCTTTATGTATTTATTAAAAAAAAGGAAATATATTGGAATTCCTTGATTTCTATTGACTCTTCTTTGAAAACACTCAGTTGTCACATTGTCTTCAATATTCCTTTAAAATCTCAAGCTGGAGAATGATTCGTTCAACCATGATGTTGACAGGTGAGAGTTTTAACATAAATCAAAAGGGAGTCCAATCCAGATAGCCCTGGGATTGATTAATAAACCCTTAGCCTGCAAGAGAAAAAGACTTCATCTAAGAATGCACCAAAATTTTATTTTAGCTGACAACCAGATTGAAAGCTTCCCCCAAAACAATTGGGAAGTTACCTCTTGCAAATTAAGAGACAAAAACGTTAATAGCGAGCTGAAAGGTCAGCCTGAATGACAAGTGATTTCTTTCTGATTGCATATGTGGAAATAAGCTTTCACAGTTTTTGCCTCACCATTTCTACGGAAAGAAATACATATCATGGAATTTTACTAAAGAATAGGATGAGAGATGGTAAAAATATCTTCAAGAATTATAGAGCTCATCTCCTCTGTGGTTAGTTTATACAAGCTGAGCAGCACTCGTGGTATCATTTCTTTAGTATAATATAGGGAGATAAGCATTACTGACTTCAAATTCTTTTATCTGCATACATTTTTTAATATAGCCTTAGGTTTCACACTTACTATTAAATAAAATATCATCTACAGTGGACTATTGAAGAAAACCCAGATATATGATTGACCTTGAATTACCTATAAGACTTTAGGGAGTTACTGACCAATTCTGCATTTTATTTTGGGAAGGTTGGGAGTCCTGCCATGGCTTGATGTAGCTGCAACATGCTGGTTAAATGAATAAGGCTTGGTGGTTAGGTTGCCACAGTTTAAAATTGTTTAAAGTTTATTTATTTTTGAGAGACCGAGAGAGTCAGAGCACAAGCAGGGGAAGGGCAGAGAGAGAGAGACGCAGAATCCGAAGCAGGTTCCAGGCTCTAAGCTCCAAGCTGTCAGCACAGAGCCTGATGCCAGGCTCAGACCCACAACCCATGAGATCATGACCTCAGCCAAAGCAGATGCTCAACTGACTGAGCCACCCAGGCACTCCTACACTGCCGCAGTTTAAAAGTCCCTCCTCTTATGACCTGTGTGATCTCAGGGATAACGGGGATGATATCATAGAGAAGACTTAACTGAGGTAATTGAAGAAAAGCATCACCACCACTCCTGGAGATCGAGGGAAAAGAAGTGGTGGTCTTTCTAGAACCCAGGAACCAAGGCTATCAGATGGGGAATGTAGAATAGAGAGGAATAAGTTGTCCAGTAAGAACTGTAAGCCACTAAAGAATCACAGTCACTTCTCAATGCCTCCCAAAACAAAAAGGGGGGGGGGGAATTATCCTGGCTTCCCACATTCCAATATCCCATCAATGTTCTCCATTGTTCCAATATAAGTGGAAGCCAGTTGGCAAAGGAGCATAGGAAATGTAATTTATAAAGGTAATCATCTTGCTATACAAAGCCCAGCAATGGAGGGCAGGGAATAGAGCTGAAAAACACCTTACACCCTGCTCTATTTTTTCCAAACATAGAACTTAAAATAGAATTGCAATGACAAGAACTTAGTAAATGTGGACTATTTCAGATCTTCTTATCTCTATGTCACAAGAGAAGTGATGACAGTAGGAATGTCTATCCTTTTAGTCCTTAGTAAATCAGAACCCATTTCAATAATAGTGTATTGAACACTTGCCATACACCAAGTTGCTCAAAGGTTAGCAACACATTCAAGAAATATGAATTGCCAGCTATTACCTTTGGGAAGAAACTTAATGGTCTGATTCTCCCAAACCATTGTGTTTTCTCCAGAGGCTAGAATCTGACTAGCCCCAGTTGGGGTTACAAGGGTATCAAGGAAGGCGGTTAGAATGGGGACACTTCCCTAAAGAAAAGGAGACTCCAGATTTAAAGATGAGTAGGGCTAAAATTGACGGGTAAATCTCCCTTAGCAAAGAATCAAGAGATAAAATCTGGAGAATCACCAAAAGCCCAAAGTGCTGGAAGCTGGTACTGAAGTTGAGTATTTATGGAGAATAAATGTATTTTGGAGCTCACATATATATTTTTTGAATATTTATGGAGTTCACATGGTATACTTTTCTTTGGTATAGACGCTCAACTTGTGACCTGATATCTTATTGTTGTTATTTTAAACAGAAATATATTGAATACTAAGATGAGAAAAGGAAATGAAAATTAATTGTGAGATTTTCAATTTTGGAAAAATGGACTAGACACACTTTTCCCTATTCTGCCCACTAAGTACAACTAAAAATCCTAGACATTATATACAAACACACTTAAGAGGCTCTGAAAGGCTGAGAGAAGAAGGAAGTCTAAGTAAGGGTATTGTGACCCAAAGAACAACAGGGTAATGAGTTTCCTGGGTTTTCTTTTTGCATCATATATCCCAGTCTTGGAGCTGAAAAAGCACCTAGTACCCCAGAAACAGTAACAGGTGCAGAAAACACACACACACACACACACACACACACACACACACACACACACACAATCCTGCTCTCTCTAGCCACAGTGCTAGGAAAAGTACAGTTTATCAACTTAGCAAAAGAGAAAACTTTTAGATAATAACTACTGTGCCTTTTCAGGTTGCAGATAAATTGACACAATTGCATTACACACCACGTTTTAAAAGACTTGTTTAGAGTAGTTTTAGGTTCACAGCAAAATTGAGAAGGTACAGAGATTTCCCCCACACCACTACTCTCATACATTCCTAGTCTCCTCCATTATCAACATCCTCCATCAGACTAGTACACCTGTTGCAACGAATGAACCTACATGGACACATCTGATCTTTTTCCTACATTGCTTTTCCCTTTCCAGATGTTGTACAGTCAGACTCGTACAGTACATAGACTTTTCAGATTAGCTTATTTAAGTTAGTAATATGCATTTAAGTTTCCTCCATGTCTTTTTGACTTGATAGCTCTTTTCTTTTCAGTGCTGAATTAATTATATTCCATTGTCCGGATGTCCTACAGTTTATCCATTCACCTACTGAAGGACAACATGGTCGCTTCCAAGTTATGGGAACTATGAATAAAACTGCTGTAAACTTCCATGTACAGGTTTTGTGGGACCTAAGTTTTCAGCTCCTTTGGGTAAATACAAAGGAATGTGATTGCTGGATCATATGGTAAGAGCATGTTTGGTTTTGTAAAGGATCCAACAGATCATCTTCTGAAGTAGCTGTACCATTTTGCGTTTCTATCCATAGTGAATAAGAGTTCCTACTGCTTTACATCCTCACCAGCATTCGGTATTGTTAGTGTCCCAGATTTGTGCCATTCTAATAGATTTGTAGTAACATCTCGTTGTTTTAATTTCCATTTCACTGAAGACATGTAATGTAAAATATCTTTTCATATGGTTTTTTGCCACCTGTATAACTTCTATGGTGAGATGTCTGTTAAGAACATCGGCCCAGTTTTTAAGCAGGCTTTTTGTTTGTTTTTTATTGCCAAATTTTAAGAGTTCTTTGTCTATTTTGGATAACAGTCCTTTATCAGATATTTCTTTTATGAATATTTCTTCTAGTCTGTGGCTGGTTTTATCATTTTCTTGACATTGTCTTTAACAGAGTAGAAGTTTTAAATTTTTTAAATATTTTGATGAAATCCAGCTTATCAACTATCTTTTATGAAGAGTGTATTTGGTGTTGTATCTAAAAAGTCATTACCATACCTAAGGTCATCAGTTTTTCTTCTGTGTTATCTCCTATCCAGGAGATTTGTCATTTTTCGTTCTAAATTTAGGTCTGTGATCCATTGGTTTTTTTTTTGTCTGAGACTCATTTGAGTTAATATTTAAGGGTATGAGATTCATTTTTTATATGTGGATGCCCAGTTGTTTCAAGACCATTTGCTCCACTGCATTTCTTTTTGTTTATCAAAGATTAGTTGACTATGTTTATATAAGTCTATTTTATTCCATTGATTTATATATCTACTTTTTTAACCAATACCATACTGTCTTCATTACTATAGTTTTATAGTAAGTCTTAAAGTTGGATAATATCAGTCCTTTTCAATCTTCTATAAAATTGTGTTGGCTACTGGGTCTTTTGCCTCTCAATATAAACTTTAGAAGCAGTTTGTTGATATCCACCAAAAACAAAACAAAACAAAACAAAACTTTTCTGGTATTTTGCCTTGTATTACATTGAATCTATAGATCAAGTTGGGAAGAACTGACATCTTGGCAATATTGCATCTTCTATCCATGAACATGGGATATCTCCTTCTATATCTACATCTATATCTGTATCTATATCTATATCTAATCTATATCTATACGATCTGTATCTATATCTATTTTTTTAACTTGACAGAGAGAGAGAGAACATCAGTGGGAGAGAGGGGCAGAGGGAGAGGGGAAGAGAGAGAGAGACAGACAGAGAGAGAATCTTAAGCAGGCTCCACTGTCAGCGCAGAGCTGACTTGGAGCTTGATCCCATTACCCTGGGATCATGAGCTGAAATCAAGAATTGGACACTCAACCATCTGAACCACTCAGGCACCCAGGATTATCTCTCTATTTAGTTAGCTCTTATTTAATTTAATTCATCAGATTTTTTGTAGTTTTTCTTATATAGAATTTGTACCAATTTTGTTGGTTTTATATGTAAGCATTTAATTTCAAGGGTACTAATGTAAATTGCAGTGTGTTTTTAATTTCAAATCCCATTTGTTCATGGCTGGCATATCAGAGCCCCCCTACTTTTTGGATAATAAAATCCAAACATTCTAGTATCACATTATAGACCCTCAATAAAGTAGTTTCATATCAGCTTAACTTTCTTGGGCAACAAAGCACTCCCAAAACTTAGCAACTTAAAAACAATAACCATTTATCAACTCACCATCCTGAGGATTGACAGTTTGGGCTGAAATCAGCTGAGCTGTTCTCCCACTAATGTCACATGGCTTATTCACCTGGACAATTTACTGGTAATTGTCAGTTGCTAGATAATCTATAATGAGCACACTCCATATTTGGCCTTTGACAGGCTTCAGTCAGGGTGCCTCAGTTCTCTACATATGCTCTCCAGTAGTCTAGCTCACATTTATTCACATGAGGCCAGAGCTTGTAAGGCCACTGGAAGCCAAGCTCCAAATTCATACTATATCACTTCCCCTGCACTCTATTGGTCAAAACAAGTCTTCTCAAATTCAAGGGATTTGGAAATATACTCTACCTCTTCATGAAAGGAACAAGGAGTTTCTGACCATTTGTAATCTACTGTGGATCTAGTCTGTCCTTTCCAGGTTCCCAAACTGAACACCAGTTACTAGTGATTTGCTAAAAGTAAAACTTATCACCCTCCAAACACACACTCATACACACATACAAAGTTCATTCACATTTGAAATCTTATCCAAATTACATGTTTTGGTTCCAGTGACACCTACTCTCCAAAACTTTCTTTAGTCCCTCAGGACAGAATTATTAATCATTCTATTTTCAGATATCTCAGACCATTTACAAAACATCCTGACTCGATGTATGTATTATGTTTCATAATATAAAAGAGTAACAATATACATTTGTATTTCCCATTAGTTTGAGAGATTTTTCATGTAGGTTAAGATCTTACATTTCTTCGAATGAGGGGAAACAATCAGTAGACAGTTTCTAGCACCCAGTGGTTATTAATAATTTTGGCAAATGAATAAACACACTTTTCCAGGTAAGAATCTCTTCAGCAATCCACAATAGATACCACTGCTGCCTCACTATATCCTAAAGCCATTTTGCAATGTTTTCAGGCCAAATCCTACTCACTGGTCCTCACTGCAAATCCCTCACAGAGAGATTACTCAAATGAGTATTTAAAAAATATCTCAGTTTGTTCCAATTTGGATGAATGTGATTTTAGCACCTCCTGCTAGAGATTCAGCAACTAGGCTGACTACTAGGAACTTACTTCTCCTTACTAGCAACTAGCAACTAGGAAATTACTTCTCCTCCACAGGGTTTACTTTTTGTTTAGCACATAAGAAACATAACCTGTGACTGTGTATATTGGTGTTTGTTTGTTTTTTTAGTTTAGGTTAGTTAAGCAAATATTATGAAAGAATAGTTATGTTTTAATAGTTTTAAAAGGATGCAATTTGAAAGAGTTTCCTAGAAATCCCTGAAACATTAAATCTATTTTTTTCTAAAGTATTCTCCCTGTCCATTACGTAGTCCTAAAAACCTGAAGCATAACATAACATAGGTTAAAAGAATCCCACAACCACAGGATCAAAAGACTCTTAAAAGTCATGTACAGTTTTCTATATAAATGAACTCAAAGCAATCTGTGCCTACTTCCTGGGTGCCTACTATGGGTAAGGCATTTTACCAGATATATTGGAGACAGAGCAGTAAATAAGCAATAATAAAAAAGCCTAAGAGCTTATAGATTTAATTTCAACAAGACGATGTATACACAATCACTATGATAAAGTGTAGGAAGCAGTGTGGTCTATAATAAAAGTACAAACATTGCGACATAGATTTAGAGGAAAGAGACAGTTTTAAGGTAGAAGTAGAATTTGAGCCGGGATGTTAAAGAAGGGGGATTTGGATTTGTACATACATGGAAGTTGCAAAGGAGGCTCTGCAAGGAAAGGAACAAATCCTAAATAATTAAGAAGACTGGAGTAGGTGAAAATATCATAGGAAATTTTTCACACAAAAATACCATTGAATATATTTATGAATACAGCTTTTTTCAGTGAACATTCTTAGGTTGAAGAACATATCAATCAAGACTATTTTAATAATTTTCATATTCAAGATTATGTTCTCATAACTTAATTCTTCTTATATCCACCCCGTTTTTCTCCACGGCCCTCAGTCTCTGCAGCAGCAGGAAGTAAAGGTAGAGGCAAATTAAGTTTCCTTGAAACGTTGTTAAGAGACTGAATGGAAACTGGTTAATTAAAACTAATGAAAAGAAACAAGGGAATTAGAACTCAGACCAACAACATGCTTTTTTTGGGGGGAGGAGTAATTTAATTTAACATTGTTTAGAGTTGTGGCTGCATGATGATAATAAATAGTAGATTAATTTTAGATCATCAAAAAGTAGTTGGTTTTATTGGCATTTAAAAATTATCTACTTTTATTGCCTGCACCTGGGCAAATTGGTCCCATCACCGGTGCTCAATATTCATTGCAGTTCAATGCAGAAGACAAACTAGAAATTATGGCATAGTTTAACAAGCACCAAACTAGAGGCATATAAAAGGACCCTCTCTACTGCAGCTACAAGTTCACTCCGTCATCATTTTCCACTTTGGCTTCAGTCATAAGGACTACACTAGTCTGCCTTCAATCATTTTCCTTCTAGTCCATTCTTCACGCCGCTAGAAAAGTGATCTTCCTGCAACACAAATTTTTCATTTTCTCTACTTAAAACCCTTCATCTCAATGCCTCTGGGGAAAAAGTTTACACACCACTTTGTAAATTAATGAAGCCTCCATTTTCTGCCTGCTCACTTGATCCAGTTTTGTCACCATATATCCATGTGTACACCTGTACACACGCACACACACACACACGTATCCTTCTTTTGTGTGTCCACCATTGTAATATTTATTATGACAGGGACAAAATTCACTAACTGGCATAAATGTTCCCTCTGCCTCTCCCAAACTAAAGATAGTCTTCCAGTTCAGTCCTCTGGTGATATAAAGTAAAAAGAGGTTGAGAATGAAAGAAACATAGTACACAGCACTTTCCTACCATATTTTTCTTCTTTCTTTTAGGTTTTGTTTTCATAGCAGAGTAATAAAAAGAAAATATCACCATTTTGCAAACCCTGATAAAAAAAATGGACCTAAGCAGTAGTTATCCATGGCTGCCAAAATGATACATGAAAAGATAAAGGGAAACTTTACAATGGGTGGATTAGGCTGCTGGTATCTGATCCCACTGCCTAATCTTAACCTCACGTATAGAGAGACCCGAGGCATTAGTGTGCCTCTTGATGAGAATCAATAGGAAGCTTATAGCAGCAGCTATAATGTACTTTACCAAAAACATTAGAGCCGAATCTGATAGGTCTCTAGATCTATGCTAGTGAAAAGATGGACCTTAAAAACTCAACGGGATTTTAAAAAATAAATAAATAAGTGAATAAAAGAGAAAGCAATATATTGGGGATGGGGGTGGATAATGGAGTGAATACTAGGCTGGAAATCTCATGAAATCAAAACATTATCTCAGAAAGAGTAGTTGTATATGCAAACTGGAAGGAATGGAGAGGGTGGTCATAGAAAAGGATTATTTTAATTGGTGATTTTAATAGTTTAGGTTTAAAAAGAATCCAGAAGTGCCAAAATCATTTGAATCTACTTATTCCAACTTTATTTGCTAAGGGATTGACTTTCATAATTCTAACATTATTGCATGATTGATTAATCAATACCTGAGGGCTATCCCTATATCCTTTCAAGTAAATAACCCATAATTCTACTCCCTACTCAAAGCTCTCAGTGGCTCCTGTCTGCCTCCAGATTATATCCAACATTCCCAATCTGTTACCACCAGTCCTCTCTCCACTGGCCACATTTTTGTTCATTTTACTTTCCTGTCATTAATTCCTATCAGTCTCTGTTCCGATCAAACATATCCTCTTCCTATTTGTTTCTGCTCTTTCTATTCTCCAAATTTGGAATTCCCTCTTCCCTATAAGGTTTTTCATAACAAGTCAATAATCCCATCAAAGTCCAGGGAAACACAGCAAAGATTGTCTGGGTTTGAATCCTACCTCTACCACATAGTAGGTGTATGTAATATGGTGATAATAATAGAGCCTTTCCTAAGAGTTGTGAGGATTTAATCTATGTAAGGCACTTTAAACAATGTTTGGCATTGGCCAAAAACATTTTCAAGTACCTACAAAAGGATCTTCTGGCCATGAAGATATTTCCTTATTTGAATGTCTTTAGTAGAGATATATATAATTGCTATACCTCCAAATATTTTCACATGTTTCCTTAGATCAATTCTATAATTACACAAAAGAAGAGTTATAATCTCTGCTATTCTTGTATTTATTATGTTTAAGTGGTATTTCTCACAATTAGCTATTTAATAAATGCTTATAAGTAATTAAATATCAAATATACAAATTAAATCAAGTAAATGTACAAATGAATATATTAATGAATCAGTAAATGAATGAATGAATGAGAGGATTAAACAAAGTAGCATGAATTTGTAAGGTGAAACTTCAGAACAAACGAATGATCTCCATTTCCCAGCTTATTCTACTATAGGATGATAATTCTTTACTTAGGCTGTAACTGTGAGATTCCCAGGTTATGGCCTCCCATTAACTATTAATCAACTTTCTGATTCAGAAAACCAAAATGTATCTATTTTTTATCATTATAGCTGCTCCTTGTTTGTTAGTAAAGTTAAATTGCTGTACAAACTTTTGAGAAAATGCTATTTTACAGAAGTTTCAAAAACATAGCTAAACTTCATAGAGGACTTCTGTGTGCTGAGGTAATTTTAAAAAATAAATGCCGGGGTGGCTCAGTCAGTTAAGTGTCCAACTTGGGCTCAGGTCATGATCTCCCAGTTTGTGGGTTCGAGACCCATGTCGGGCTCTGTACTGACAGCTTAGAGCCTGGAGCCTGCTTTGGATTCTGCGTCTCCCTCTCTCTCTTCCCCTCCCCTGCTCACCTTCTGTCTCTATCTCTCAAAAATAAATAAAAATGTTAAAAAAAATTAAAAATAAACTCTGAAGCAAATCAGTGTTGACATTTTAGATGCTTATCCATGTAAGTGTTTGCTGTATCTAAGATTCAAATCTATCTTTATCAGTGTAGTAAAACTGAATTATCTGAATGCAAATATACTTTGAGAATCTGCTAAAAAGTTTTTTGGGGGTGTTCTTAATCCAAAAATAACATTTATTCTAAATTTTGCTTAATATTAAGATATCTTATTATCTGATTATCTTTGATGTACATAAAAATTGATATCAAAATGAATTTCTTCTCTCTCTTCTTAAGTGAACAAATGTGTTCAATGTTTTTGTTAAGATACAATTCACATACCATAAAATTCACACTTTTAAAGTATTCAATTCAGTGGTCATTAGTATATTCAAAATGTTGCAATAGCATCACGAGTAGCTAACTCAAGAGCGTTTTTATAATTCCATAAAGTCCATACCCATCAGCGTCATTTCCCAATGCCCTTTCCCCCCCACCAGCCCCTTGGCAATCACTGATCTACATTTAGTCTTTCCAGATTTGCCTATTCTGGACATTTCATATATATGGAATCATACAATATGTGACCTTTTGTATGGAACTGCTTTCATTTAGCATATGTTTTCAAGGTTTATGGATATTATATCATGAATCAATACCTCATTTATTTTCAAGGCTGAATAATATTTTATTGTATGGATATGGGACATTTTGTTTATCCATTTATCAGCTGATGGACATTTGGGTTGTTTCCACTCTTTGGCTATTATAAACGATGCTGCTATGAACATTTGTATACACTTTTTAAAGAAAATAATTATATTCCATTCTTGAGGGGATACACCTAGGAGTGGAATTACAGGATCACGTGGTAACTTTATATTTAACTTGCTGAGAAATGACCCAACTCTTTCACAGTGGCTGCAACGTTTTACATCCCTCCAAGCAGTCTATGAAGGCTCCAATCATGACATCATCAACTAATGTCATGGGATGGGAATCATGACATTCATTGCTGTCAGTTTTTCTGATGATAGCCACCCTAGTAGGTGTGAAGTGGTATTTTGTTGTGGTTTTGATTTGCCTAATGACTAATGATGCTGCGCACGGTTTTATGAGCTCATCTGCCATTTGTGTGTCTTTTTTTGGAAAATGCTTAGTCAAGTTCTTTGTTCACTTTTGAATTGTATCATTTGTCTTTTTGTTGTTAAGTTGTAAAAGTGCTTAATATATTCTGGATACTCGATCCTTATCAAATAAAGGGTTTGCAAGCTTTTGTTTAAATGTTTACACCGTAAGTCTGCTAGTCATTGCCAAGAAGCTTTCTGTGCATGCTAGAGCATGCCTTGAACATTCAAACAGATTATTACTCCATTTTGGTTTTCACTTACAGATTGCACAGAGCCTGAAAGTCAGCCAATGGTGAGAGTTTAGGACATTTTCAGGTCTATCCTAGGCATCTACACAACCCCAGGACTGCACACAGCCCTATAAATTCTTGAGATCTTGTAGGTTCCCAGAAATACATTGCAGCTTTTTTTTTCTTTCTTTTTTTAAATTTGTTTTTATTTTTATTTTTTTATTTTGTAACTTTTCAAAGTTCCCTATGGGTATATCATTCCCTAACTTTTCTTTATAATTGGTTTGGTCAGTTGGTTGTTTGCTCCAACTATTATTGCCTTAGGTAGCTATGATGATACACTATTGCCACTCATTATTTTCAACAACACTTTCAAGAAAAGACTGTTTACACTAGAAGAAGTCTGAGTCAGGTCAAATAAAAACAAGTCTTGCCAGTGGGATTATCCAGGAAATCGAGGGGATTGTGTTCTGGAAGAATCCCAGCCCCATCCCATTTCCCTCTGGAAGATGTTAGGCTTCTGGTTTTCATTTTGATTGTGAGTTGTTGGTTTTCAAGGTCAGCACAGACCTAGGAGAGAGGGTTCTGGGACTAGGCCATGTTGAAATGCCATAAAACTCACTTTGATTGCCGAGATTCAGTAACATCTTGAATAAAGACTCCCTAAGTTGTTGCAAAGTTTATTTTCACCCCTTTTGCCAATTTTTTCATTGCCTTTTTGGAGAGAAGGCATTTTAAAAGTTCTTATCCATTCCTGCTCTATCAGTAGGTTTTTAAAATATTTATTTATTTTTGAGAGAGAGAGAGAGAGAGCATCTGAAGGGGTAGATGGGCAGAGAGAGACAGAGACAGAGACAGAGACAGAGAGCGAAAGAGAGAGAATCTCAACCAGGCTCCATGCTCAGTGTGGAGTCTGACACGTGGCTCGAACTCACAAGCAGTGAGATCATGACTTGAGCTTGAAATCAAGAGTCAGACGCTTAACTGACTGAGCCACCCAGGTGCCCCTGTATCAGTGTTTTGAAATTTCTTAATGTTTGTCTTTTCTGAGGAAATTTTTCACAAATAGGAAATTGCATATTTTCTATGCACAGAAAATCTGTGCTTATCCAGTGGTATCATATAGACTCTTACAGGGTCAATCCATTCCCTCCACAGTCTTCTCAGAAGTCCTAATTCAAATACAACATAATTTGACGCTTACAGAACAGAAACCACAGGAACAATCATTTTCCTCTTTAGTCATATTTTTGCTTCTTGATTTTATCACTCTGAGATTGTATTATAATCCTATGATGAATTATGCACCATGCAAAGTAAGACTACAGTGGAATAACATAAATCAAAGAATATGTGATGCGTTGAAAGTTCTATTTCTCATCACTGAAAATACTGGCAGTTCTGATCTAATGATAATAAAAACACTGACTGTTATATCTAGGTTTCTTTTCCTGGACAAAGATTGATAGTGATCAGTAGAAAATCCATTTTTCATAACTACCTTC
This sequence comes from Panthera leo, assembly GCF_018350215.1. Taxonomy (NCBI): domain Eukaryota; kingdom Metazoa; phylum Chordata; class Mammalia; order Carnivora; family Felidae; genus Panthera; species Panthera leo. Next base: position 167,951,236 of record NC_056682.1, read on the forward strand.
ATTGTTCTAGAGTTTCCTGCATTCTAAATGGCATAAGAATCACTTCCCTCAGTACCTAGAAATCATATGCCCCTGTGATAAAGACCAAGCTGGACGCTGCCACACTAAGTAATCAAGTCAATCACTTCAGAAGAGTTCATATCTTAGTCATGATCGGATAAGACCACAGTAAAAAGTTTGCTGTTTAAAATACTTACCTTGCTCACAGCACGTGTCAGTGGAGGTATTATTATTTAAGTTGGAAAGTTTTGCTAAGAGAACAAGATAGCCCCTCGCCAATGGAGGTGCAGGTTCAAAGCGCTGGTGAGCACCTGTCTCACGTGGAACAGGATGTGTATGGTTATGCATGGACTGGCTTGTAACAAGACAGCAGGATATCCTTTTAGAAACTTATTGCTAAATAGTCCTCTCCAGGGTGCCTGGGTGGTTCAATCGGTTGGGCATCTGACTTCGGCACAGGTCATGATCTCTCGGTTCATGGGTTGGAGCCCCGTGCCTGGCTCTGTGCTGACAGTTCAGAGCCTGGAGTCTGCTTCGGATTCTGTGTCTCCCTCTCTCCCTGTTCCTCCCCTGCCCGCACTCTGTCTCTCTCTCTCCAAAATAAAGATTAAAAAAAAATAGTCCTCTCCAATTTGAAGTCAGAACAAAATGCTTTTGATATGACAGTAATAAAGTCTCAAATGAATTAAAGAATTAGCATATTTTATAGACTGCCTTCTCACTTCTCCCTCATTACTTCAACACCCCCAGACTTTTTTCTGTTTGAACCAGGATGGTGCACAAGCAGGGACACAGCAGCCATTTCATAATCACATAGAACCGTTCATAGTCGGTGTCAGCAATATTTCAGGGTAAAATTCTGAATATACCTATACACAAAACATACTTAATTAAATTAATTGAATATCAAACTAGAATCTTTCCAATAGTAAATAAATTGTCACTGAAAATGCTACTTCTTGCCACTGGGGACATGAAAAAAATGAAGTGTGACATAAATACATTACTTTATATTCAGCAATTTTGCTTTTAATAATCATCCTTGAAGTCTTATATAAAGAATATTTATTATCTCAGGGGCACCTGGGTGGCTCAGTCGGTTAAGCTTCCACCTTTGGCTCAGGTCATGATCTCATAGTTCATGGGTTCAAGGCCCACGTAGGGCTCTGTACTGACAGCTTATAGCCTAGAGCCTGCTCCAGATTCTGTGTCTCCCTCTCTCTGCCCTCCCCTGCTTGTACTCTGTCTCTCTCTCTCTCTCAAAAGTAAATAAACATTAAACAAATTTTTTTAAGAATATTTATTATCTCAAAGAAAGGAGTAGGTCACTATTCCTAGAGTTGAAAAAACAACACAAAATGAATAAAGCATCATTAAGTCATTTAATGCTCTAAGTGTTTCACTGAAAAAGCTCAAATGGTTTTGCTAACTTATTTTTAAAGCAGAACTTCCTAATTTCTCCATTTGATAGTGGAAATCACCTATAGATACAGAACAGACAGGATCTGTGTTCCACTTAAGATGAAATTTCCATTTCACATGTGCTGTTGTCAGTATCTGTACTGAAACAGATGCATGTATAACACAGTTAAGGATATAGTTGAAATTTAGATTTCAGATAATCAGAGTTTCCTAGACTGATATAAGTATGCCTTTTCACCATACCCAACACTATATCTTTTCATTATCTATTTGCAAACTATGAATTCTCTTATTTTAAATAGTCATTCCATAAAAAATTATTAGCGTAGAAAACACCCCATAGGTTGGCATTATGCATTTGTCATATTGGTTTTCAAAGTATTGGGCTTTTAATTGGGTAGTTGAAAAAAAAAAAAAAAAGTAACTGGAACTCTGGCTGGAGAACCATTCATTTTTTTATTCACATCTGAACCCACCATTCCATTTACACATTCATTCATTATAAATTTTTGCTTATTTTGTTTCTGATTTTTTTTCTGGCTATCAAATTAAACATCAATGCTACAGTCATGGGTAAGAAAGATGTGATGGCCTCACAGAGTTTGATATCAATAAATAATATGGGTGTAAAGAAACCTTACAGAATGGAAGCACAGATGCCATAGGAGATCATGTGGATCTCAAGTGATCTGAGAGAAAAAGATCTCCCAGATGTCTCCCAGCAGACATCTGGCCTGCATCTGAAGAATTAGTTGGATTTTAAAAATTAAAAAAAAAAAAAGGTGGGGGTACCTGGGTGGCTCAGTCAGTTGAGTGTCCAACTTCAGCTCAGGTCATTATCTCACAGGTCCTGGGTTTGAGCCCTGCATTGGGTTCTGTGCTGACAGCTCAGAGCCTACAGCCTGCTTCAGATTCTGTGTCTCCCTCTCTCTCTCTGCCCACCTCTGCTTGCGCTCTCTCTCTCTCTCTCAAAGAAAACAAATAAATGTTTTTTAAAAATTAAAAAAAAAAAGAATTAGATTTTTCTAGATAGGAAGTGAAGAGGCTGACCCAATGCTTTGTAGAGAGAATAGTATTTTCAAATTCAAGAGAAAGGCTTGAAGGAATAAGAGAAGAAATCTTGAAGACAGAATGCAGAAAGATGAAACCGTAGTTGTCAGTGGAGACTTGAGCCTTCTGAGCCAGGTCAGACTATACATTTTTCCTGGGGACAATGGAAAGCCAAAGAAAGTGTGGAAATCGGAGAGTATGTGAAGGTTTTAGACTGTTCCTGTACTTGACAGAGGAAGGAAGGTAAGAGTTTGTATATGACCAGATGGAATTCTATCCCAGTAATCCAAAGGGGAAATTTCTATTTAAACAGGTTGCTAAATACTGGGTATGGAGAGCAGTGAAGTAATTGGAAAGAGTCGAGGCTATTAGGAATACACTTTTTCTTAGAATATCCCAGCACATCTGATACAAACGCTTCCAGTGAGCTTAACCCTTTGATAACCTTTTTATAACCATTATAACTTAATTGTCAGTGGAAGTTAGAACTAAGTAAAAAGCATAGCAATTGGAATTCCGGTTCATTATTCACTACTTACTGGCAAGTCACTTAGTCTTTTGGAATTAGCTCTTCCTTGACTAGATAGTGGAGATCCTCAATATCTAGCACATAACACACAGTGTTTTATAAACTACAAATATAAATAGCATTATTATTAGCAGAAAGCATATTCAAGTAGGTGGCAGCAATAATTAGGAAGATAGGAGCATAGAGATGGGGAATAAACTATTCTTAAAAAGACAATGGGAATGGGAAGTTTAATGCTCCATTACATGACATTCTAAGTCACAGCCTGTTGACTATTTCATCCGTTTGTCACATCAGACATCTGCAGAAATCCCATTAGCTTGCAAAAACCAGTTTAGGGGCCAGGTTTGCAACTATAATGCCAATATCTCTTTTTATCCTATGTTTTGTGAATATGAGACATTTTCTTCCCTTCCTTGTGAAGACCACCAGAAAGCTGACCCAGCACTGTCCAGCTGTTATAGGTATAACACGTATGTCATTTATATCACATATCTCCAGGGCCAGAAACATGGGTGTCCAGTGCCTCAAAATGTTCCAAGTTCACGAAGCATACTCTTCTCATATTTTTGTTTACTAGCAAAATTCGTGCATCTTTGATAATAAAAAAAAAATACATTTGCCTCCAAATTAAATGACTCCACAATTTCTTAGCATGAGTCCGTACTTTCGGAGTTCCCAATTAGGAAATAACCTCAATAATTACGTATTGCCTTTGAATCTTTTCATTTAAATCACTCCTCGTTGCAAGAGTAATTCTAAACGGCCATATACAAATATCCTCTTACTCTGAGGCCCACTGGAGTGTTTCATTGGATTTAGATCAATTAAATCCAACCACTAGATATATTTCAAAAAGTGTCAGTGTTTAGATACGGGATGTCAGGTTGTGCATAGAGACTTATTGCCAGAGACTGTCTCTTTCTTGCTGAAGGCTTGTGTGTTTGCTTTGGCTAGCAATTCTTTAATTCACAAGCTAAAGACAGACATGCCTTTGATGCTAAAAATGCTTCAGTTAATGTCATGAGAGGTAGTTGTATAAAGAACTTTTTCCATGTGTTTGCTTTTCCTCCCCTGCTTGGCTTTGCTACATCATTCATGGTCACCTTTAGTCCATCTGACCACATTTTCTTCTTTATTCCAAGCTCTACATACATGAGATAACATTACCAAGCATGATGATGTTTGACTAACATCATCTAGTACAAAAAGCAACTGATGGAAATTGTTTGGTAGAATCTCACTCTCCCGTCCCCCTGACCACCCTAATATCAGTGACAAGTTGCTTGAACAGCAGTGCCGTTTAATGTGCTATCGTTTGTGCTGCTTTGCCTTGTTCTCAAATATGACTTCGAGTTTTATTCCCAGACAACCAGAGCTGTTTAATTTTCATTAAACTTTTGTTCAGATTATCAATACTAAATAAAACTGAATCTTACTATGTGAATAGCAGTGTGTAGATAAATAAGAATTCTGGCACATGTATTATGGCAGTGTTTCATTATTTTGCATCTCTGATGAATTTGAGGTGTTAATTAACTGAGCTAATTTAAGTGCCTCTTATATTTTAGACTCTGTTGCTATATTTGTGTTTGTTTAATTTTTTTTTAATTTTTATTTATTTCAGAGAGAGAGAGAGAGAGAGAGAAAGCTAAAGTGCGGGGGGGGGGGGCGGCGCAGAGAGAGAGGGAGACAGAATTCAAAGCAGGTTCCATGCTCTGAACTATTGTCACGGAACCCAATGTGGGGTTCAAATCCACAAACTGTGAGATCATGACCTGGGCCGAAGTCGGACGCTTAACCTACTGAGCCACTGAGGCACCCCTTTGGTTTTTAAAGAAGTCTTAAGAATCTACTTTTCTGTCTTACCAAGTACGATAGAATATGATTGACACACTTTCTCATGAGAGGATCTTGCTTCAGCTTTAACACTCTTAAAATTTCAGCTATTTATATAGATCTACGTAGACAAGCAAGGATGATCATAGTTAGGGGCCTCCTGACATATACTGAAAGGCATGATTAATTTGCTATAATTTTTCCTTATGTTAATCAAATAGGTTACCATAAAAGTTTTTATATAGCTATTATTTTGTCCTCTTTGCCAGAAGCACATAATGAACCCTGAATCCTGCAGTTGTGAACAAAAATACTTTTTTTTTCTACGGGGCATTTAGAATGTTGGTCATGGGCTATGGTGGTTGAGAGCTGAAATGGAGAAATAGGAATCAAAATGCCCCTACAGGAGACTTGATCTGTTCTACAGTGTTTCCTGGTGCCAGTCTTCAATTCTCTATCACTTTTCCATAAATTGAGTGCCTATCACTTGGACCCAATGATAGCAATCTACGTCTGCATTCAAGTTAAAAAAAAAAAAAAAAAAAAGCGCCAATGAGTTTGCTGTCAGCTATTTTTAGCCTTCCCTGGAAAATCTCCAGTTCTCCCAGTGAAGATTTAATAGCTTCTTCAGTAATAGTTAACCTATCATCTTAAAGTTGAGCATAATCAGATCCTGCATTGCCCTCGCCTCATTTCAGAATATATTTACAGCTTGGGTCCTTGCGCCAGAAGTTCCTCAAACGATACAGCTTGAGTAAGCAGAGAGAGTTTCTTGGACATTTGTCTTGAGACAATGTTTACTTCAACTGTGAACACATGGGCTCAGCAAACTATCTTTATGAGTCCAAGTGACTACATACCTAGGCCGTTCCATTTCCAAGAAACAATTTATATAATCTGTAACAGGGTGAAAAGAACAAAATAAAGCATAATATTTCTTCACTGTTTCCATCTTTCACAGTCAAGAGACAGTTTTGCTTGCTTGCAACTCTGTAATATCTCTGTTAACAAATAGAAGAATCCTCCTTCTTCATGCACCAAATAATAGAGAAAAAGATGTAACTAGACTTTAGGGTTGTCATTTTGGAAAACAAGGAAGGAAACAAGTCACTGAAAAGGAAAGAACAGTGACTAGAGTATGTCCTTTGTCCTTGCTTGGGCTTTTGTAAACTCCTTGGAAGAGGTATGAAAAAATGGTAGGTAATATTTGATTATTACTTAATGTTACCACAAATAGAAAATAAAGGGACTTTACTGAGAATTTCCTTAAACTGGTATCCATTGCTTGGATAAGTGAACCTTTCATTCATGGTTTATTAAAAACTAATCAATTTGAGGCCTCATCAAGACAAACAAGTCTTCTCTGATTTGGGGGAAAAAATCCTAAAACAAAGTCTTCTAAGTAAGTATATTTATTGAACATTCATTTTAACAGCTGTATTTATTTTCTTTTAGTATTTTCATCCAAACAAATTGTATGCTACTCCATTTCAGAAATTTACATGATTTCCTTTTATTTCTACAGCATGATCAGTTTCATCTCTAGGGAGTTGATAATTAGTAATTTTGCCACAGAGTATTTCTGAGGACATTTATTATCGCTCATAAGGTAAAACCACTTGCTTTTCTTCTCAGGATATCTGTGAAACTTTCTCCTTCCAGTTTTGCACCCTTTGGAGAAATTAAAGTCCCAAATAGCTAGAGACATAGTATTAATCTCTACCTTATTGGCTTTATATGTTAATTTTCCTCTCTGTGCATATAATATTCCCATCAGTCTAGAAGAATCATAGAGCTGACATTTTACAGGTTTTGAGATTGACAATCAGTGTTGAATGATCACTTGGATGACCTCAGCATAAAGACAACACATATTCCTCTCAGTGTCTTCTCTGCTGTTTCCTGATTGAAGTCGTTCTCTGGCAAGACACAGAAGCTTTATATCTCCGTGTCACTGAATTCTTGCCCCAGATGCACCGAAGAATTGGGAGACCCGAGACCAGAATGACGAGATAGGGTTTATGCAGTAGGTAAGTACAGCTCTTTTTCAAGAGAGAAAGCAGACCACTGCTGGAGCAAGAGTGTCAGTGGCCCTGAGAAGCCCTCGCTGCACCCCCTTTTTTTTTTCTTCACTAGGCTTTATGCCCAGCCCCAAAGCAGAGCCCAACATGGGGCTTCAAGTAAGGATCATGACCTGAACCGAAATCAAGAGTCTGACGCTTAACCAGCTGAGCCACCCAGGCGCCCTGCTAGCTACATCCTTTTAAGCCTGTTTTTAGTATATGTAAATTTGGCTTTGACTGACATTTTTTATTGACAGCTGGTGGTTATATAACATTTTGGTTTCTGTGCATACACCTATCCGTGATGCATTCTGTTATAATTGTATTTATTTGTGTATTGTATATTTATGAGTTTCTAATGAGTTTTATTGCGACCTTAAGGGCAACTTGCACCTTTTGTGGGTTCATGCTCAGCTCTTGGCAGTCCCTTTTTGGCTTTTGAGCCAGCTCTGTGGCTAGGCGCTTCCTGTTCTATTAGATCTTAGAGGTGGCTCTCAAGGTGTGGCTGTTAGCCCTCAGGGGATGGCTTCCAGGGGTGGCCAGCATCAGTTTTATCCCCCTCAATCATGCCTAACTAACTGTCTCATGCCAGGAAGCCCTTTTATCCTTTTTCAGCTCCCATACTTACCATTTTTATACACCTTAGGCTGTAGTCAAACTAGATTGATCATCATTTCACAAATAACCCTGGGTTTCTATCATTGCTTACATTATTTTACCATCTGGAATTTCCTTCTGTACTCATAAAGAGATCACTGTTCTGGGGCGCCTGTGTGGCTCAGTTGGTTAAACATCAGACCCTTGATTTCAATGCAGGTCTTGGTCTCACCATTCTTGACTTTGACCCCCACATCAGGCTCTATGCTGGCAGTGGGGAGCCTGCTTGGGATTGTCTCTCTCTCTCCCCGTCTCTCTCTGCCCCTCCACTGCTCACTGTTACTCTCTCTTTAAAATAAATAAATAAACAAAATAAAAAGAGATAACTGTTCCTTCAAAATTGTCTCAAATTTTTCTCCTACCTCCTGATTGACAACACAAGACCTAACCTGTCCCTAATGCCAATGCCCACAGCACCTGGTTTGTCCTCTATGATAATTACAGATTCATATGCTTTATATTAATAATTATTTATGTGCTTATTCCTCTCCTGATATGTAATGTTTCTAAAATCCCAGAATGAGTTTCTTCTTCTTCTTCCTTTTTTTTTTTTTTTTAGAGGGAGAGAGAGTGGTCAAGAACATGTGAGTGGGGGAGGGGCAGAGGGAGAGGGAGACAGACTTCTAAGCAGCTTCCACACCCAGCACAGAGCCCCACATAAGCCTCTATCTCAGGACCATGACGTCATGACCTGAGCCAAATTCAAGAGTCAGATGCTTAACCGACTGAGCCACCCAGGCGCACCAAAAGCTTCTTTATCAACTCTGTATCCATGTAGCGCCTACTATGTGTGTGTGTTTGTATGCGTGCATTTGTGTGTGTGTATACATATTTACATATATTTGTATTTTATGTTATTCTTAATGATTGTATCATATTCCATAATTCATGGTTTATTATAAGTTATTGATGAGCATTTTGCCTACCTTCAAATTTATTGTTACAAATAAGACTAACATGAATATCCTTTTGTGTATACAATAATAGTCTCAAATTTTATTTCTTTGGAATAGCTTCTTAGATGTGGGCTTTCTGGTCAATGAGTATACCCAATTACAATTTTAATATAGCATGCTAAATTAATTGCTGTGGAGTCTATAGTTGTGTGTAATTGTATCTGTTACCTCACTATTTATCCATATTTGACATGGCTAATATTTTGAACTTATTTCTAATCTGATGGCAAATATATTCCATTGCATTTGAATTTGCATGTCCATTGCTATATTAATTCAAATTTGTCTTTAACATAGTAACTCTCAGTACTTTTTCTAGGCCATTAGTAACATCTTTTATTTCTCAGGAGTTATTTCTTCAGTATTTTGGCAGTGTCTTTGTGAGTAAGGCTTAGGATCATTTGTCTAATATACAAATGAAGAGCGAATTCATTTACATAATTAGTAACATAGTAATTTCATTTTGTCCATCTCATCGTCAAAAATATGGGGTAGGAAAAGGTGCTTGCTTTGTCATTTTTTCATATGTCACAGAAGAAAAACATAAGTCTGTGTACATAATTTCTAGAAAGTTGGAGGCTTATTTACCTGAGACAGTGGTCTCCTGGAATGTCATTATTTCTATCCCCACTCTTTTGCCCTAACTGCTCAAAGGATATAGGAAAATAAAATAATTGATAAAGTGTAATGTCCAAGATTTAATCTGTGCACATGTCTAAAATACAAATATATATCGTATTTGTAATGTTATGTATTTTGTAGGACCTATATTTCATAAAATTGTATGTTCATTTTCAGATGTGTTAACAATTTTTAAACTATAAGTATAGACATATAGAGATAGATTCAGCAATATAAACATGCAGTGTTGTTTTAATAGCATTATACATTTAGATAGTACTTCCATTTTATCTCCAGTATTTATGCACAAACACATTAAATGTAGACAACTATGTTATATATCACTAATACTCTCCATTTAATTATACTTTAATCTCTCCTCTTCTGTGCTTTGCATCTCAGAGTCAATAACTCTTTCCTCCTCCCTCACATGCCCTGTCAACTTTCCTGTATCTGAGTAATTTTAAATGAAATCCTATTTATCATTGTTGACACATACCCCTGTTGACACCAAGATTATCAGACTTAATTTTTTATGTATAAAATAAGAAAAAAAAATCCTCGTAACACTACCCATTAAAACCAGCATCGTAACTCTATTATCTTTTGGTCTTTAAAAAGTGTCTAACAAAAATTCCTAAAACTGTTGGTATTGTTTTTTTCTGCTACAACGGATAGATCTTAGTTTTTAGAGCTACTTTTATGTAACGTGTTTGTAGAGAGGATAAAATTTATGAGAAGAATCAAGGTTGTGTCTGAGGATGATAGCAAACCATCATCACGAGCCCCCAGAATTTGCAACGGATGCTGCACTGGTGCTGACCGGTGGCAGAGAATCTCTGAGCACATCTATGCAATATTTAAATGACAGTTACGGTTAACACATGAAAAACCCAAACGATGATGTGTTTTATAAACACAATGTTAAATAATCTCTTCAATAACATATTTTCCCTAAAGGGTTTCTATTTTTTCTCCTTTGGATCATATACATAGTCTAAGCTACCAAAACTCATCAGCAAGGCTAAATTATCATTTCCGTGTAAAAAGCTAATTCATTAATTATTAATGTCTGAAACTACATTTAGCAAATACAAAAAGTGGAAAAGGAAGACTCCTAGTGGGAATGATGTAGTAAAAATCTGGCTAAAATTTTGGATTATGTAATAAAATACCAAAGAATTTCTAAATGTTTCTGGCCAGTATATATATATATATATATATATTTTTTTTTTTTTAAGTTTATTTATTTATTTTGAGAGAGAGAGCACGAGTAGAGGAGGGACAGAGGGAGAGAGAAAGAATCCCAAGCAGGCTCCATGCTGAGCATGGAGCCCAATGCAAGGGCTTGATCTCACAATCCTGGGATCATGACCTGAGCCAAGATCAAGAGTAGGATAGACGTTCAACCGAATGAGCCACTTGGATGCCCCATTTTTTTAAAAGCATATATCCATCTTTGAAGAGAAAATTGCCAGTAACCTGGTGTTGATAAGTAAAAAGTCTCTACCCAAACTTTCTCTTAGGATTTTTGTTTAAATTTGACCCTCCTTTTGTTTTTAAAGGGATTTTTAACCGTCCATGAAAATATGCCTAACGTTATTTTCATATCACATGTAGGAGAGAAATAAGAGGGTGTTCTCTAATCAAGTAGATTTATAATTGTGTTTTTCTAATAACTAGAAATTTTTATTGTTTGGAAGATAGGACCACTGTCTTCCCTGCGTGTTCAGAATCCTTGGTGTCACAAGTATTGACTCCTCATAGTTTTGTCGTTTAAGACACTGCCATGGCTGTATTTCCCAGAGGTGTGCTTTAATAGTGTTTAGTATAGGTGTTTTTGGTAGCTTGCTACTTTCAATCATTTTAGAGACCTAAAATATCTGAGAAGACTAAAGTGTTTGTTCAGAGGCATGCCGGAAATAAAAGCTTAGCCTGTCTTTAGATTCCGTTATTTTGACCTCACCTAGTTGCTATTGGCCACAATGTATCTAATGAGGACACTTAATAACCATGAATACTCACAAAAAGAGGACTTATTTCCCTAATTCAGAATTTTCTTGGCATAAACCTTTCAATGTTAGCAAAGAGTTTAATTCATTACCTCACAGACACAGGATTCTCTCTCTTCCTTCATTTCTCCCTCCTTTCCTCTTTCTTTCTCTCTTTCTCTCTTGCTTTCTTGCTTTCTTGCTTTTCTTTCTCTTTTATAAATTTGGCTTTCCTGTTTTGCAGTAAAGCTGGTGCCTGAGTTGTTAAGAAGGTCTTCTGTGATTTTTGGTTTTGTTATTACATGGTTCATGGAGCAGAGAAAAGAGAAGTCTGAAAATAAAAGAATTTTAGAAGACCTTGTCCCAAGCTGCTTAACTGAATATGAATTATAAAATGAATCCTAGAAAAAAATATTTCTGGTAAATTTATCTTTGGCTCTGATTGGCTATGGGGGTGGGGAGTTCCCATACTAAATTGTTCAAAATTTACTTTCTACTCATTACATTTGGAACATTACACAGATTTTATTAATGACACTATCCTTGACTATCACAGTGTTATATTCCTAAGCAATGAATTGTAAAATCCAGTACAAAAATAATCATTTGAGGGCTGAGAGAGAGAAATGGCAGTAATAATGCATTACAATGAGGCTGGAGTAAATAAAACCTTAGTATTTTATATGATAGGATGATAGACAGGAAAAGGAGAGTGAGAGGAGAATTCAGAAAAATGTAGAAAGCACGAGAAAAAAAAAAACTGTTGAGAAAAGACAGTACAACAGAGAAACTGAAAATGGGAAAATTAAAAAGATAAATGCAGAACACAACAGTTTAAGGAGAACGAGAAGAGTAGAAAAAAAGAAAAGGTCAAAAGTGAAGGAAAAATAACCAAAAATGTAACTAGTATGAAGAGAGGGAAAACACGAAAGAAGGAAAGAACAGATGAAATGTTAAATTAATCAAATCAAAGATGCTTTAATGAGATACAAATGAAAAGAATGATATAACATTCCAATCCTTTTTATTTGAGTTTGTATCAGAAGTGAGTGATTAGCATACTCAAAGTCATTTTGATGTGATTTGAAGTGTTGTTGTTCAGAGTCGATGGCCAAGAAAGAATTCTTGAGGTATCTTTGGTGCAAAAAGGTGGTTTTATTAAAGCACAGGGACAGAATCCGTGGGCAGAAAGAGCCACACTGGAGTTGTGACAGGTGACTGATTATATACCTTTAGGTTGGGAGGGGGTTAGGGATAGCGTAAGTCTCTAAGGAATTTTGGAAGCAAGATTTCCAGGACCTTGATGGGCTAGCTGTTGTTAGGAAAAGGTCATTTATTACTGTTTAGTAAAACCTCAGTCATGAGACCCTTCAGATATATATCCAGAGGGTTCTTTTGTTTGGAGTATGATTGCCAACATATATTTTTGGGGGGTTAGAGACAAAGGAAGTATCCAAAGGAATTTTTATATGTTAAAGTAGATTCAGAGGATCCTGGGGAGAAGGCGGGGAGGGATAATGTTAAGCTAAGCTTGCCTTTGCCCTTAGCAAGTGTCAGCATCAAGGCAGCTGAGCTCTGAGAAGAAGGTCACTCTGCCTGTTTCAAGGAATTGCCAATGGGCTGTAGGCCGTAAGGAAATTTAATTTTTTCTTCTGCCTTTGTTTCCCACATCAATTTCACATGGGAAAAAAATCAGCAAAATGCAAACCATTCAAATGCTTTTTATGAAGACTAAAATTTGCTTTCATCTTTTATGATTCTCCCAGTGTTTCATGTGTGTGTGTGTGTGTGTGTGTGTGTGTGTGTGTGTGATATGTGTTTGTGTATTTACAGATTCAAGGCTGCTTCCACTGGTAATTTTCAGTTATATCTTTATATTTAACAAAACGATTATTTAATTGGACTTTTCTCAGGGAGTTAACATAGAAGAAGGCAGAGATTAATATTCATTTCAATTCTACAATTTGAGGTTTTGGAAAGAGGGACTTGCCTGATTTGAAACAATTAAATGATTAATTAAGTTTTCCCAATAGAGTGAAACCTCTGCTATTAAAATTAAAATTTGCTTTATCAGGGAATAGCTGTCTGTAACTTCTATAATATTAATAACCAAATGCAAAAGGAAATAATGGATGAAAATAGCCCACAGGAGAAACCAAAACCATTTATATCAGTGGAGGTTGAGATGTAGAGCTTAAATTATTTCACAAATGCAACATAAGACATCTATATAATGACAGAAAAAAGCAAGTTTCAATGGTCAGAAAAAGGGTTGCTGAGGTTTTATGATTAGTTATAGGATACATTTAAGTTTTTCTGTTGTTATGTAGTTAACACTTGCTAATGACTTAGGATCAATGTGATTAATGGACCATTCTCTCTGCAAATTTGTTTTCTGTGCTGCAGGAAGAAATACCAAGCCGTAGTGGTAAAAAAAAAAAAAATAATAATAATTAAGGCAAGAACAATGACTTTACAGAGAATAAAAGCAAAATCTGTCAAAATAGCTCTAGAGCAAGTCCAAGAGGAGCCCAGCTCTCTTTCTGGATGTTGCCTCTGACAAGAAACAAGGGGGAAAGCTTTACCCATACTCACTGGAGATTTTAATTTATTTTAACAGAAGCACTTCCAAGATCACTGGTTTGTAAAATGTGCCCAGAGCTGAGCCCTTAGGAGCACTTCCAAACAACAATGTATCATTTTCCTCTTTGCCAAATCTGTTTATTTATTATTGAATACACATCCCCTTGGCCTCAGAACAGATTTTTTTTTTTTAGCCACTAAAATGAATCCCAGTTATTCTGTCTTTATACAGTCACAAACACAAAAGCCTATAATCTCCAAGAATAAAGTATTTGTAAAACCAGATAGACTCCTCCTGGTGCTAATGCAGGAGGTGATGCTTGTGGAATGGCATTGTGTCTGCCATCGGGGTTGGTGAGCAAAGGGATAGAAATTTGAATTCTGCCTCCCAGATACCTGGTCCTGCGTGAGTTAGAAAGCTTGGGTTGTTGGGGCACCTGGGAGGCTCAGTCGGTTAAGCGTCCAACTTCGGCTCAGGTCATGATCTCGCAGTTCATGAGTTCAAGCCCGGCATCAGGCTCAGAGCCTGGAGCCTGCTTCAGATGCTGTGTCTCCCTCTCTCTCTGCCCCTCCCCCACTCACACTTTGTCTCTCTCTCTCTCTCTCTCTCTCAAAAATAAAGATTAAAAAAAATTAAAAAAGAAAAAAAGAAAGAGTGGGTTGAGTTAAGGAGAAGTAATTGCCCAAATCATCTGTCCTACCAGAAGAACCAGCTGGCACAACCATAGCACAGGGTTGCTTGTTCCCACTGGGCTAGGGGGAATGGCTGTTGAAGCTCAGAAGGAAGAATTTGGAAAACAAAAATACAGTTTCTGCTTTCCTCTTCCCTCCTCGTCTCTCAGATATTTGCAGGGAATGAGTTTAAGCCCATTGGTTCTGCCTAGATCCCTTTACTGAGCCCCACAGTAACTTTGCTAGTTTTCCCTTTTCTCTAAATGTATCTATCGTTACATCAACAGGCTTCTAGAGTTCCATCACTGCAAAGGAAATTAATAAAACGAAGCAAACTACTGGTTTGAGTAAATCACACTATGTATTCATGAACACTTGACAAATGAGGAGCTCGCAACCAAAGAAAACAGCTCTAAAATGCAACCCAGTACTATTGCCTGCTATCTTGCTATCTCCCCAAGAACCTCTTGGGAGCTGGCCTAAATCCTAGACCAAAGGCAATCAGGGAGAAGAGAAGGAAGGGAGCCCCTAACTTGAGCCTTTGGCACCAGTTCTGAAATCAGGGCCTGATGAGGTACAACACTGCCTTGTATTGTGTCTCCCCAAAATTCATATCTTGAAGTCCTAACTCCCAGAATCTCAGAATGTGGCTGATGGGGTCTTTAAAGAGAAAATTCAGTTAAAATTATGTCATTATGCTTGGGGGTGAGATGTGAGTGGATGGAAAATTATCAACAGGAAGCGTCAGGGACAAAGGGGAAATCTGGCTAAACCAACCTTTTAGGATTCTTACTGAAGGCAGGCCAAGAACCCCATCAGATATCTAGGGTGACCAGGTATCAAGATGGGGAGGGGGTTTTGGCTAAACTGATTCAACAAGACACAGTATTCTTTTTTTTTTTTTTAAGGAAATGTTTTAAAAAATTTTTTATGTTTATTTTTGAGAGGGAGAGACAGAGCATGAGTGGGGGAGGGGAAGAGAAAGAGGGAGACACAGAATCTGAAGCAGGCTCCTGGCTCCGAGCTGTCAGCACAGAGCCCAACGTGGGGCTTGAACTCACGAACAGCAAGATCATGACCTGAGCTGAAGTCGGATGCTCAACCGACTGAGCCACCCAGGTGCCCCCGTATACAATATTCTTGCTAAGACTGGACGATGGAGAGGCTAACACAGAAGCCCCAGAGTCACAAACTAGCTGAGAAGACAGTTCAGGGGAGCTTAAGTAGAGTTTGGTCAAGAGACAATCTTTGTCAGCCCTAAGCCAATGCGACTGGTGTCACGTTGAGGTGATGAGAACACAGACTGTGACAGAAGGAAGATCCTGTGAAGACACAGAAAGAATCTTGATCAGCTGTAAGCCAAGGAGGGAACCCTCAGAAGAAACCAAACCTTCCAGCACCTTGCTCTTAGACTTCCACCTCCAGAGCCTTGAGAGGATAAATTTCTGCTGTGTAAACAGTCCCACCCCCACCCCAGTCTATGTCCAGTCTATGGACAGTCATTACACCTTATAATGCCCAACTCCATGGAGAAACCACACATCTGCAGTTTCTTGTTCCATACCTTTCTGAGAAGCAGTGACCAGACATTATGCTGAACAGCAAGCTCCTTCAGGATACTTCAGGATACTTTTCATTCTTTGGGACTGTGGGTGGAAATCTCTCTAAAAGGGCTAAATGTGCCACAGAACAAGTTGAGAAAAAAAGAAACATTTGGGGGAAGCATGAACTTGTGGTTTAGATATGACCTGAAACTTTGTTATCTCTGGTTTGGGTCCATAAATGCAGCAGAGTGGGCTAGGTTTTAGCGGCACCAAAGGGAGCGAGAACAAGCTGGGTGAAGGAAAATAGATGAGCAAGTGGGAAGCCATGCATTGTTTACAGCAAATTCACAAAGGAGTCACACTTCCTGACAATTACATTCTATTCTAATGACCAGTAAAAATAACTTGGGGTTAAGAAGAAGTTTAAGGCCCCATTTGTTCGTTTATTTTACTGTTGCCTGGCTCTTCCAAGGCACTGATTCACTTAGTCAGTATTTATCTCTAGGAAAGTCTATTTTCCTCCCTCTCCTACACATACTCATTAGTGTTTTTGGAGCCTCTGTGTCTTAAAACTGTATGAGAGTGACTCATGGTGTGAGTCCCTAAAGATAATGGAGGAAGAACAAGTTCTGAGTGCTTTCTCCGGGTCCCTCCTTTGTCCTGTCACTTCCATAAAATTCTGAGTGTAGATACTTGCTGTGGGCATATCTAGTGATGCGGGAGCCATGGGGCAAGCTGAGGGCAAAATAGAGGCTAACAACACCCCCCCCCCCCCCCCGCCCCTCGCCAGGTGGAATGTTGGTGATATTCCTCGGACACTCCTGGTTACCCAAGAGCAAAGGAAAGGGGCTTAAGTGTTTGCCATGGTGATGTGGGAAACTAAGGCAAATGAAAAATCAAATTCTGTACTGTCTACAGCCCATGGACAAGTCCTTGAAACCGCAGCGTGACCTGCATCTAAAAGCTCAGCTGCCACAGTGATGACAACTTGCTGGGGGCAAAAGAGAATCTTAGCTTAACATTATCCCAACCTCGAGGATCCTGTAAGTCTACTTCCTTTATCTCAAGTGTCCCAAGATATATGCTGGCAATCATACTCTAAGCTTATGGCTCCCCGATATACATCTGAGGGGTCTCATGACTGAGGTTTTATTAAATAGTAGTAAATGTCATTTCCCTAGCAACAGCTAGCCCCTCAAGGTCCTAGAAACCTTGCTTCCAAAATACTTTAGAGACTTACTCTATGCCTGATCCCCTCCCAACCTGAGGGTATATAATGACTTACCCATCTTGACTCCAGTGCAGCTCTTCCTGCCCTTGGGTCCTGTCTCTGTGTTTTAACAAAATCCTTTTTGCACCAAAGACGTCTTCAATAATTCTTTCTTGGCCATTTCTTCGGACCACTCCACCATCACCCCAAAATAATATAGCACTTACTCTATGACATTGTCTGTGCCAAAAAGCTGAAGATGTATTTTTTTTAAAGTTTATTTATTTTTCAGGGAGAGAGAGAGAGATCTAGAGAGCCAGCGACAGAGACGGAGTATGAGTGGGGGAGGGTCAGACAGAGAGGGAGACACAGAATCTGAAGCAAGGTCCAGGCTCTGAGCTGTCTGTTGGCACGAAGCCTGATGAGGGTCTCAAACTCACGAACTGTGAGATCGTGACCTGAGCTGAAGTTGGACACTTAACCAATCGAACCATCCAGATACTCCCTGAAGATGTATTTTTTAAATTTAATCTCATAGCTTGGATGAGACAGGTTTTGAATTCAGTCACACATCACTTTCAATGAAGTTTTTGCTTTTTACTAGCTGTGAGACTTTGAGCACAGCTCTGGGTCTCAGTTTCCTCATCAATACAATACACGACATGGTATTGTTCTGAGAATTGTATGAGATGCTGTATAGAAAATGCTTAGTAGAGTCTTAGTAAGACGGACTAATATCTCAAAATATGTTAGTTGCGATGATGAATATGATAAAGATAAAATAAGGATGGGTTGATGTCCCCACTTAATAAATATAAATATTGAAGCTCAGAAGAATTGTGTAATTTGTCCAAGGTCATGCAACTGGTAGGATACATTACTGGAATTTTAACCTAAGTCTGCAAGCTTAACCATTTTGTTATATTGCCTCTTAACTCATGGTTACTGGACCTCCACCCTGTAGCAGCAATGATGCTAGCTTGGGAATTACAAAATAAATTGTGATATGAGCCTCCAAACTAAAGGAACTTATATCTGTGACTTATCCCCCTAAATACTGTGGCCATTAATGTTGAGAAGTATGTTACACTTTCATTCTTACCGTAAATGGGCACAATCACTTCTTTAAGAAATCAATTAATCCTATTTTCATCTTACATTACTTATTTCTTTCTGCTTTTTTGGGAGGGTATGCCCTGAGGTATCATGTGAATTGATTCTAGACAAAGCACTGCATTTAATAGTACTGGGTTTCCTTTTTAGCTCTTGGAGTTCCATAGCATATTTCTTTTGTTCTCACAGGATGGCTTAATTTACTTGATATCTTCAGGTTGCATTTGGGGGTATGGGCCAATAAATGCACGATGGTTATATACTCAGAAAAGCCAGACAGCTATCTGCAGAGAATATGAAAGAAGAAGCTTTCGTATTATTAAATATTAAAAACATAAAAATTCCAGCAATACTGTAACAAATGAATTAAAGGAAGGCAACTGAGAATTAAAACTTCAAGCCTGCCATTAACTCACCCCAAGAGAGATTCCAGCATTCTCTGTACACTGAACAATGAGACACAACACAATTGCTTCATTCTCAAGGCACAGTGAGTTAAGAGAAGCTGTGACCCAAAGTTATAAAAACAACTGTTTTGTTGTTTTATTTTTTTCCTTCTTTAACAAAGCATAGGAAGAAGCCTAACTTTGTAACTGACATCGTATTGCTTTTAGAAGCTGAAATTTAAGAATTATTTCGAGTGGAATAATACATCTCGTACCAATTTGATATTGCACTAAAAAATTTTTGGTTTAGTAGCAAATTTAGTGTCTCATGCATAGTAAACTTTCAAGTTCAAGACTGAATAGGTTTTTAGATAATTTAGCAAATAAAAAAAGAACAGAACTGTTTTTCAGATATCTTAATGGTATAGGAAGAAAATGGGAAGATGTTGGGCCTAGATATTCTAGACACTTTGCTTCTTTGGGAAGATTACTCTACCATTTTCTTTCTCATGCAAAGGAGTGTAGTGAAATCAAAGTGTCATTTATAAATAAAAACGATCTTAAAACCACTAAAATTTAAATGAAACCGAGACAAATTCCAGTACTTTATTATTGGTAATAATTAGTTTGCAAATGTCTACCGTATATTGTGCCTCACCAGTATATCCAGACCCAGTGGGAGAGAACCACTTGACAATAGGAAGTATTTGTAAACAAGTAACACTTAGGTGCTGTGACAGATGTTTGTATAGGGCTCAATGCAGGCACCCGAGTAGTGTGGTCATTAAAAAGATACAAAGATACTGAGTGGAGGCTTTTTTTTTTTAAGCACAAAACTTTGAAAGTGAATTCATTTTCTTTGATGCATAATCTCTGAGTCTCTATAACAGCTATGATGAAGTATTAATTTTTTTTTTCTTTTGAGGAAGTGATATTCCACATCAGGCTGAAAGAAGAAGAGATACTTAACCAGTAGAAATTGGGGAACACCAGGTGAAATGGGATGTCAAAATTCTTCCAAGGAAAGGAAGCGTGAATATCACACATACAAGGCTTGGATATCACATCACAAAGATATTGAGAGAAAAGAAGTAACACGACTCACTTGGACATCTCCGAATAGCTTAGAGTGCCGGGTACTCCTTCAGGGATGGGTAGAAAAATGTGTGGAAGATAAAAATGAGCTGGGCCATTATGAGTGGTTAACAATTCACATAAGTCTCTTGTGTGTCAGCACATCTTGTAGACAAAGACACCAACATACTTTGTTGCAGACTATCTTTTTAAGGATGTTATCAAATAAACTTGGAGCAGAAGTAAGGTTTGTTTAGTGCCCAGTACAATAAAGAGAGTATCTTTCTCTATTGCAAACGTTTAGCAGGTTTTCTTGCAGCCCAGTCTAAAATACTGGATTTGTCTAATCTTGGGTTTTGTCAGGTGTGATACAAACCTATGTGTGCAACAACCTCCTGGGCCCTCGTCAGTATTGTCTCCATGGGACTCAGGGAGCAAGAGGAACCATAGGCACAGGAAGCTCATACTGTGTGCTGCCCCACAAATAATAAAACCTTTGTCTATCACCCAGAAGTCTCATTTCTTCTACCAGGACCTGTAAAACTATAATAGACTAAATTGTCAGCTTGTAAATAGGGCAAGATCTCAAACCCTTCGCTCTTCTTAACAATTTATTGTTCTAAATTTATTCATCTCTTCCAACAAATATTTTTAATGGCCCTTATGATCTCATAGGTGTTCCAGGCTTCTAAAGAAGAAAAAGGAACATTTTCTGCACTCTCATGGATCTTACATTCTAGTGTAATTGGAAGAAGATCAGAGAGGACACCTCAATAAATAAGATATATGATATATTACATAATGATTAGTGCTTTGCCGTAAGGTCAATGAGAAGCGAGTTTCAAAGTCATGACTGAAGTACGATACCTTAGAATCTTCAATAGGATCCTTAGGAAAGTTTTGACTGAGAAGGGGATATTTGAATAAAGATCTTGAAAAGTTAAGGAAAACTTTGGAAGGTTATTTGACGGTTTCTTAAACAACTAAACATACTCTTACCGTACAATCTAGCAAAGACATTCCTGGTTATTTTCCAAAGGAGTTAGGAGCTTATGTCCACACAAAAGCCTGCAAACAAATGTTTGCTGCAGTTTTGTTCATAATTGCCAAAACTTGGAAGCAACCAGATGTCATTCAATAGGCAAATGTATAAACAAACTGTAGTTCATCCACGCAATGAAATATCATCGATCAAAGAAAAAGAGCTGTCAAGCCATAGAAAGACATCAGAAGAATCTTAAAAGCATATTGGTAAGTCAAAAAAAAAATCTGGAAAGTCTATGGACACACTGCGTGATTCCAAGTATATGGCATCTGGAAAAAGTAAGACTTGCAAGCAAGTAAAAAGATAAGTGGTTGCCAGGAGTTCAGGTGGGAGGGGGAAGAGATGAATAAGTGGAATCCAAGGATTTTTAGGGGCAATGACACCATTCTGTATGATACTATCATGGTACATTCCTGTCATACATTTTTCAAAACTCACAAAATTTACAACACAAAGAATAAAACCTAATGTAAACATGTAAACTATGGATTTTAGCCAGTTATATTATATCAATATTATCTATTAACTATACAAATGTACCACATTTAATGATAGGAGAAGCTCTGAGGGCTGGGTAAAGAAAAACAGGAGAACTGTACTTACATTCCACTCAATTTTTATGTAAACCTAAAATTCCTCCAAAAAATAAAGCCCATGAAAAAAATTGTTTCTAGGGGCACCTGGGTGGCTCAGTCGGTTAAGCGTCCGACTTCAGCTCAGGTCATGATCTCACAGTTCGTGAGTTCGAGCCCCGCGTGGGGCTCTGTGCTGACAGCTCAGAGCCTGGAGCCTGCTTCGGATTCTGTGTCTCCTTCTCTCTATGCCCCTCCCCTGCTCATGCTGTGTCTCTCTCTGTCTCAAAAATAAATAAACATTAAAAAAAATTGTTTCTAACTTAAGGAAAATGTCATTCGGAGAGATAGCACAAGAATCTAGTCACAAGGCATAGCAAATCCAAACATCCTTAAGCAGGAACATGCCAACATGTCAAGAGTGAGGAGGCCAATGTGACTGGTGCAAAAGGTGAAAGGGAAAGACTGGTAGCAAATGAGGTCAGAGCACTAACAGCATCACACTGTGTAGACAGGTATGGACACATTGGCTTTTCTGAGTGAAATGGGGGGCCGGTGAAGGTTTTCAGCAAAAGAGTAATACTATCAGTGTTAAATTTTAAATGGGTCATGTTGGCTTCAGTGTTGAATATATTGTGGGGAATACAAAGATAGAAACAGGCAGACAAGTTAAAAGTCTTTTGCAATAATCTTGGAGATAAATGATGGCATTTAGACATTTTGACCAGGATTTCCGGCCTGAGCACCTGAAAGGATAGAATGCAACTTTACATAGATGGAGAAGATGCGAGGAAGGCACACTGGAGGCCAAGAGGAGGAAGTGGGTTTTGATTGGGATAAATTACAGATACATAATAGACATCATAGCAGAGATATGGAGTAGGTGCGTGAATATTCAATTTTAGGTAGAAGTCTGACAAGAGATATCAATTTGAAAGTTATGAAGGATGAAGCAACAGCAGTTAGAAATTTGAAGAGAAAGGAAAACATTATGAAATAATTGTCTAGAAGAGCCTGTAAATATAGAATAATGCAGGGTGGCATTAAAGACCCACTTGAAATTTGTGGTCATAACAAGTCAGACCAGTCAGCATGGACGAGTGCTCTCTCAACAACATTCAACTGCTTAGCTGTAGGAATCAAGCAGGCAAAAAAGCAAATTCAATGCTTCCCCTACCCACAGCCCCACCACCATGTTACTAAGGGCTCATTTACTGCAATTCTTTTTACTCAGTATGTCATTTCTGTATTTCAACAAAAAATCACAAGGCATACTAAAACAGCAAAAAACGCAGTTTGAAGGCACAGAGCAAGCCTCAAAACCAGAGTCAAATGTGGCAGGAATGTTGGAATTATCAGGCTAACACGTAAACGGAACTATGATTAACATGCTAAGGGCTCTAAAGGAAAAGGGGATAACAGGCAAGCATAGATGGGTGATGTAAGCAGAGATGGAAAATCTAAGAAAAGACTCAAAAGGAAGTGCTAGAGATAAAATAAATGGTAACAGAAATCAATATCTTTGATGGACTTATTAGTAGACTGAATACCTTTCAGGAAAGAATCTCTGAACTTGACGATATTTCAATAGAAACTTCCAACACTGAAAGGCAAAGGGGAAAAGATGAAAAAAAATGGAACAGAATATCCAAAAACTGGTGCTGTACTCCGAAAGGTGCTACATATGTATAGCAGAAATACCAGAAGGAAAAAAAAAGGAAGGAACAAAAGAAAAATTTGAAGCAATAATGGCTAAGAGTTTCCTCATGTCAGATGCTAAACCACAGACCCAGGAAGCTTACAGAACATCAAACCAACAAACAAAACAACTCTATCCAGGTATATCATACTCAAACTGCAAAATCTCGAAGACAAAGAAAAAATCTTTGGAGCAAAGATAAGAATTATATCAACTTCTCAGAAACCATGCAAACAAGAAGAGAGTAGAGTGACATTTGTAAGTATTGAGAGAAGACAAAACAAAACAAAACAAAACAAAACACCCACCTGTCTAGAATTCTATAGCATACGAAATTATCCCTTATATGTGGAGAAATAAAGACTTTTGCAGATAAACAAAAACTCAGGTAATTTGTTGCCAGTTGGTCTGTCTGACAAGAAATACATATTTTTTTAATTTTTTAACGTTTATTTTTGAGAGAGAGAGAAAGAGACTGAGCATAAACTCAGGGTGGGGAGGTGTAGAGAAAGAAGGAGACACAGAATCCAAAGCAGGTTCCAGGCTCTGAGCTGTCAGTACAGAGCTGGCTGGGGGACTTGAACTCAGGAACCGTGAGATCATGGACTTAACTGACTGAACCACCCAGGCACCCCTGGCAAGAAATCCTAAAAGAAGTTCTTCAGAGAGAAGGAAAATGATAGAGGTCAAAAGCTCAGAGCTACATAAAGTATGGAAGACTCCCTCTCTCTCTCTACCCTTCCCCCACTCACACCCTATTTCTCTCTCTCTCAAAAATAAATGAACATTGAAAAAGAAATTGGGATGCCTGGGTGGCTCAGTCGGTTAAGTGTTTGACTTCGAGACCCTCGTCTGGCTCTGTGCTGACAACTCAGAAGCTGGGGACTGTTTCAGATTCTGTGTCTCCTTCTCTCTCTTTGCCCCTCCCGCAGTCACACTCTGTTTCTCTCTCTCAAAAATAAATAAGCATAAAAAAATAACGGGAGACATAGTGAAGGTAAAATAAAGAAAGACATAGTGAAGGTAAAATAAAAGCTTACTTTTCTTATTCTTAATTGATCTGTTAAATGCATAGCAACTATGCATTTGATGATTACATTGATTTGAATGACAGCAATAATATAAGGGACAGGAGGAAGGAATTAGGAAAATTCTGTTATTATAAGGTATGTGCATTTCCTGTGAAGTGGTATAGTATTATTTGAAAGTGGATTTGGATTAGTTGTAAGTGTGTATAAACAACTCTAGGGCAACCACTAAAAAGGTTTAAAAAAAGAAATATAATTGGTACCCTAAGAACTGATGGGCCCGGATATCAAATTGTCATCCACATGAATACTGAAATTGTCAAGAGCAAAGACAGAAGTTATGCTGAGAAAATCGCCTTGATCCAAAAACTTAAATATTCAACAGATGAGAGAAAATAATCTTAAAATCTGTAGGAGTTACAAAAGGGATAGTAAGTGGTATGGTTTGACGATAGAGAATCAAAGTTGGGAGATTTTAGGAAGGAGGGAAAGAACACAATCTGGAAGCAGCAGATGTGTGAACTTCGTGTTATAGATGATAGCGAGCAATTTAGTATATGGCCAAATTCCCACTTTAGGGAGACCACTCTGACAACACAAGGCAGTGAGGATTGGATTGATGGAGGTTATTGGGAGAGGTATTGGGAAAGCCTGGAACAGTAAGATAAGAAAGGAGAGAACAGATATTAGAAGCTAAGAAAGGGGAAGCACTTGGATTTGGTCACTGATTACATAGGAAGCATTAAAATAGAATAAGGATCCTAGGATCATTGTCAGTTTCTGACTAAGGCGACTGAGTAAATGATGACCAAAACAGGGAAAAGAGGTGGGAGATTCTGAAAATATTTGGGAGAAGGATGAAGAGTTCAATTTTGACCAATTAAATTTTGGATTCTTGTGAGACATTGAAGCAAACGTGAGGAGGGAGAAATTCAGGATGACCTCTGGATTCCTGTCCTGGTTAACTTGGTAAATGGGAATTTTCTAAACTGTGATCAGGAATGTACAAGAATGATCAAGTTTGGAGGTATATATAATAAGCTAATTTTAAGAAAGAGAGAGTCTAGTTACCTGTAAATAAAATATTCTGTGTAAGGTAGGATTAAGTTCAGAAGACTATAGCAGAAATTCACCACAAAATGGTGAAATCCACAAGTTAGTACCTTCTTTCTCTCTTATGGTAAAGAAACATGAAGGTAGGTAGTCCAGGTCTAAAAAGTCACTTAGTCAACCCAGATGGACCATAATTATGAACTGTTGTCCAGCTTTCAATTGTTAAAATATCGAAAGACCAAAGGCAAACTTGCAAACTTTTCTGTGACAATCTAATATATTAGGCCCAGATTAGTTATTTGCACATAACAAATCTTTTCCAGATTTCTGAGGTGAAGTTACTTTTATCTTCGTTTTATAGATGAAGGAAAAGACTCAGAGAAGCTAAAGCTAAAAGATCAGTTGTTAGCAAAAGACAGAAACAAGTTTTCTGACTCTATGTTCCATGTTCTTTCTTGGTAACCTACTTCCATTCTTGGATTTCCAGCATTGGCTGTGGAGTTTTAGGAGAAGGGCAGTGCTAAAAAGTGAGAGAATTGAATGAGTGTGGCTAAGACATTGGGTATAGAAGAAAATAAATTATTGCAGAAGCCTAGAGAATTCAAGAGTGGAGAGTGAGGATGGTACTGATTGTTTATATAATGCTTTTGCTACATTATCTATTAGGGATTTTTAAAATTGAAACTTTCAGTGTATTTTTCAGAGTGTGTTCTTTTTTTTTTTTTTTTTAACGTTTATTTCTGAGACAGAGAGAGACAGAGCATGAACGGGGGAGGGTCAGAGAGAGGGAGACACAGAATCTGAAACAGGCTCCAGGCTCTGAGCTGTCAGCACAGAGCCCGATGCGGGACTTGAACTCACGGACCACGAGATCATGACCTGAGCCGAAGTCGGCCGCCCAACCGACTGAGCCACCCAGACACCCCCAGAGTGTGTTCTAAAGCAATTAAGGAAAGATAAAGTTTACCTTTCCAAGGCAAGTGTATACAGATGTGTGTATATATATAAATTTCTTAAGGTATAATTTTATATAGGCTTTCTAAGTTTGAAGAGGTTGAAGCCTTCCATATACTCACAACTTTCATTGATAGAAATTATTTTTCTCCCTTAAAACTGACAATGCTTAAGCTTATTTTTATAGTGAGAGACTGGTAGAGTGATAATTTTCTGCTGGCTCATGTTAAAAAGAAAACCATGGCCCCAAAATGGCAAAATGGCATCACTTAGGTTAAAGCCCCAAGTTAGTCAACCAAGACTTAATACCTCACTGAACTGCAGTTTCAACTCCCCAGGAATCTAACCTTTAACCCTCAGTCAGGAATTGTCTAGTTAGCACCGACATGATAATCTGTCAGATGGATCGTCTTCATCCCCCCCAAAGGAAGTTGAGACAGTTTTCCTACTAAGATTCATTTGTTCCCGAATGAAGGTGATATCCTTTGAATAATCCTTTTTTTCTGTTTATGACTTCCTTTTCCTACCTTTATTATTTTAATATTTATTTGTTTATTTTGGAAGACCACAAGTTGGGGAGGGGCAAAGAGAGGGGAACAGAGGATCCAACAGCAGCTTGCCTGATGTGGGACTTGAACTCACAAACCGTGAGATCATGACCTGAGCCAAAGTCGAATACTAAACTGACTGAGCCACCCAGGTGCCCCCTGTGCCCTATCTTCAAAAACCTTTCCCTTTCCATAGCACTTTGGAGCTCTCCTCTACTAGTAAATAAGATGCTATCCCATTCAGGCATTGATTCCTAAAACCAATTAGATCTTTAAAATTTACATGGTTTAGGGGTGCCTGGGTGGCTTAGTTGGTTAAGCATTCAACTCTTGATTTGGGCTCAGGTCATGATCTCATTAATGTGAGATAGAGCCTCACGTCAGGCTTTGTGCTGAGCATAGAGCCTGCTTGGGATTCTCTCCCTCCCTGTCTCTCTCTCTCTGCCCCTGCCCTGCTTGTGCTCGCTCTCTCTCTCTCAAAATAAATAAATAAGCAAACAAATAAATAAATACGATTTACATGGTTTAATTTTTGTTATTTAACACTAGAAAACTACTATTTACATATATATAAAAGCTACACTTTTTTCATGCAACCAGAAGACATGGTCTGAAACTCTGAAGTATTGATAAAGCTTAATCTATGGGGCATTATGTCTATACTGCTAAAACAACACACATTGATCTCAGGGATGAATCTCTTGGAATTTGTAATACTTTTTCACAAGTCTAGAAACAAATGTTGGCATATGTCAGACTTCATGGAATGGCCATATTCTAATAATAACTGGCTGTTATGCAGCATCTTATAAGAAGGAAAATATTTTTTTACTTATGAAAGTTGTGAATTTATGTAGGCTAAGCTCTAAGGTTAATAGAAGAGCTATAGTAACTAAAAACTTATCTGACTATGAAATTAAAATAATTAAGATATTATCTGTATTATTAGCATCTGCATTATTTAAGAAGTTGTCACTTAGAAATTGCCTAAAAGAAGAATTGGTTCAAAGTGATTGGAGATATTTGAGAAAAAAACAGCTAAGTTATTTTTCATTTACTGAAAACCAACAAGAAAATTCTAATTCCTTTTAAGGAAAGAATATTTATTCATCCATTGTTAATCCATTCATTTACCCATTCTTTAATTTATTCAACACCCATTAATTTCCTTCTTTACACTACATATTGGGACTGTGGGATAATGGTTTTTAACCAAGGATAATAGCACCCACTTAATGGGCATTTGAAAATTTGATTTATTCAGTTGGAGCCATGAATGGACATTTCACATAAAGAAGAAGAATTCTACCGAAAAAGTTGTTAATAGCACTTACATTAACAAATACTGTGTGCACAGTAAAGACCTTAACTTTAAGGGACACACAGTTTGGTGGAAGAGATCTAGAAATAAATGATAATGTGTTATCCTGGATGGCAAGTGTTCGTATGCAGCCATTCATTTGTTGTAATAGGAGAACAGCCTGGCAGAGAGGCAAGAGGGGCCTGGAAGCTTTCTCAGGGAGATAATCCATGAACCATGAGGACTCAACCAGGAAGAGAAGAGAGGTGACAAGTATTCCAGGAAGAAGAGCTGTGATGGCCAAGGCAAGGAAGCATGAAAGAGGATGGGGAATGTGTTCTGCAAAGTAAAAGCAGTTGGTTGGCTATTCATAGGTAAATGCAGAAATGCAGAAATGCAGAATTATGTGGCATAATAAATCCTGAAGAGACAAAGTACAGGTCAGGTTGGAGATGAGGAGGCAAGTTAGGAGGCTGTGGTCGTAATCCGGTGAGTAACTGGCCAGGGCTCCAACTGCAGAGGAAGGAGTGAGGGGATGGAATTGCGAAAATACCGTAGATTCTTTGCCTAATACCTATACAGGTTTGCCCCAGTATCTAAAAGCCCAGCGTTCTGTGAAAACTTTTGTAAATTGAAATGGCATAAAATGAAGAAGCAACTATCATTCATTTACATGGAAAATTTTTGAGTTTTCCCAGACCCAAAAAATAACCTCTTTTACTCTTTTCTGATACCTTAGGACACATTTTACTAACAAATGCAAAATAAATGGAGATAAAGCACGGACACTCACAGACACAGCTCAGAGCCACTGCAGCTTGATGATGAGATGCGGAGTGTAATTCCGGGGAAGGAGCCTGAGGGGGGGCCCTCTTGCTGCTCCCCAAGGGTGTATGCTGCAAACAGTGAATGCTATTTTCCCTTTCACCTTTTTTCATAAAAGCGAAAATCCTCTTTGGATTTCCTTTGGTTAGCCAAAACAGGTACAAATGTAAGTCTTTCATAAGAGTAAAGTGGCTTAATGGAAACTTTCAGAAAGCAGGGGATACCTGTGTATCAACATACAACCGAACATCTCAAAGCAAATATCCCAAATGCCCTTTTTTGAGGACCTGAGGAAGGCGGATTTGTCCTAAATATATGTCTTAATGTTTCCTGTCGTCTGAAATACCTTTAACATCAAATGAGTAAATTCATTCCAGCAGTTCTGTTTGGAATAGGAAATCTATTGACTTGGATAAGGATGGTCTATCATGTTTAGCTAGTAGAAATAGCAAGTATTAAGTCAGTGCATTTAGGGGAGCATGTACAGATCACCACAATGTTAGAGAAAATCAGGGTAGGATAAAAAGGAGAGAAGACTACAGAATGCTTGCATTCTTGTGATTCCCAGAGTCAGATGAGCCCAGATGAAAGTAGTAATTTGAAAAAATGAAAGAGCATATCCAACTGAGCCCGAATTGTTCATTACTACACTTGGAGTGACTCCAAACACAGGTGAAGAATAGTATGGTGAAAAAAAAATATTTACAATAAAACCTTGGATTGCGAATAATTGGTTCTGCAAATGTTCCTCAAGATGAGCAAACATTTCTAATAAATTTTAACTTGATAAATGAGCTATGTCTTGCAATACGAGTAGTACGTGAAGCTGAATGTCACATGATCACAACTGAGCCAATGGTTCTTGAAATTCCCTTTGATATACATGTGCTTTGGATTACAAGCATGTTTCTGGAACAAATTATGTTTGCAAACCAAGGTTTTACTATATATGTATATAAATTAATTCGACAGAAAACAAAAAATCTACATTGAAGGATTTTTTTCAGTGATAAAAGAATAAGATCATTCTAGTATGGTCTAGGGTTGGATCACTGGAATTGTATGGACTCTAAGTTTTGGAGAACTTCTTGGGACATTAGACTTACTGAATTGCCTATTGAGATAATAATCTTTTGAGTAAATAAATTAATGTTTTAAGGATCCATGTTGTGATACCTAACTTACCCCATATTGTTAGGGAACAGAAGAGAAACCTAAAAGACACAGTGTAGGTGATTCAACTATTCAAATGCAATTACCTTTAAGGAGGAGGCAAGGAATTAAATTATTTTCAAATTTAAATTACTAGTATCAGAATAATTTTTGAAGACATATTTTGATAATGGAAGAGAAATAACCAGATTTTGTTGTTGTTTGTTTTTAAAATGGGGGGAAAAAAGACAAATGGGATTCTGAAGTCAATTTTCACCTATAATAATAGTATTATTCTTACATTACTGCTTGTGAGGGAGAAATATTAAATTATTAGGTAAAGCATTGATAGTAAGTCTTATCTAAAATTTGCTTGAGATGTAACATGATGACAGCAAATATTTGCATGTGGTCTGGTCTACTTTTTTTATTTATTGTTTTCAGTTTATTTATTTTGAGACAGAGAGAGCTGAGGAGGGGCAGAGAGAGAGAGGGAGACAGAGAACCCTAGGCTGTCAGTGCAGAGCCCAATGCGAGGCTCTAACTCACGGAACTGGGAGATCATGACCTGAGTTAAAGTTGGATGTCTAACCGCTTAACAGGCTGAGCCACCCAGGCACCCTGTGGTTTGGTTTATTTTTATATTACATATAAAACCAGACGGTTTTAACAAGTAAAAATGGATATGTGATCATATTTTATTAAAACTATTTTAGTATTGTGGAGAGTCACAAAAATGATTAACTTAAGCCTTGATAAATCAGAGATTATGCATAGATTCATGCATATTTCATATCTACATGAAAAGATTTTCCACAGAAGTATTTTCTAGAGAAGTCAGACAATATGTCTAGCTCATCTCTTCTCTTTCAAAACAGTCTCATATTTGGAACCATCATAAATCCTAAATTAAAAAAAAAAGGTTGGTTCTTTTTATATGTGGGTAATCACAGCAGTCATTCCTATATAGAAACTGAAATAAATGTTAATGTCATGGCTACTGAAGAACCATTTGGTAAATTTGTATTTGATAAAATTTTGAAGTTTTCCCTTTCACACTCTAACTCAAACAATCTTTGAACATATTCCTTGTTTTTCATGGTTTCTCAACCATGGTGTTGGAATAACTTTTGCAACCCCCTCCACAAGTATTCCAGGCCTTTTGGGTTATGTTGAACTGTCAAGCTTCACAATCCCTTCTGGGGACCTGGGCCTGAACACTTAAATTTATTTCAAATGTCGGGGTATTTGTGCTGTAAGTTTTCTTATTGAGGCTTGATTTCCTTTTAATGATGTTTGCTTTAGCATTTCTTATTTTAAAATCAACCTCCTTGGTTAAGAATTCCAAGGTTAGATGAGACTGCCTTCTTTATACTAAAACAGTACCTGACTCAAACAGTTGTCCTCTTGTTTTCTTTGTCTTATTTTTTAAAAATGTATCTTGAGTTTTCTTTTCATTGTTATAAAATTGTTCGCCGCTGAAAATATTAGTGCCAAGTCAAGTCTCTATGAATCACTGACACATTGAATCTTAGACATTATTTTGTGATATTATCCTTTCAATGTTCAGTCTTGCTTATCACACAACTTTTTTGGGCATATGTTCTCTGTAAAGTCGTGCTCTTCAGAAAATTCACTGAACAGCCACATTTATCTGTCAGCCAACTCCTTTTTGTTCTTTATTTGGGTTATCAACATTTAACAAAATTTTTAAAATGTCCTCTAGCCTATTTTAAAATTCTTGTTTAGGGGTGCCTGGGTGGTTCAGTCTGTTAAACATCGGATTCTTGGTTTCAGCTCAGGTCATTATCTCATGATTTGTGAGTTCAAGCCCTGCATTGGGTTCTGTGCTGACAGTGTGGAACCTGCTTGGGATTCTCTGTCTCCCTCTTTTTCTGCCTCCCCCAGCTCATACTCTCTGTTGCAAAAATAAATAAATAAACCTTTTTAAAAAATTCTTGTTTATAATATTAACTAAGTTAGGCTTTAACATTCCCCTCAGCTTAACTAAATTTAGACAGGTTTTCTCCTGAGTGGACCCCTGACCTCCCTTTTTCTAGAA